>NC_044304.2:13606762-13943070 GCF_007474595.2 Lynx canadensis
TGCGGGGACCCGTTGAGGAAGGCACAGCCCTCCAAGATGCTGGCCACAGCGAAGAGAGTGGAGGGCGACACCTCCAGGCCCAGCTGCGGACGTAGGCGGGCAGTCAGCACGGAGGGGTTCTTTGGGGCTCTGGCCCTGACCCCTCTCCAACCCCGTGTGCACCCCCACCTGGATGGTACGCAGCAAGTTCTCAGCAGTGTCATTGAGGCCTGGGACCACTTCGCAGAAGCGCTCCGTGTTCGCTGTCCACAGGACGATGACTTTGTCTAGCCCAGCGCTGGACCGGAAGTCACGGATGTCCCTGCGGATCTGCTCCAACTGGGCGGGGAGGGAAAGAGGTCGTACAGGCCCCTCGATCTGGAGAGGTCTGGGCGACTCAGTTGCCCAAGTGCAGAGTGAGGTGTGGACCCTCAGGATGGGAGCGTGAAGACAAAAGACGGATAGAGAACGTGGGGGCAAACGGCGGGAGCAACAAGTGGCAAGGGATAAAGGACTTGGGGCGGGGCTGCACCTGCTGGGCGCGAGTGCCAAGTATGAGGTTGTCCGCACGCGCACTCTGGTTAGCGGCGATGAACTCGGGGATGTAGACAGAGGGCCGGGGGCGGAGGGACTCCATGTGTGGCCACAGTTGCTCCTGCAGTCCCCAATCCAATACTTGCGCGCGCCGCATGGCCTCAGCCAGGTTCACGGATGATATGTCCCAGCCTGCGGCGGGGTGCGGGGTGGGAGGCTAACACCCCCAAGCTCAGCCCAGCCCGGAACCTAGGCCCCTCCAGGCCCCGCCTCCCACCCGCCCCTGCCTAGGGCCCCGCCCACCGTCGAACACGAGGTCGTCGGGTGCCACCATGGGCAGCAGTGCGCTGAAGGGCACGAACACCTCCTGGCCCTCGGCGTCCAAGCCCAGGCTAACGGTGCCGGCCTGCGTCAGCGAGCCGTAGTAGTTGGCCTCCTGGGGGGCGGCAGGCGGGGCGGAGTGAGGTGGGGCGTGGCGTGGGCCGCTGGCCGGCCAGGGCCCCGCCCGGCATCCTCAAGCTCCGCCTTACTTTTGGACGCCTCAGCCGCAGAAGCGGCTCCCCGTTTGGAGGTTCCCCCCACCACGGGAGCCGGCCGGCACCTTAGGCTCCTCCCCCTGAGGGCCCCCCTCCTTCGTAGAGCTCCGCCCCCTAGAGGCCCTTCTCCCTCCCGCACCGACTCCGGCCAAGGCCAAGCCCCACCCGACCCCCCACCTTGCGGCCGGTGCGCGTGGGCCAGGACAGGCGCAGCCGGTTGGCCAGCACGGCAGCGGTGAGCGTGGAGCCGTTGTTCCCACCCCAGCCGACGAGCATGACCCCGAGCCGGGGCACCTGCCGGACGGTCCGGAAGGTGAAGCGCGTGGACGTGGGGTATACCTGGGGACGGGCGGTTCAGTGAGTCTGGGGCCACACCCCCCTCTTACCGCAGGGACAGGCCCACAGACGTTGGGTCATTCCCGTCCCCTCCTGGCTCCCTAGTTCCCCCATTCCCACCCCACAACTCCTGGTCCCCTGCCTACCTTGAGGACACCGCCCTCGCGGCTGACGCACGTTGTCCGGTACTCGTACTGAGCCTCGATGGCGTCAGGGCCGTAGACCACGTCGGGGCTTTCGACCACGAACTCGGTTGTGGCCTCCATCGCGGAGAGCTAGGGGCGGAGGGTGGGCAGGTCAGCGGGGACACGGGAGCCGGCGGACCGAGGCGACTGCGGTCCCCGGAGAGCCCGCACCAAACCCGGGGACGCACTCACCGGCGCGGAGTCAACTCGGACAGTGGCGGACGGCGAGGGCTCGGGGCGCGCGAACTCCAGAGAAAAGAGCCGCGGCCCCGCCCACGCCCCGCCCCTCACCCCACCCGCGCCAGGGAGGAGGGGCGCGCGGGGAGGAGGGGCGCGTCTGCCTAAGATTCGGGTTCAAGGCCCCGGAGACCTTAGCCATCACCGCCCTTGGGATCCCGCCCTGCCTGGCGCGGCAGGACATCCACGTGGGCTCCAGACCCCGGCCCGAGCACGGAGCGCGTGGATTCACTTCGCACCACAGTCGCTTAAGGCGCTCGGCCACTTTGCCTCATTTTGCAAAAGAGGACAATAATGGTTGCAAGAGCGCGCCAGGCCCAGCCACAAGGCAAAAGGTGGAGCTGGAGCAGGGCAGGGGGGCTGGGCACCTGGGTCCGAGATACTGCAGTGGAAACTAAGGCCAGAACTCTGACTCCCAAGCCAAACACTGCTTCAGCCTAGGCCGCCTCGGCCTCCCCCTTCCTGAGCAGAAGACACTCCCGACAGGGCTCACATGGTGCGTGTAGGGGGCGCTGCGAGGCCTCGATTTCCCTACCTGTGGCAGGAGGGCTTGGCAGGGCCAGGCTGGAGGGGGCCGGTGTTTGGTGAGAGGGCAGCGGAAGGGAGGGGGTGGGCAGGACCAACGAGGTCAGCTGGGGAGGAGCTAGGCAGGCACAGCACGGCGCCCCCCTAGCACCCAGTGATAAGGGAGCGTGGGAACCCGGCGGGCGGGCGGGGGCGGCTCCCCCAGGAACTTTCCAAAACAAGCGGCCTCCTCCGGCTGGAAAGTTTCCACCACTGGAGCTGACCCAAAAGGTGGATAGTTGGGAACGTTCGCAGGAAACATGGTCAGGGCCTGGCCTTGGGGGTTGTGGGCTCCGAGACTCTGGCTCCAGGCTTTGCCCTCAAGGGGCTCCAGTGTAGGGGCGTCCGAAGTACACTGGGGCACCCCTACCTGGCCAGAGGCAACTCACAGATAGGGTCTGGCAAGGGCAGGCTGCCTGGAGGAGGTGGTTGCTGCAAGGTTCTTGAGACAAGAGGACATCTCTTATGGGGAGATATGAAGGACTGCCCAGGCAAAAACCTGGGGGGGGTGGGTTCAGGGGCAGATGGAAAGGTGGCCAGGTGGGGGGGAAGAGAAGCGGTCTGGGGACAAGGGCAGACCCTCGAGGCTGGAGGGAGGGAGTATTGTATAATATTTGGGTTTCGTCCCCAGTTCCTGGCTGGAGATTGAGTCCAGTCACCAACGGCCACTGATTTCATCATATGTACATAACGGAGCCTCTGCAAAAACCCAACAAGGAGGGCTCAGGAAGCATATGACGGTGCTGCCCACATGATGGGCGGTGGCACATCTGGAGAAGGCATGGAAGCCCGGTGCCATTCTTCGCTCCCTGCCTTCACCATCTACCTCCTCCGGCTGTTGGGAGTGTTTTCCTGAGCACTGTGAACCATTCTGGCAAACCAAGGCGGGGAGCCGAGGGAACCCCTGATGTATAGCCAGTGGGTCAGAAGTTTGGGTGGCCCGAGACTTGTGGCAGGTGTCTGAAGTCGGGGCGGTCTTGTGTGGGACTGAGCCCTTCACCTGTGGGGTCTGATGCCAGCTCCAAGAATTGAAATCCAGTAGGTGCCAGAAGGCTGGAGGGAGCTTGTGCCTCCAAGTGACAAGTGACCTGGGAATGTGTGCAGAGACCAGAGAGGTCCCCAGCCCCAGGCCTGGGGAGCCCTAGCATTCACTGGGCAGCCTGCAGGAGGTGCCAGGAAGATGGTGGGGGCAGAGCTGACCCAGACAGGCTCCCCGGAAGGGCAGTGGGGTGGCTGGGTGGGGGGCTGGGAGGGACGTGGCCTCGGGCTGCTTCTAATCCTGGCAGACAAATGGGCACCGTACAGTGATCGCAGGGACCACCTGGGGACCCCGGTGGGGCTCTCGAGGGCAGGGGCAGGGCTGTCTCAGCCACCGAGTGCCAGTGCCCAGGTGGAGCCTGGCGCACAGGAGGGACTGTGGGATCGGAGTGCCGGCAAGATGACACCTGGGGATGTCGTCCAACAAGTGGCCGGAATGGTGGGCGGCCCCTAGCCCCTCGGCCATGGTACAGATTGTGAGCTTGGGAAGACCCTTCTGGGGCTGGGGGGCTGGACTTGTGACGTCCTTGGCTCGGGAAGGATGGTCACGGGACTGCCTGCCGCTGAGGTGCCGGGGGTGACGGCCACCCTGGGAGGCACGGGGGCTGCAGGGGAGTCTGGTGGAGGGCCTAGGGAGTCGGGTGGGCAAGGCGAAGCTGAGGCGTGACGGGGTTGAAGGAGGCAGACGCTGGCCCTGGACTCCGGACCGTGGGGGAGAGAGATGTTATCCCCGAGAAGAACGGTACGGGCAGGCCGCCCGGGGAGCAGGGTACACTCTGCCCTACAGGGCCTGCTTGACCTTGTCTCCTGCGCCCCTTGGATTCCCAGGCCACCTTAGAACTCGGACCAAGGCTGCTGGCCAGCAGGGCTGTCCCAGAGGCTAAGGCCCACAGCCCCTGACCCCTGGACCCCTTTAATCCCAGTCTTACTCTTTATCTATTTTTCCTTCCTAAGATAAACACCCACCCGCACCACGTCCTTCAAGAACAGGACCCTGACCCCTGCCTTGCCTTCAGCTCCTCACCTGGAACATGGGACAAGGACAGCCATCCCTGCTGGCATCCTGGGCCTGTGGGATTCCACTGGGCCTCAGCGTCCCCATCCCCATCATGGGCACAGGGGCGGCCTCAGCGAGCCGGCCTAGTTGGGAGAAACAATAAAATAGTGCCGTCACCGCCGTTTTCATCATTTCCCCAAACATGGGGGCTCCCCTGGCCCCACGCGTTCCCTGCTCCTGGGGGCTCTGGCACTTCGGGAGGCCTCTGCTGGCCCTGGTCTACCCTGTCCACACCCGGGGACACGGCCCTGCTCATACACCCACCCTGGCTCCCCGCTGCCCCCACATCCCCAGTGTCCATTCCTCTCCTGCCTGTGACCAAGTGGTCTGGCCTCGTGCCTTGGCACCTGCAGGGCCCATCACCTCGCCTGGGTCAGCCTCCACCTGCCGGCCTCACCCCCACGTGTGCTCATCACCATGGCTACTCCGGGGCCGGCCAAGTCTAGTCCTGACCCCAGCCCTCCCCCACAGGGGCCCAGGAGGCCCCTGGCTGTGACAGACACAAACGCACCCAGGCACTCCGGGCTGCTAGGTTCGGTTCAGTGAAATTTATTGTAGGTTGAAAAAAAATCAGCATTCACCTGTTTAGTGTACAAAAAGGACACTAGATCTTTTAAGAAAATATTAGGAAACTGAAGACGCGGATGCCTTTCAATCGTAACATTTTGGCAAAAGTGAAAAGTTCTTGTAAACACCAACTCCATGGCTCAAAATAGTTTTTCTCCACAGTACAATATTAAAAAGGGGGTGCAAAACACAGTATCAATAAGTTAGACCATATTTAATCAGCCAGAACTTTTGTCCATCAACCCCCAAAGCACAAAACTTTTTCTTAGCTTCATAATTCCTTAAAAGGAGAAAAACAACAACAACAACAAAAAACAACAAAAAGCCAACAACAAAAAGGAAATTCAACTGAGAGTCCCTTGAACCGGTTCCCAGGGCAGAGGGCCGGGTCAGCCCCGCGGGCTGCAGCCTCCTTAAATAATCCCTTTTCACCCGGGTCCGCGCGTCCGGCTGAGGACAGTCTACGCGTACAACGCGGCTGTCTGCAGAACTCGGGGGGGTCCCTGGAGTCTGCTCAACCCTTATCCCACTCCATCCCAAATGAAAAAAAACAAAACAACCACTGAAACATGAGGGGTCAGTTCCCTCGGTGCTCGGGGCATCCCAGGGGTCCCAAGAAAGGAGCCTTGGGTGGGGCAGGCACACTGCCGGTGCCTCCGTGAGGGCGCCTGCTCTTTGGGAAACCGTTAGGAGACGTCCCCATGGCTTGGAAAAATAGACATTTTTCTGCGTGAGCATTTCTGCTCTCCCTGCCTCACTACTGTTGGCGACAGCACCCCCCACCCACCCAGCGCATGACCCCAGGCTCCAGGTTGCAGCCTCTCCGTCTGCCTTCCCTGGTTGTGGCTTCGCTGAATGCGGCCCTGAATGTGAACACACGCCTCCGTCCCCACTGCACCCCGGCGGGGCCCTCACACACACGTACACACACATACATGTGGTCCCCCAACACTGGGGGACACTAGACTAGGCACAGCTACTAAGCAGCAATGATGGTGTCCATGGATCCCACGCCCCCCGCCCAGAGTGGGCGGACGAGGCACGTTTTCTGAGCTCACTCTCAGGGGGTCCCCTGACCCCATCAACCCCCCCCCAGCCCCTCCCTGAGTGTAAACCCTGCGGTGACTCTGCTAAGATGACCCCAAGACCCACAAGTGGACCGAGGGATGGAGTGAGGTCAACAGCATGGAGACCACACGGTCTCAGCGCGAAAAGAAAAGCAGCAGCAAAGGGGGAAATGGAGAACGTAATAAAAGAAAATCCGACACTGTTGTTGCAGTGTGAGCTCGTAGCACAGAAAACCCCCAGTGACCCCCTACAGCTGAGGGCCTGAAATAGCAGGGCAGGCCTGGTGGGCCGAGAGCCGCTCTGCCCCTCTGGCTCTCAGCAGCTGCTCTGGGGCCAGCTGGAGTTCTCGAAATAGACCTGGGCGGGCCTCTACCCCCCTTAGAGCAGAGACCCCGTCCCGGCCTGGGTCGGGAGAGGCCCGGGGCTGTAGGGAGGGCCCGGGGCAGGAGCACAGCCAAACGTGGGCATCAGCTGCACCCCCGCCCCTGCCCACCGCCCCCTCCTTGGTTCTCTCAGCCCTCAGGAGCAAGACTTTCAGATGGCATCTGTAATACTGCAGAAAGGACACAGGGCGGCATCTAGACCCTGGTGTCCAAGGAGGGGAGGCACAGGTTTAGAAAAGATGCTTTCTCTCTCATACAAAAATAGACTGAAGTCTCATAAGCAGTAGCTAAAAGTGGCTGTCTTTGTATAAAACTAGAAAAGGCAGGCAGGCTGGCCTTGGAGTCTTTCGGGGAGGGGGAAGCTCAAGCCCCTTGGGCTGTGGGCCGGAGACGAGGTGGGGGCTCCTCAGGAGGTGGGGGGGGGGCCGGGGGAGTGGGATGAGACGCCGGCCCCCGCACCTGGATCTGTGACCTGTGGGCACCAGGTCTGCAGGGGCTCCCCCGAAAGCCGGCGTTGCTGGCTCAGATGAATGTGTCTTCCTCGTGTTTATTTGTTTAAATAAATCTCTTTTTTTCCGCTCTGGAACTCCCCACCCCCCCCACCCGCCCCCAGCTCCCCCACCATCCAGGAGGGTTGGCCCGGCGTGGGGAGCTGGCCTGGACCACCAGCCCCGTGGCCTCAGGCTAGGGCCAGGCCTGCAGCTGTCGCTGGTCGTACTCGGCGATGAGCCTCTTGATGTGGGCCAGCTTGCTGTGCAGGTACTCGCAGCGGTGCTTCTCCTGGCTGTAGTTGGTGTTGGTCTGCAAGACAGCAGCGGCAGGGCTGAGCCACATCCTGCAGCCGCCACCCCAGAGCGTGCCCTGTGTGAAGCAGGCCAGCCTGCTGGTCGCCTCGGGCTCCCACTCCCCCTACTTGCAGGCCAGTGCCCACCAAGCAATGACAGGGACCCTTGCTCTACCTTGGGCCAGAGCCCTGGGCTGGTGTCCCCCCACCCCCGAGTCCCATCCTGGGAAACACGGTCACTGCCAGGATGAGGGTCAGAGGCAAGACTGTCACAAAGTCTCCTTCCTGGGCTGGGACCTGGCTGGCAGAGAAACACCCTGGCACACGGGGGCACACACGTGGTGAACCCACAGCTCGTGGCCTTGAGGAGCAAGAACTGACAGAGCCCTGACTAGGCATTCCTGCCAGACTAGCAGCTGGGGGCGGGAAGCTTAGGCTCCTCCCTTGACCTTGGAGGGAGCCGGAAAGAGCCTGGGGGCTGCACCCACGAAGCAGTGGGAGAGCTGGAGGGTGCTGGGGTGCCCAGGGAGGGACGGGCTGAGCTTCTTAGCTGTCAATGGGGGCAGGGACTGCCCTGAGGACCCAAGACTCCAGCCTACCCAAGGCCCATCCCCCTTCCGTCCTCTCCCGGACTCTAGTGCTGCTCACCTTAAGCCAGCTTCGTCTGACCCCCTCCCCAAGCCCACAAAGGGTAGATACTTACCTTTTTGATTTTTCGATATTCCTGCAAAATCTGCCCGCGAGTAGTCTGGAAAACAAAAGAAAGCGAACAATGACCCTGGCTGCAGGAAACCCCAACTGAGTGACCCCTTCTCCCTGATAACCTGTGACCTGCACAGTCACCACCTGCCTTGAGACAATAGCCTCAGCATGGCGTGAGGGAAGCTGACCAAAGTAAAGAGAGGCAGGCGGAGGGGTGGGGAGGGGAGATGAACAAGGCAGGAGGTGGGGGGAGGATGTTGGGCCAGGGGAGAGAGAGGCAGGGGCCCAGCCTCAGGGACCAGCACGATGGGCAGCACAGCGGGAGGGGCCGGTCAGAACCGTGGGAGGGAGGAAGCAAAGAGCAGGTTGGGTGGCCTCCTTCCCTCACACCCAGTTGGCCTGTCCTCTGTTCAAGGCCAACCATCTGAGGGTGCAGGGAGCTAGTGGGGGATGTCCACGTGGGGGCTGCAGGAGGGAAGAGAGAGAGAGACCCCAGGGACTCATGTATCCCAGACCCTCAGAACCCCGATCGTGCCTCCAATTACGAGCTGGTTTCGTCTGGAAACCAAGGTGGCTCCCACGAGGGGAGACGGACCTCAACACCCGATCAATCAGATAACTAGCTCCGAAAGGTGGCATGAGGGGAGGCTGGAGTCCCAGGGCTGCTGACCAAGGGTAGAGCCCCCGCCCGACCCCCCACCGGTGAGCTCCAACACGGTCAGCTCGGGGAGCCCGCACGCCTTTGATCAGAGGGCGAGGGAGTCCTAAAACGGGCAGGGGGCCACAGGAACCCTCCAGCCCCTCCCCCTGTGGCTCTGAGAGCACGGATGGGCTGTGAGCCGCAGAGAGGACCCCAGGTGCTCTTGCAGGGGGGACCCAGTAATCCGACCCACCGCTCTGCGCGGGGCCTGGCTGTTTCAGTTGCTCCAGATGCCACCCCTGCCCTAACAAGTCATCTCCCACCTGTGGAGTCAGCCTCCACCGTCCCCATTGCAGAGGAGGCCAAACTTGGCCTGACAGCCCGCGGACTTCTACGGCCGAGCCCTGGGGATGGGCCTGAATCACATCAGCAGCAAGGGACAGCTGACTGCCAGGCGTGACAGGGAGAAACACCGGCAGACGCGGCGGCCCTCCTCACCTGGGAGGGGTAGAGGCCAGGCTCGGGGGCCATGGCTAGGGCTGGAGGCCTCGGGTTTGGCTGCACCCATGAGAAACAGGCCCGTCTCACCAGGTCGGGTGCAGAGCACGGGGGGCAAGTGTGCAGCGCCCGGGGTGGGCCGGGCCCCCAGCCCAGAGTATGTCTGTGAGTGCGGTGGACAGTGGCGGGGGAGGGGGGTGTCCACCTCGTATTCCTCGGAGCCCTGGGACAACTGCCGGAGCTGGGCGTCCAGCTGCGTGAAGCGCCGTGTGATCTGCTCAATGCGCGCGTGCAGGTCGCGGTACTCGCTGTACTCCGCGTTAAAGTCGTTCTTGTAGCTCTGGCGCTGCTCCGAGGAGGAAATGGTGGCATATTTCCTGGGGAGAGGGAGAGAGGGGCCAGCAGGGCCCAGGGGGCTGCTGCAGAGAGAGGCTGGGGTGCCCGTGGTCGCCCGTGCCCCGCCCCCCACCAGCCCCCACCTCGTGGGTGATTTCCTGGCTTGAGCGGGAGCCTGGTCCTAGAACTCCCACACAGCAACACGCAGTCGGATCCTACCTCTGCTAACTCGCGGTGCGGGGGAGAGTGTGGGGCGGGGAGAGGGGGGCCAACCAGGGAAGTACTCACAGCAAGTAGTCGGGGGTCTCTGAGGTTGACGTGGGGACGCTCGAGCTGTTGCAGGCCCCGTTTAAACCTACAAAGGAAGAGCAAATGCGTACCTTCTGAGTCCACACCGAGACCCGCACCAAGCTCTGTTGTCCGGAGGACGTGGAAGGATAGCAGAAGGGGGGTCAGGAAGGGCAGAGGGAGTGTGAGGGCTGGGCAAGCGACACCTCGGGGGCCTCACTGGACCCAGAAGCGCCGCAGCCGAGCCAAGTGTGCGTCCCTGCACCACAGTCGTGTAAAGTGCAGGGAGCCCTGGCGTGCCGCGTGCACGTTTCCGGCAAGCAGCAGAAAGGACACGTGAACGACAGGGCCGACGCATGGGCCACTTGTTCAGAGCTTGACCGATCCAGAGACCTTGCCACCTCTGCTGACTGCATGTAAAAGACCGCTACTCTGAAAACAAGCAACGCCCTTGTCCAAGGTCTCTGGCCCTGCCGGACGAAGAAAGATGGCCACCTGGTTCCTGCCCGCATCCCAGGCCGTCCACTAGGAGGAGCTGGAGGACACGGGACTGTCCGCGGCGCTTGGGGGCAGAGTAGACCAAAACTACCATCTAGCAGATTTCCGGGGGGGGGGGGGGGGGGGGGCGGGGGGGGGGCGGCGGGGGGCTTCTTTCAGACGGCCTTTTTTCTCAGCACGGAAGACATCTGTCACCGTGCAGTATATCCTCGGTACCCACTGTGTGTCCCTCTGACTGGAAAGCAGCCCACCTGGGAATCCCTGGGCTGCAGGGAATGATTCCCACCATGGAGCACACCTCTCCCCTCCCTCGGGGCCGTGGCCCGATGAACACACATGTAAGTTTAGTCCGTGCTTCCGCGACCCACGCTTTGCATAAGGTACGCCTTCCAGAGTGTTCTGCCATGCGTGGGCCCAGTCAGCATTGCCTCATTTAGCCTTCCTGAGATCTTCAGGTGAGAGAACAAATGGAGAAACCAAGGCTCAGGGTCAGATTCACCTACCACCTGAGACACCTCTGGGGGTCGGCCTGAGCAAAACTTAGAGGCCCTACTCCTACCGGAGCACTCTCTGTGCATCGTCCTCACTCAGCCACCCCACCCCTTCACTAGCCGAGCTGATTCCCACCATGTGGCCCGGGCCTACAGGGAACCCCCCACAGCTGCCCCCTCCATTGTCCCTTCTACCAGCTTCTCCTATGCCTCCCCCATGCCTGGGTCCCACTGTGAGAGGGACTCCCCATCCGACCCCTCAGAGGTCAGTGGGCCTCCTGAGTTCGGCCTGGCTGTGCCCAACCCCCCCACCCAGTACACCAGCCTGCCCAGGAAGGTACCCTGAAGCAACAGGAGGGGTCCAGGGACCGAGCAAGAGTGGGGGGCAGACACAAGGATGGGCGTAGGACCCAGGAGTGCACCTGCAGCACAGGCACGAGTTGGGGCTATGGGCCCAAGGTGGCATCAGGACAGGGGTGGCTAAGAAGAGCCATCTGCCCGGCAGATGCTGCATCTGTCGGGGTCAGAGGCAATCATGGCGCAGGGCTGGGACAGTACGGCACAGAGGAGTGGGTTAAATCAATGCCTGTGCCTCCCGTGTGGAACACGAGAACAAGAAAGCGTCCTCACATGCTGACCTGGAACCTTCTCCAGTGCGTCTGAAGCAGAGGCAGGGTGCACAAAGAACCAAGGTGGGTGTTTCCTGCTTGTACGGCTGCCTGCACAGGCAGAGCACATACTCTATCCCAGAAGGAGCCTCGGAGCAGGACGGGGGGCCTCTGTGCCCAACCGTTTTGTTACCATTCGAGGCACCTGCGAGACGCAGATGAAGACAGTCACCCAGCCTAAGGCACAGCTCCCAGTGCCTCAGCTGTCCTCATGCCTTCCCTCGGGCCATCTTACTCCCTGGTTTGCCCGATTCCAAACCTCACTTTCTCACTTTAATCCGGGGACAAGCTACCTAGGACACTGTGTCCTGGGCAGGACCTGAAGCCACCTGAGCCTCATGTGTGGGGCCCACCCCATGGTATTCCTCCTTCCCAGGGCCCTTCCAGGGGCACATGGGGTCTTGCGTTCACCCTTTGGGACAGGTCGTGCTGACTGGCTGCGCCCGCTCAGGGTTTATCTCCCCAGGCAGGACAGGCTCAAGGGACCTAGGCCTCACCTCAAGGGAGGGGCCGGCAAAGGCCTTTCTAGAGAGCAGTTGAACAACTCATTAAAAATAAGGAGAATGCAGCTCCACCCTTGACCCAGGAATGCCTCCTGCTCGGATCCTTTCTGGACACATAATCTGAGAGCGGCAGAAAGTCACACAGCGTGAGACTGCCTGCAGGAGGCAGGTGCAGCTGCATCTCTGTGGCCACATCATGCTGATTCTGTTAACAGCCACGTGGGGTGCTCAGCTCGGGCGCCTAGGGCCGTGAACTCAAGGTGACCCAAGCTCCGGGGGTGAAGACCCCCACTCCCACCCCAAGCCTGGCCTGTCCATACACCTTCCCAGTAACTCTGGGCCCCACAAAGGTTCTCCTGCTCTCTCTCCAGCCAGCCTTGTACCTGCTGCTGTGATCCCAGCTTTCTCGACTTCGGCTTCCTCACCTGCTACATGACCTCATTCTGACTCCTACTGCCTGCTGTTCTATGGACAGCTTCCCAAACCCAGTCTCCACAGGCTGAAATATTCACTAGTCAGCAGGCTACACAACGCCTGCGGCGGCCCACGTGCCACCCCACTGCCTTCCCTGAACCCCAGCCCCACCCTGCTCCCCTTTCAGTGTCTGGGACCTCCCTGCAGCCAGGGCTGTCGCCTGGAACTAGCTCCTCTCCGGGGGCGTTGTTTGCCTCCACGGGCCTCAGCTCGGTCGGGTTCTGTGCACCCAGCACCAGCCTGGCACACAGCAGGACTGCAGAAGCCTCCAAGGCCAAGACCACTGGGGCACTCATGACCTCGTACAAGAACACAGGGTGCAAAGGGGTTGAATGTGCAGGGCGTGCCAATATGGGGGCCCATGGGGTGGTACAGCCCCCTCTGAGCAGTGGCGGGTGTGGGGAGCTCAGGCTCCTGGCAACGTCCTCCTGCAGTCTCCCACCACAGGCCTGTCTCCTGGTACCTACCCGGGGCATCTGGTGGGGCTCCAAGGGGGCTGGGTAAGTGGTCTGGCAACCGGGCCTGGTGCCTGTCCTCAACTGCCCTCTCCTTGTCTTTGTGCTTCTTGGACTTCTTCTTGGATTTGCTGCGCGATGAGCCGCCATGGGGCCTGCTGGGCTGGGCACAGTCCGTCAGCAGGGGCAAACCGAGGCGCGTAGTCGGGGCCGGGGTGGCCACTTCTCCGTGATCACAGTCCCGGCCGCTGTGGCCCAGGTCATTGCTGACGTCAGCCAAGGGGTCATGGGCCCTCGGGGGCTCCAACCGCGGGGGCAGGTGGGCATCCGTGCCAGCCAGCGGGCCTGGGGTAGGCAATAGGGCCTCGCGGCCATGGGGTGCACTCAGCTTCCCATTGACGGCAGGCTGAGCTCTCTGGGTGAAATGTGATATCCTGAGTTTCTTGTTGGCCAGGGGACCGATGAAATCAGGAGGCTGTGGTCGTTTCTACAAAGGAAGGGAAACTTTTAAAAGGGAGACTGTGTCTGGAACCACTGGTGTCCCTTAAGAAGTGGCTGGGGAGCAACAGGCTGACCCTGAGCTCAGCAGCGAGGCCCTAAGAAACCCGGTGCCCACCTGCAAGGTCCACTCTGGCCACAAGGGGGCACACAGAAACAGCCAGGCCCTTGCTGAGGCAGGCTCAGCCCACCCTGAGTAGGAGTAGAGAAGCAGCATCAGCAGAACTGGCCAGCTGAAGCACTCAAAAAGGCCACCTCTGGGGACTGGTCTGAAATGTCCCTGCTTCCAGCATCTTCCCTAGATGAGGGGGATGGTGACAGAACCAAGTCTGAAGGATCAGGGCAGCCCCACCGGCTGGGATATCCACCCCTCTAGACCCAGGATTCCTTGGATCCCCATGGCAACCCTGTTACGTGTGCAGGCCTCATCCCCATTTCACAAGTGAGAAGGCTGAGGCGCGTGAGGCAGGGATGGACCACAGACAGCCCAGACCCAGGGAAGCAGCTAGACAGAAAGATGGTGGACAGCAGGCCCGCGATCAGGGGGAAGCAGTGCAATGGGCCCTCAGCCCTCTATTTTGGCCCCAAAGCCAGGGCACGCAGAGACCTGACCTCGCCACAAGCAGGCTTCAGAGCCTTGGACACGGGCTGGGAGTCTCCAAGGCAAAGGAGAGAAGGGAGATAAATAAGGGACCTGGGACAAGGGACTCACGGGCCAGAGCATGCGGGTAGGGACATGTGAGTGCCCTTGCTGACTACTGATTAAATCAGCAGCGGCCACCACTCACAGGGCCCTGTGCCCGCAGCCAGCACACTCCATTTTACAGAATGTTCGCGACAGCTTTGAGAAGCAAGTGCACCTGCCATGCCTGCTGGCTCAGGGCAACGCGGTGCCTGCTCTCCATCCACCCACAAGTACTCGAGGGAACTGCGCCAAGGGCCCAGGCCCGGGGCCCCAGACTGGGGGAAGCCAGGCAGCTGCTCACTCACTGCAGAACATACCCGGCCCTGAGCCAAGGGCCCAACAGGCTACCCGAACACTGAGGTCCGGCCTGGCCCCCTGGCTCCTACCCCGCCCTCCCCCCTCACCACTGCCACCACCACCTGCGGTCACACCCATGCCTGCCACTCCTACCTGAGGGGGCGAGGCGGAGCTTCCATGTTCCCTGGGAGGACTGGAGGCAGCAGGGTCTCCGGGGAGGCCACCTGCACTCTGTGGCTGGCACAGCTTCCTATGAAGGAGAAGTGGGGTAGCTGAAAGGCCCCGCACACCCAGGCCCACCTGCCTTTCCACGGACACCATGCTGTCCCACCCTCACCCAGTGATTTGGGGAGGGGCCAGCTGCCCTGGCGAACCAGAACGGGGTTGAGTACCCGGGAACATCAGGGCATGGTAGGCAGAGAGCAGCCTGAGCATGTCCACCCTGGGTTCATCCATAGCCCAGAGGACCACCCCGCTCAGTGTCCTGCTGCGCCCAGAAGAGTCAGTGGACACCCCCTCATCTAGACACCCGTTACTGTGGAGACCAGGGACCCAAGTAAAATTGACTGGATATTCAAGGTCTGTGTCACGTCCCTGTGGAAGCTGGGTAAACTGGAGCACCGGCCCCCTCCTTTTAAAAACAATCATTCAAGGGGCGCCTGGGTGGCGCAGTCGGTTAAGCGTCCGACTTCAGCCAGGTCACGATCTTGCGGTCCGTGAGTTCGAGCCCCGCGTCAGGCTCTGGGCTGATGGCTCAGAGCCTGGAGCCTGTTTCCCATTCTGTGTCTCCCTCTCTCTCTGGCCCTCCCCCGTTCATGCTCTGTCTCTCTCTCTGTCCCAAAAATAAATAAACGTTGAAAAAAAAAAATTTTAAAAACAATCATTCAGGGCGTCTGGGTGGCTCAGTCAGTTGAGCGTCTGACTTCGGCTCTGGTCATGATCTCACCGTCTGTGAGTTCGAGCCCTGCGTTGGGCTCTATGCTGACAGCTCAGAGCCTGGAACCTACTTCAAATTCTGTGTCTCTCTCTCTCTCTCTCTCTCTCAAAAATAAACATTAAAAAAAAAAAATCATTCGTCCTAATAATGCTACTTACTGCAGAAACTTTAGAAAATGCAGAAGGGGACTGAGATGACCTGGCATGACAGGAAGTCCTCCCGGATTCAGGACTCACTTTCCTGGGAGCCACATTACAATATCTCCTCAAGGGCAACAGGGGCAGCCAGCGATCCACAGGAGGGGTACCTGAGCATAACAGTGTGCAGCCAGGGACCAAACAAGAGACACTCTGACACTCAATGGGCAAACAGAAGGCCTACTAGTGACCCTGGCCTGAGGCCCCTCTCTAATCCGCCTCTCATATTCCCGGAGGTTACGAGTCTCACAGGAGCCCAGCCGCCAGCCCGGTGCTGTGCGTGGTGCCGCAGGCCCTCCAAGTGCCCTGCAAATGTCTGCCACGGGGACCATGTCGTCTGCACTGCTCTTGAGCACTGACAAGCAGAGCACAGCTCCTTGACCGATGGCCACATTACAGACCACTGCTGCTGTCCCCTCCACGGTGGCCCCAAATGCAAGGAGAGCCACAGGAAAAGGGCCTGCAACACGCAAGCACGCACCAGGGTAAAACAGTCCGTGTGGCCACAAGGGGTACTGCCAGTCTGCCGTCCGGGGCACAAGGAAGCAACCGGAGGCATTCACATGCACTCTTTCCAGCCTCCGTTAAAAAGGCACGGAAGAGGGGAAAGACAGCAGCATGGTCTAACGCAGAAAGCAGAAGTGTTGACTATCTTATAGGAGCCAAGAAACCGGCCCAGGCCACAGGACCCCATGGGCCTGGGGGTCAGAGCCTCAGAGACCGCAGAGAAGGGGCTCCTGCAGGGCTGTGCGCTCTCTGCTCTGGATGCGGGGCTGAGGAGTGAAGGAGCCCAGGCCTTCTCTGGGAGGCCAGGAGGCTGCTCCAGCCACACCCGGACAACAAGATGGACAGACGTGTGGCCTCAGGAGAGGAGGAAAGGGAGGGGCCCGTGGGGCTTCAGAGAAACCTCAGCAGCCCTCCTGAGGAGGTGAAGCCGCTCGGAGGAAAGTCTTGAAGGCCTGCCCCTGGGCCTCCAGGTAACAAATGTGAGAGAGACAAGAAAATGCATTTGAAAGGGAAGAGAGACTCTATAAGCAGATGAAAATTTTAAATCCACAACAGAAACACCAGCCTTAGTATCCTCAGAAAGACAAAGGACTCCAAATAGACATTTCTCCAAATGAGAATAGACATTGGTCATTCTCCAAATGAGAATAGACATTTCTCCAAAGAAGATACACAAATGGCCAAGAAGCACATGAAAAAGCGCTCAACACCATTAGTCGTCACGAAAATGCAAATCAAAACCACAATGAGATATTACCTCATATCCATAAGAGGGCTAGAATTAAAAACAAAAAACCAAACAGAACAAAAACCAGAAAATGGGTGGGGGGGAAAGCAAGTACTGGTGAGGATGTGAAGAAACTGGAACCTTTCTGTGCATTGTTGGTGGGAACGTAAAATGGTGCAGCTGTTGTGTAGAAAAGTCTGGCAGTTTTTCGAAAACCTCAACTCCACTCCTCCTTCCTCACCTGAGAGGACTGAGACTCTATGTCCATACACATCCTCTGACACAAATGTTCACAGGAGCGCTACCCACGATCACCAAGAGAAAGAAATGACCCGAGGGTCCAGCAGCAGATGAATGAATAGACAACTGTGGTGTGTAACCACACACGAGAGAATATTACTGAGCCACAAAAAGGAACAAGGCTCTGCCACGTGTTACAATCTACAGGAACCTTAAAAAACGTTACAGAGTAAAAGAAGCCAGTCAGACAAGGCCACGTGGTGTATGATCCCGTTTATACGAAACGTCCAGACACAGAAAGCAGATTGGTGGTTACCAGGGGCTGGGGGAGGGCGATGGGAGTATCTGCTAATGTGGGGTTCCATCTTTGGGGACATGTTCTGGAACCAGCTAGAGGTAGTAGTTGTACAATGCTGTGGATATAATTAATGCCACTGAATTGTGAGAAAGAACAAAGCTGGAGGCATCAATCCCGTGTTCCAAGATACAGTACAGGGGCGCCTGGGTGGCTCAGTCGGTTGAACGTCCGACTTCGGCTCAGGTCATGATCCCACAGTTCGCGGGTTTGAGCCCCGCGCCGGGCTCTGTGCTGACAGCTCAGAGCCTGGAGCCTGCTTCAGATTCTGTGTCTCTCTCTCTGCCTCTCCCCCACTCACACCTTGTATGCCTCTCAAAAATAAATAAACATTTAAAAAATTTTAAAAAAAGACACAATATAAAGCTATAATAATCAAAACAGCATAATACTAGCACAAAAAAATAGACACATAGATCAATGGAACAGAATAGAGAGCCCATAAGTAAACTCACGCTTATATGGTCAATTAATCCAGGACAAAGGAGGCAAGAATATCCAACAGGGAAAAGACAGCCTCTTCAATAAATGCTGTTGGGAAACTGGACACCTATATGCCAAAGGATGAAACCAGACCACCTGCTTACACCATACACAAAAATAAACTCAAAATGGATTAAAGACCTAAATGTGAGACCTGAAACCATAAAACTTCTAAAAAGAAAACACAGACAGTAATCTCTTGTACACTGAGTTTAGCAACATATCTGTTGGATGCATGTCCTCAGGCAGGGGGAAAAAAAGCACAAACAATTGGGACTTCATCAAAATAAAAAGCTTTTGCACGGCAAGGGAACATCGACAAAACAAAACGACAACCTACTGAACAGGAAAAGATACTTGCAAATTATACATCTGCTAGGGGATTAATACCCAAAACATATAAAGAACTTACACAACTCAACACCCAAAAAAAAAAAAACCAAAAAACCAAAAACACCCCACAAATAATCTGACTTTAAAAAGGGCAGAAAATCTGAACAGATATTTTCCCACAGACCTACAGATGGCCAACAGCTACAGGAAAAGATATTCAACATCACTAGTCATCAGGGAAATGCAAATCAAAACCATGAGATATCACTTCACACCTGTCGGAACGGCTAGTATCGAAAAGAAAAGAAACGAGTGCTGGTGAGGATGGGGAGAAAAGGGAACCCTCCTGCACTGTTGGGAGTAATGCCAACTGGTACAGCCACTGTGGAAAACAGTATGGAGGTCCCCCCCCCCAAATTTAAAAACAGAACTACCAGGCAATTAGCAATAGCACTACTGGGTACTTATACAGAGGAAACAAACAAACGAATCAAAAATATACAAGCTCCCCTAAGTTGACTGAAGCATTACTTACAATAGCCAAGATATGAAAGCAACCTAAGTGGCCGCGAATAGATGAACAAGATAAAAAAGAATGTGGAATATAAAAACAACGGAATATTACTCAGCCATAAAAAAGGATGGGGCCTCACTGTCTGCAACAATGTGGATGGACCGAGAAGGTATTATGCTATGTGAAATAAGTTAGACAAATACCATATTATTTCACTTATATGTGGAATCTAAAACATAAGATGAAATAAATAAATAAATAAAATGAACACACAAATGAAAAGAGAAACAGACTCATAAATGCAGAGAACAAACTGGTGGCTGCCAGAGGGGAGGGGCATGGAGGGGGGGGAGAAAGAGGCGAAGGGAATTAAGAGATACAAACTTCCAGTTATAAAATAATTAAGTCACCGGAACAGGCACAAAAAGTACCGCATGGGGAATACAGTCAGTAACACTGTAACAGTCTCACAGGGTTACAGATGGTGACCACACTGCACTTACTGGTGAGCACTGAAAAATGTACAGAACTGTCATATCATTATGCTGTAGACTTGAATCTAATGTAACACCGTATGTCAACCATATTTCAACAATGAAAAATTTTAAAATAAAAACATCACTCCCACGGAATGAGAATGTGATGCCACAAAAAACCAGACCAAAGACCAGTGGGAGCTAGAAACAATTGGCAAAAGGGATGGGATGGGAGAAGCTGAAAAGAGAGAGCGACGTGCAATGGGGAAGATGCGAAAGTGGACAGTTTATGGAGCACAACCCTCCCCCCGTACCTCTGACACCTCCACTCCCCTCCCCCTCTCTGCCCCCTGCCTCACATAAAGGGAGGTTGCCGGAGGGGCATAGGAAGCCTTTCCAGGAGCACACACAGGGTGGGAAGAAGGATGAAGGGAGTTTTCAGGCTGTGAGAGCAGAGACACTCGCCCCAGAGCACCTGCCAGGCCACGCCGTGATCACGCAGACGTGTAAATGGCTGGGTGGGGAACCTCCAACCCTTGTGGGCCAGGCCTTCAACATGGAGGCAAAAGTCCTCGGGATCTGAAGGCCCAGACTTGGGCAACTGCCAATCCAATCTGACTGAGCTATGGCAGAGGGGCCAATCAAAGCCCTTTCCTCAGGAGCTGTATCCCTTCAGCACCAGGGCAGAATCGCAGACCCAGGAGTGGGAGAGCTTGCACAGGGAGAGGGAGAGGAGTGAGGAGAGCGAGAGGAGAGTGAGAGGGGAACAGGAGTGGAGCGGTCTCCTGGGGGAACCGGCAGGACCTCTGATCTGCTGAAAGTGACAAAAGGCCATGGGACAACCAGGGGAAGCTTGGGTTGTGAAGGACAACGCGAATGAGCAGAGTAAGTGACAGGGCAGCCAAGCAGGTTACCAAGTCCACAAAGAGCATATGTGATGGGATGGTGACTGTGGTTTGGCGTGTGGTCCAGATGCCTGCCCTCAGGGAAGCGAGGCCAGGACAAGTGCAGGTGGTGGCAGGGTTGAGGGGAGTGAGTGTAAGGCCAGGCAACGTTGCCAAAGTCTCATCCTGCACTGGGAACACCTGGGGCAGGACGGGCCCCAGCAGCTACACACATGGGGAACAGAAGCACAGAGAAAGAATCGAAAGGATGCAGGAAGTGGGTGTCCGTGTAGAGCAAAGCCTCAGGGGCCCAGGTAGACTCTGCAAGCAGAAGCGTGCTTAACTCAGGTATGGATTTTGAACAAGCTGTAGGAAAAGGAGATGGCCCAGCTTCCGGGGTGACACGCGTCCCTACTCCCCACCAGCAGAAATACCCCGAGGCCCAGTTTTCCTTCCTGCGATGGGGCCATGGCTTCAAGAACTGCTATGCATGGGGTTTTCTTCGGGGCGTGAACAACCTAAAAAAGAACTGAGCAGACAGGTGGCTGGGGTCACCTTCAGCGTGGTCACGGGCATCGAAGATGCTGACCCTGACTTCTGCACACCAACCAGTTCAAGCTTCCAAGGACGGTAGGTGCTGCTGGTAAGTCGAGTGTGTCCTGGCGAGGCTGATCCCTAAGCTGGCCCATGCAGAGGGAAGAGCTGGCCCGGGCGGAAGCCAAGTGCCTTGGGTTTACACGAGTCCCGGCAGCTCACTCAGCAGAGCAGGGAATACGAGCCCGGAACAGCACAAAGCTCCAGAGCCGAGATTCCTCCTGACCCCACCTACACACACACACACACACACACACACACACACACACACACACTCCTGGCCATTCCCCTTCTGGGGAGCTCAGTGTGGCCAATGCCCTCAGGGTCTGAGAACAAGCAGCCAGTTAGTGAGAGGCTCTGAAGGACGGGAGGACAGGTACAGTCTTGCAGTGAGTGTCCCTCGTGTGCCCCTTGCCACCTCCAAGCACTTGGGTAGGTAAACTTGACCATTTCAACTCAAGACATATTTAGCTGGGGCAACAGCAGACCCCAGAGAGGGGATGGGGGCGGGGGGGGGTCTTCTGCTGAAAACCTCTCCTCTCAGTCTCCCCAAGACCTCTGGACAGCCGGAGCCGTGACCCTAGGCTGGCCTAGAAACAGGTACTGGCTTGGGGAGGAGTGCCCTGCAGGGCTGATGAGAAACTCCGGGTTCACCTAGAGCGGCCCCAAATCGGCTCTGCTTTCTACACGCAATTAGTGCTTTAAACAGCTGAACTTCAAAACACACACACACACACACACACACCTCATAAATAACTCCAAGTCCCTGAGAAATCACTTAAGGACTAATTAGTGTATCAGCCTGCTCTGAAAGCCGCTTCACAGCCCGGCTCCCAAGTCAGGCATCAATTGAGAAGGAAATCATTAATTGCTTGCCTGAGCCAGGCAGGGGCCTTCTTAACCACTCCTCCCCTGGGCCACCAAGGCCACTCCTGACCTCAGGTCCCAATTAATCTGAGAGGGAATGTGTTTAATTAATGCTACTTAATCATGTCTGTGGGGAGTTTTGTTTTGCTTTGTTTCTCTCTGCTTCAAGATCTCGAGAGGTTCTTCTTAAGAAGGAAGTGGCCTACAGCAGAAGCCTGTGGGGGTGTGCAGGTTTGGGAAGGGAGCCTGATGGGAAAGGAAAGGAGGCACTGGGATAAGCTGGGTGGACTGAATCCTTCTGTCTGGGCATTCTGGTGTTCAGGACAGTGACTTGTGCCCTCCACTCCACCCAGCAGGGGCTGGCCTTTCCCCCGACAAGGGGCCACGGTGGGCTGCCCGGGCACTGTGGCGTCCCAGGCAGCGGGGAAAGACTGCCAGAGAGTCTCCATGGATCCTTCCATCCTGCTCAAGGGCCCTGTGGCCTTCAGAACCACACAAGGCCACCCCAGCATCCTCAGGAGGAGATCTGCCCCAGAACCAAGGTGTGGGGACAGGCCCAGAGATGGGAGGCGGCATTACCGGACCAGCATCCGCTTCAGCAGCTGCTGGTCCCCTTCCGAGTAGCCAGGCCAGTCCTTCTGCACATCCTTATACACACAGTCCTTCAGCGTGCATGTGCCATCCTTGGCATTCACGTTGGCCACCTGTAAGAAGAACCAGAATCACCTTGCGGGAAGCCCAGGGGAAGCAGGAGCTACTGAAAGCATTTGATGGAAGGTGGGGGCAGACACACAGGAGGGGAAAGAGGACAGAACCCCCCCCCCCCCGCCAAATCCCCTGCCTACCGGGGCAGCAAGCCTTGGGATGCAGAGGGGTCAGAACACCAGGTCCTGACACACGTGTCTTACAGCTGCCGGAAGACAGGTTGGCTCCTAAAGGGGCGGTGCTGCCATCTATACTCGCAGGACCCCATCACCAGCCTCCCGACTGAACGTTTCATCTTCACCAAATTCAAGTTAAATCTTAACACCCAAAATGATGGTGTTAGGAGGTGGGGCCTTTGGGAGGTGATGAGGTCATGAGGGTTTAGAGCCCTCATGAACGGGAGCAGTGCCCCCTATAAGAGACTCCAGAGGGCCCTCGCCACTCCTGCCACGTGATGACACAGTGAGAAGACCCACTCTGTGAACTGGGAAGAGGGCCCTCACCAAACCCCCAATCTGCTGGCGCCTCGATCTTAGACCTCCCAGCCTCCAGAACTGCGGGAAGTAAACGTCTGTTGTTTATACGCCACCAGTTTATGTTATTCTCTCAACAGCAGTCTGAACAGACCGACGCCCGCTCTCGAATACACACTCCCCGGACACACGTGGCGGAGGCTGGGGCAGCCGGGGCCTCCAGGGGCCAGGCTAAGTCCACCTTCCCCGCAACCAGCCAGCCCTGCTCAGGCGGGGTAGCAAAGGCTGAGCTGGTCTCCAAGACTGTGAAGGCAGACTCAAAACGTTGACCCTGAGGATGCTTATAGAAGTTCGGGCCCCACCCCAAAGCGGGTACTTCCGGGACTATCTCGCTGGCCTTTAGCGCACGGCCGCAGGGAGCTGGCGCGGCGGCTGTTTTTCACTCTCACGGGCTCTTCTGAGAGGACTCTGTGTCACAGCGGTTTCTACAGGGAACATTTTTTAATGGTTGAGTAATATTCCACCAAACATCTGCACTGTGATTTACTCAAAGGTTTCTCCTTTGTTGGATGCTGACGCCATTTCCAGTTTCTCTGTAGCATATAAACAGACACCGCTGTGTGCAGGTTTTTCCATGCTGGCGACGTTTTCCTTCGGCCAGCTTCCCAGAAGTGGGATTAATGGGTCAAAGGCTCTGAACATTTTTATGGCTCTTGATGCGTTTTGCTAAAACGCTCTCCAGAAGAGCCACCCACCCGTCAACACTCCCACCCATGGGGGGCGAGCCTGTGGGTTTCTCTGAGGCCCCGCCAGCACCGGAGACAGATGCTTTAAATCTTTGCTTTGGATGTTTTCACAGAAGGAAGAGGGAAGGTTCCTCTGAGGAGTGTGGTTTCGTGTGTGTTGCTCATCGGAATCCCTGATCACTTGGGGGCGGCTGGAAATGACCAGCCGGGGCAAGGCCCGGCCCACAGTGTTCCCAGAGACCTTCCCCTTCCTCAAGCTGACGGGGTCCTGCTACTGCCCACGACCACCAGGGAGAACAAGCTGGGTAGTAAATACAGAAGCACAAGGCAGATGGGGCCATTTAGAAGAAATCACAGTAGACATGGGGAGCACCCTCTGCCACCGACACCACGGGAGGCTGCTGACTCCAAATCAACCTAAGAAGCCAGAGCCCAGCAGGGTACCTCTCTGGTCCTGGGAGCAATGAGAGCATCTCAGAGGTTAAAAAAGCAGCAGGAACCCCTGGCACAACGACATCAGCCCCGACAGATCCCCTTTCTCTTTGGAAAACTGAGCCCGCTGGCATTCTTGCTGCATCGGAGGACTGCTCAGAGGGTAAATCTCAGGTGTAACTGTGTGCACGGTCAGTTAAGTTTCACGTTCTGGTTTGAGGGGTTCAAGTGCTTCTTCTTTACTCTGGGCACAAACAGGGCAAGAGAGGAAGGTGGGAGCATGGGCGTTCCCAAGAACACCACAGTAGGGGCCAATGGAGGCCTGACTGGGAAGCGGTGTGGACTACAGGCATGTCCAGGTGGGCACAGGTCCCACCTGCGTCTTCAGTCCTGGCTCACATCTGAAGACCTGGCAATCTGCCAGCCCTGCCTCATTCTGAGCTCCAGCCCAGGGGAAGGGCCTCCACTGTGCTTCCCTTGAGTTCCCAAGGATAAGGCTGACACCTGCGACTTCCCAAGGAAACAAGCCCCCTAAGAACATCATTCCTGTTCTGGAGCTTTCTGGATGCTTTGGCAAGCCCCTCTGCCAAAGAAAACTTCTGAGCCATCAAGCTACATATCTACCTTCTAATAGGCCAGGAGCCAACTCGTGAGCTCAGAGGGAGAAACCTTAAAGCTTGGTCCTCGCCTGCACAGCCTCTGAGTGGGGGACAGTGGCTCAAGAGGCCACATCCACACAGGGGTTCCTGCCAAGTAGAGCCCCTGAGGCCAGGGTCCTGGTGACGTGAGGGGCCGCGAACCCCGTGGCTCATCCTCAGACACAGCTACCAACTGTCACAGCATGTGAGTTCTGCACTGCTGCCAGGAGCGTCTGAGGTGGGACGCAGGTGAGTTGGCGGACAGAATCCCTGGAGGCTCGGCCACACCTCCTCCGCGGGATGCGACTGTCATGCCAGCCACGTGGACCTCACAGCAGGGCTCCACGGTGGCCCATCCCCACTTCACAGCAAGGAGGCATCTGCGTGGTCTGGCTGATGTGGCGAAGCCAGAGCGAGCCGTTCACCTTCCCAGGGGTCCTCAGACTCCCTCCGGGGGCTTTGGGAGACAGGCCCCCCCCTCCTGCTCCAAAGCCTGAGCTGTGCCCTAATAGCAGGCTTCATCTGCTGACATCACGTTCAACCCCTCAAGAGGCGCTGCGGGCAAGCTGCAGCCACACACGGAAGCCTGAGGGTCTCCACGTGAAGCCCCTTGCCCAGAGCCACGGCTGGTGTGGTAGGGACGCCCACTGACCGTGGAGCCTGTGCTCTTGTTAACTCACATATGCGGTCACCCAGGCTTCTTTAAATTCTAAAAGCCTCAGGCGGCGAAGTCTTTGTTGGATCCTCTGTGCTGTGCCCGCTGCCTGTGTGGTAGCAGACAGCGAAGGAGGAGCATGCTGACCTCCCTCCGAGCCAACCTCGGAGCCACTGGACAACAAGCACCATGGCCAGCAACGTGTCCGTGACACCCTTAAGCCGGTCCTAACCCGGGAGGCTGAGGCTCTGAGGCAGGCTGCGAATCTTGGAGGAGATCCCAGGAAGGGCTCTTCCCAGCACCCCTGTGTCCAGACCCTCTGCCGAGGCCACTCAAGGTTGACTGAACCCTCCACCTGGCCCCGGGCAAGCACGAACCTGCTGGAGGAGGCCGTCCAGCGCATCCTTGTCCGCCTGGGCCAGGCCGTCCTTCTGCAGCCGTAGCAACAGCTCAGCCTTCCGATAGGGCCTCAGCGCCAGGAGGTGCAGCACTCGGTCACGGAAGGGCCTCTGAGACACCCCACTGCCCCCACTAATGCCACCGACACTGCTCTTCTTGATGGCACTCGCCAGGTTGATCGGCGTCGCCCGCTTCCGGGAGGGCACGGCGTCCGTGGCCCCCGGGGCTGGTTTCCGAAACTGAACCTTCTTGCCTGCAACGAGAGCCAAGGCATTAGGGATTTAAGGGGGTGAGGGGGTACGGCCTCTGTGTCCCTCTGCCTGGGGCTGATGCCGAACTCTGAGCGAGTGCGTGGACGCCCGCTGACGGCTGACAGCCCAAGGGGAAGGCAGCTGGAGCCCCATCCAGCCTGGCCTGCTCCGTGGGGACTTGGAGAGCTGAGTACACCATCTACTGACCACACACAGCTACCAGGCCCTTGCAGGGCCCCAAGTGTCAGAAGCGGGAGCTGCAGGAAACAGAGGTATGTTCAGAGTTTTAATGGATTTCATCAAGGGCAGGCCGACCGCTATACGGAGAGGGCGGCTGATGAAAAGGGTGGGGTTCCTGAACGGCCAGAGGCAGGCGCCCCCAGAGCCCACACATCGCAGCACTCTCCAGCCACAGGATCCGCCATTCTCTTTTATGATAAAGGAGGAGTGGATAAAGGTATGGGGCCGCTTGGGCAGCTTCTCTGGAGACCCCGGGGTAGGAGCAGCTCCCCAGGCTGCAGCCCCGTCAAGTGCTTCTTGGACAGACCCAGAGTCCCGGGGGAGGGGGGCAGCGGCCCGATCCCCCACCCCCCTAGTGCGAACAGACTCCAGCACTGCTCTTGAGGGAGGGGCCTCTGCTCAGAATTTGTTAACTCCACCCTGGACGGCAGCACGGCCACTGAGGGAACGTGCACGGCCAAGTGAGGTCAGCGCGTGCCTCACGTCCTTGGGCCAGAAAGCTCTCCACAAGAACTTTTTGTTTTGCTCTCATCCCTTAAATCTCATTTGTCAAATTAATACGGGAAGGAGTGCTGTCAAAATCCTTAGGGCCAGACTTTGTTCCCAGAGGACCCAGCTGATGGGCTGACGCAGGGTAGAGGAGAGGCCTGACGCAGTGGGACATACATGACTACGCTTTCAGAGGCCAGGAGACAAGTGCTGCCACCAGAACCGAAACCAAGAACTCTCGCCGTCCCCAAAGTGGTACAACAAGCCACACTTTTGACCAAGTTTTTGGCTGAAGGACCCAGAAACTTACTAAGATGTATATGAATGTCCACATTTGCACGCTGAGGCGAGAGCAGGCAGGGGAAGCATTTCTGGCTTCTGGCTGCTGCTCTCGGGCGGCTCTGTCCCCAGCAGCAGCTCACAGCCCAGGGCATGGGCTCCCTCGGCATGCACGGCCACATCCAGCAGGATGCAGCGTTCACTGGTAGCATGGACTCCTACTCCTCCTGCCTAGGGTTTCGCTCAGAGCCAACCCCACTGCCACGCCAGTGAAATCACATACTCCTTTGGGGGCCTTTGAAATCCTCCCACCTTTTCTTAAAAAACAAAAAACCCCAAAAGCCACTAAGGTCCTGTTTGCTGTAAGCCATTTTGTGCCTTTCTCGGGCCTAACGCCCTTCCTCTTGGCCTTGAATCCTGATGACTCTTGAACCTGTCTGGGTCTAGGTGCTGGGAAGACTAAAGCAAGAATGGAGCTTCCTAAAAGTAAACACTTTTCATGCTGCTGGTGTCTCAACTTCACCAAAACCGTTTCCAAGCAGATGATGAGCTGCCAGAGCCTTCTCGTCCAGCAGGAAATCAACACATTTCCTTCCCAGTTGTGACCTGACAGGCCCTTGCCGGCCCCAACCCAGCAGCAGACTATTTGCCATAGGGCACATCTCACAATCGGCACCTTGCCGCTGGCCGTGTCAGGCCTGGGGAAGAGCCAGCCAGGCGGGTGAGGGCAGGGGTGGCAGCTGAAGGAGGACAGACCCCAGCCCTGCCATCGAGGAGCGTGTCTATCTCCCTGATGGGTAGGGATTCCCGAGGTCAGAACCTGAGAGAAGGGCTCGTGGATTCGGAATTCCTGGAGTTCTTGGGGCTCATATTCAAACTGGGGAATCAGCAGATGCCACAGCCCCCAATAGACTTGGCCAGTACAACAGGACCTTTTCTGACCTGACAATGAGAGATGGCTCCCCTTGCTTGGGGCCGCACCTCTGTCAACCCACCATTCCCACTCCTGGCCAGGACAAGCCCTCAGTCCCTCCTGCTCCCCACCACAGCTGCCCAGCAGGCATGAGCTCCCCCACAGGCGGAGTCGCAGGCCTCATCCTCACCCAGGTAGCGGCCTCCAGGCTTGATGACGATGGCACCACGGCTCCGTGTCTCCTCCTCAGCTTGTGCCATGCTCTGTCGTGCTTTCTGGTAGGAGTCATCGGTGGCACACACCGTGATTTTGTCCTGGATGCTGCCCAGGCAGTCCAGGTGAACATCCCCGTGGCTGCAAAACACGGGGCCAGAAGCTAAGGTGAACTCCTGGGATGACAGGGAGACACGGTCTGGGCGCCCGTGTTCCCCCGTTACCCCCCAGCTGGAAATGGGGCCAGCGCTAACTTGAGCAGCATCGTTTCCACACAGCGTATCTTAACCTGGAAAAGACAAGGGAACCCGGGCCCCTGGGCAGAGGTAGCAGGCCTGCACCTGTGCCCTGGACACACTGAATGCAGCAGCAAGGCTCGGGTATGAGGAGGGGGATCTGGAATGGCCTGGCTGGCTCAGTCAGTAGAGCACGCGGGTCTTGATCTTGAGGTCGTGAGTTCAAGCCCAACATTGGGTATAGAGATGACTTAAATAAATACCCCCCCTCAAAAAAAGAGAAGAAGAAGAAGGGGGCACTGTGCCCAGATGGGGCCTTACCTGGATACGTATTGCTGGATGCAGTCAAAGCTGCCCTGGGGGCTGTCACGGCCAATGTTGGAGAGGTAGAAGGAGAAGGTCCGCGCCTCCGTGGGGCAGTCAGGCTGGGGGATGGAGATGTGCTGCATGGAGAGGGAGAAACATCATTGGGAGGTCCACATCACGGAGGGGACCGTGGGATGGGCCATCCACTGGACCCCAGACCGTCCCCCACAGCTTGACACAAGGAGGAAGTGCCAGTGCTTTCTAAGCATGGCACGTTGGTCTGAGGAGCACAGAGCACTTAGCACACGCCCGGAGCCAGGGAGCCCACCCTGATCTGGGCCATGAGCCAATTTCCCACCCAGCAAATGGGGCAGATCTGGCCTGGGACATGTGTGAAGGTGACGCGAGACAAGACGGGCAGCAGTAGCTACCAGTGCACACTGAGCAGCCGATATGCTCCAACCCTTGCTCCCCTGTGGGATACACACTCCACCTGGATGTCCATTCGCTGTCCTGCAGCCAAGACCAAGGCGGGTGCAGGCCCCGAGGGGCTCACAGACCGGCCGCACCCTCCCCCAACAAACCGTGACACGGTTACATGTGACAAAGGATGAATGTCTTGGTTAATAGAACCCTGACTTCGGACAGTGCCTCTGCAGAAGGGTGGGACAGCCTGACCGGCAGATAGACAGACAGCAAAGGTCCCGGCCAAGGTGCAGGGCTCGGTGCAGGTGGGATAGCATTGCACCCACGGGCCGGGGCTGCATTCCAGGCCAACCCTCACTGGGTTGAAGTCCTGGGGGCTGTGGAGGAAGCTGGTGGGAAGATCCATGCTCCGGTTGCTGGCCCATATTTGGGGCACAAGATGGGCCTCCAGAACCCTCTGTTACCAGTGGGGACTCCTCATAAAGTAATCCCTGGGTTTTGAGTGCAGGAACTCAACACAGCTAGGCACACAAACAAGGGGGGGCAGAAGTGGTAAACGGAGGTTGAGGGGGTGGGCAGGCCCCATTCAGGCCTTATCCTTGGGCTGCTAAACCACCTCAGTATGCCCAGGCCCTATTTCTTCTCCACTGATGTGAGACCACCATGCCTCCCTCATCAGCACTGGACCAAACATGGCCCCAACTGAATTCCAGCCTTGCCCAGCTGTCATATGTAAATAAGGGCAGTTCAGCCTGAGACTGAGGACACGGTGGCTCAGGTCACAAGGAGGGCCGCTGCCCTCTTCACAGCCTCCCTCCCTTCACCGCTCCTCAGGGTGGTGTGTGGACCCATAAGGGAACCTGCACGTGCACCTGGCCTAGAGTTAGCCCCAAAATACTGAGTGGCCTGCCCAGCTTGCAGTCAGTCCCTGCCCCAGACGTGCACAGTGAGAGCCAACGTGGCACAGACTGGCTCCCAGATAAGGCAGTTCAGCCCTGTCCTGCCTGTATGCGACATCTCCTTGTCTCACACTTGTGGCCATCTTGTGCTGCCGGCCCATCCCTTCTTGGATGTGACGTTTGTTCTCCATCACAGAAGCAGCCGGAACACGCCGCCCAGATGTTGAGGCTCAGGCTGCTGAGGGTCACTGCAGGAGACGCACCCAGAGCCAGATACGCACTGATGCCGTTGCCCAGAATGCAGCCAGAAGCTCATGCACCCCAAAGTCAGCAAGTCAACAGTAGCTTCCGGTGGAAGCTGACACCCCTGCCATCGGGTGGCTCTTCCTCCACCCGATCCTTGAACCTCCTCCTCATCTCATCCTGGCTCTGATGGAGACATAGCCTCCCCAGGCGCCACTTTCCATCTCAGTCTGCTCAGAGGATAGTGGCTGCCTCAAGGGCAATGGTCCTCATTGGGCTGTCACCCCTGAGAGGAGGGCAGGAGGTCAGGTCTCAGTCCCAAAGTGATTGTGCTTCTCTCTGGGTGGGAGCCGTGGGGACTCTTCGCCGTGACCCTTTTATGCCATCTAAACCTTTTCCACACAGGTGTGCGCGCCCACCTCCAAAATTCGTCCTGGACGTGGGGGTCCCAACACAGAGCCCGGAGGTGGGTTTGTGTAGCCACTGGGGCCACAGGATGGTGGGAAACCCGGGGCTTGAAACTGATGCATGGGAGAACGTGATGCTGCTGGGGACAGGGGAGACACACACAGAGGTCTCCAGTATCCTTCAGGACAAAGGCGGGGACACCCGAGCGGGGGAAGGAGGAAGGCAGAGGGGAAGTTTGCTGGGAGCCTGTTGTGGCCAGGTCTCTCGGCCCCATCGCCACCCAGCACTACCACGGCCTGAGGACTCCTTTGGTTAACGGGCGGCTTTGCTGCTCCTCAGTGACGCTGGTTATCGGTTACCAGTCGGTGGGCACCGAGCAAGGAAATTCCCCATCTAGGCATGAATAGACCAGGAATGCATGGCTTTCTCTGTGCCAGCGAAGAGCTTGGCACATGTACCAGGATGTGGCCTGACAGTCAGCCCTGCTCAGCTGCAGTATGTGCCTCTTGGACCGAGTCTCGGCTGCCCCACGGGGGCCACCATGTGGCCCTCAGCTGGCCTGGGCATGCAGGTCTGGGTGCCTCTAAGGTCAGCCCTGACTCCAGGTTATGGGGGCAGGGGGAGTCACTTTAAACCTAATCGAGTGTCTGTGTACACAGACCCAGAGCAGCAAACAGGCTTGTCCTTCCTGGGCGGCCCTGAGTGCCTCTGAGACCTGTGAGGGGCACAGGTCCCTGCCAGAGCCCTTTCACCTCCTCCTTTTTATTTATTTATTTTGAGAGAGAGAGAGAGAGAGAGAGAGAGAGAGAGATTGAGAATGTGCACATGTAACCAGGGGAGGGGGAGAGAATCCCAAGCAGGCTCCGCACCGTCAGTGTGGACCCCGAGGCAGGGCTCAATCTCACGAACAGCGAGATCATGACCTGACCTGAAATCAAGAGTCGGACACTTAACTGACTGAGCCACTCAGGTGCCCCTCACCTCCTCCTCCTTTTGAAATCCATCCTAAGTGGGACCTGCCTCCCCTCCCCCCCCCCCCCCCCCCCCGATCTGCAGGTGCAGGCGGGAGCTGTGAAAAGGCACATCAAGTCCTGGTGGCAAAAACTGACGGGGGAAGGGCTCGATATTCCGTTCCGGTAAGAACAAGACAAACAGGTACGCACAGGAACCCAAACTCCAACTGACCAGGTTCTCTCTGGCCAGAGAAGGTTCCAGGCAACACTTGCTTTCTTAGTTATTTTCGCTTCCTAAAGAAGCCTCAGAATAAAACATGTTCTGGGTAAAGAGAACCACGGTTGTCCAGCTGAACTTGACTTCCAAGAGCAAAGCAGCCACTTCGGCCCAGGGGCACTCCCTCAACCCCAACACCAGGGTGCATTCTAAGCACCTCCCTGCATTCCAAGACCCGCTCTCAAGCCCTCACTCACCGAGGATGCTCAGAAGAGGGAGTGCACGCCCCTGCCCTCTGCTCAACCTTGGCACACAGATGGTTCCCGACTCTGCAACACCCCATTTTAGAAATTTTTTAGACTGTTTTCAAATTGTCCCTGTGACAACACGGCAACAAGCACCCTCGTGCCTCAATCATGTGCACATCCCGGACTGCTCCTTCAGAGTTGGCTCCTGGACACACAGACAGAAATTGGTCAAAGGCTTTCGACCAGCCCTGCCAAACTTCATTCTAGAAACTGCAGCTCAGGCAAATGCCGCAACGCTAAACTGCCCTGGATACCACCCCTACTTCTCTTTTTTCGTCAACTGAAGAGTTTTGGGGTGGGGCTGGCCAGGTGGAGGTTTCTTTTCCCCTCTGGAGGCTGACTTTTCACCAGCTGTCAGACGTTCACAACTCAGAAGTGAACCCCAGGGGCACCTGGGTGGCTAAGTCGGTTAAGCGTCCGACTCCTGATTTTGGCTCAGGTCATGATCTCACAGTTTGTGAGTTCAAGCCCTACACGGGGCTTCGTGCTGGCGGAGCCTGCTTGGGATTCTCTCTCTCTCCCTCTCTCCCTCAAAATAAGTAAAATAAACTTAAAAGAAAAAAAAAAAGTGAGCCCCAGACAGCAGAGGGGCCCAGGTCAGCCAGCTCAGTGTCTGGGAGAGGGCAGGGAATGCAAACACAAACATGTACGTGGCAATGAAACAGAGATGAACACTTTGCTCTGGCGCATGACACCCTAGAGGCCAACACGCTACAAGTGAGAGACTGGCAAATGCCATTAGTCACCCCAAGGAACTAGCCAATGCCAGGGCCCGGCCACACACCACAACCTCCTCGGGCAGGCCTGGCTCCCATGGTGCTTACAAGCATAGGCAGGGAGGCGACCAGGCCAGATCGGACTCCCACCACCTCGCCCCCAGGCAGCGCTCAACACTGAGGTCCTATGCTGGCTGTGCACACCAAGGGGGACATGCACTAGGGGCTGAGTGAGCTTGCTGTGGGCTGCAAGGACACTGGTTTTCTTAAGTCCTTATTACCCCCCCACACACACAACCCCCAAGGCAGAGAGCCCATCACCTGGGCGAGGAGGCTGAGGGACAGTGAAAAGAACTGGCAAAGGCCCCTGAGCCAAGAGCCTACAGACCTTCAGTCTGTCAGCTTCATGGGCCTCTGGGAAAGACGGTCCTTGTCACGCTATGCAGAGCCTGGAACGTGGACTCAGCCCATGGACCACGAACACTGAATGGGCCTGCCCAGCCCCGCCCCTCTGGCCTCCCGTTCCTCTCTGTACCCAGCCTACCTCACTGGCCCCATCCCCACCCTCAGCTATACACAAGCAGCTCAGCGACCAGGAGAGGTGGGAGGGGAGAGCCCAGGCACCCTGCCTCCTCTGGCAGCATGGTGACTATGCAGATGCGGCCCGGCCAGGAAAGCGTCTGCTGTGTGTCCAGCACCAGGCCAGGCCCCTCACACCTGGCAGGGAGTAGGGGATGCATCCCATCACTGCCCAGGAAGAGAAGGATGACGTCCAGACACGGAGGGCAGACCTAGTGCCTGACCCTTCACAGCAAGCAGGGAAAGAACAGCACCCCTCGTCTCTACCTGGCACAGCCCTCCCCAGGCTCACAAAGGGAAGAGTGGAGAACTGTGGCCTGACTTGCCCAAAGCTGCGGCACAGGGCCTCTGTACCCTCAGAACCTTCTAGAAACTCTGTTACACATGAGAAAATCCAGAAGGAAGGAAAGTGGGCAAAGCATGATTCTGACTCTAAGGTGGCAGGACCCCTGACTCGAATGGATGTGGCTCTCAGGCTTTGCACAGAAATTTGGGTGACACAAAACATGGCCCAGGAGAACCTCATGGTGCTTCCGTGAGCGGCCGTGTGGTGTCCTGCTGACCAGAAAATGCTGCTCACAGGATAAGCCATGGCTTTTAGTGGCCCTTTCCAGGCATCTGCTTCCGCATCTTCCCGACTACAGAGGGTACAGCATGACTATTGGCCACCAGAGGGCACCATGGGACCGGTCTGGCAGCAAGCCGAGGGAGCCCCGCCCCCCAACACTGACCTCTGCCACTGGGGAAATGTCCCAGGGACAATAAAGGGAAGGCTGCCACAAGACTGATGGGACCAAAGAGAGGTGCAGAAGTTCCAGAGGAGGAACTGGGGGAGCGAGGAGTCTGGGGCCTTTCAAGAGGTCTTGCTGACTTTAACTGGTCTTCGCAATAATGTCAGTTCAGTTCAGTTCACGTGTGCACCTGGCCAGGCCTCAGTCCCCAGGGGCATCATGAATGCTAATCCGGATGGGGGTATTCTGTAGATGTGGTGGCATCCACAACCAGCTGACTTTAAGAAAGTGACCCTCAATGGTCTGAGTGGGCCTCACCCAAACGGCTGAAGGCCTTAAGGAAACTGAGGTTTCCCTGAGGAGAAAGAAGGTCGCCTATGGACCACAGTGCCCACTCCTGCCTTCCCCATGGATGACTTTCAGCCTCACCAGCCCCACAACTATGTGAGCCAATGCCTTGCAATACATCTCCTTGTATCTTTGTATCTGTACACACAGACACGTGGATGTTCTAGAGGCTCTGTCTCTCTGGAGCACCCTGGCAGGTGCGCAGATCTTCTTAAGGAGGCAGCCGGCCAGCTGTCAGGTGGAAACTAACTGATTTAGACACTTGTGGCAACCCTTCAGATTAAAAAGAGAAAAAGAGAGAGACAGACAGACAGACAGACTTGCAATAAAGACCACAAGAAAAACCAGTGTATCAAGGTATGTTTGGTGGGTGAGGGATTTGTGGGGGGGGCGGGGGAGGGGGCAGGGGTAAGTCCTAAGCCTTGGGAGGCAAGGATTGTGGACAACTAATCCTTTCTTTTATTCTCCAATTTTTTTCTGTAAGGTGGTCATTTAGAATGAAATAAACACATTTCACAAAAAATGGGAGTGCTGAGTTTCTATACCTACCCCCTGGGCCAGCAGCCCAGTACCAAAATCAGACACCCACGGTCCCAGGTCCAACAACAGAGACCAGCTTCCAGGGAGGCTACAGCTCCAGTCCCACTTGGCCTCTGGGACACCTCAGGTTTTTTGTTTTTTGTTTTTAAATTTTTTTACATTTATTTACTTTTGAGAGACAGAGCACAAGTGGGGGAGGGGCAGAGAGAGAATGAGACACAGAATCCGAAGCAGGCTCCAGGCTCCGAGGTGTCAGCACAAGAGCCCGATGTGGGGCTTGAACTCACAAACCGTGAGATCGTGACCTGAGCTGAAGTCGGACGCCCAACCGACTGAGCCACCCAGGCGCCCCTAGGACACCTCCGTTTTGAATCAGCACAGAGATCAGATCAGTACGGGGGGCCCAGGAGTCATTGGCTACAGGAAGGAAGGGGAGACTCTGAGGGGCCACTGGACAGAGAAGCTGCATTCGCCCCAGACAGCCTCTTGGTGTGGCCCTGGCTGTGGGACCAACCTGGCAGGCCTCAGCTTGGCACAGGCCCTGGCCTGACACAGAGCCGGATGGGGCCAAAATGCTGCCCCCAGCCTGCCTCTGTGCCCAGCAAGCCATGACAGGCAAGACAGCACACTGGTCACAATTCCAAATACGATTAAGACAAAAAAGACTCACCCCTTGACTTCCCTGGAATCGGATTGACGGTCTCAGTGAAACAGAATCCTGCAAAAAAGAAAAACAGGAAAGTGTCATTAAGATATCTCTAAATCCAGGGATTTACTTCCCAGTTGTAGAAAGAGTAGTGTAAGGACAGTGCTTTCAGGAGAGGCAAGAGAAAACACACACACGCTGAAAATGCCAGGAAAGGTCACTGAAACAGAATTTTAAAAGATCGGCAGGAGTTCTCGGATGCTGTGGGGGCCAGGTATATAAGAAGTAAGAGTGGAGACACAAGCAGTGGGCAGTCCCTCACTGTCCTCCCCAAACCAACGTCAGCCCAGGCTGTCCTGACCCAGAGACACCCTCTCAGAAGGGAACCACCATGGACAAGCACCACTGCCCAGAAGGCAGGCTGATGAGGTGATGTCCTCACCCCCCACCCCCCACCCCCCCCACCACCAAACACCCTGCCAAGACAGGGCCCAATGCCTGCTCAGTTCCCACGTCACAGCTTCAGAGCAATTTGTCACCGAGCTTGGGACGGCGGAATTTCCAAATGTCACAAGAAAAAATATACTTAAAAACTCAAAATACTTGAAGCTTCAGCTATTCAGAGATCAGCCTTCTGTCAGAATTTCAGAAAGAACATGGGTCCAGATGGAGGGTCGCACCTCTCTTTCTCACCCATCTTGGGCCCCAAGCACCCACCTTCTGCACAGCAGATACCGCCCCACCGTGTGGTCCTAGTTTGTCACCACAACCCTCTCCCTCAGCCCCCAAACCCACCTGGCCTCTGTGCCCACTGTCCTCTCCAGCCTTCTTCAGACGGCAGGCAGGGTCTGGGCTCTCCCACCTCCAGTCGAGCCCCACCTGCAGTGAGGCGAGGCCCTCCCACCTGGCCCCCACACTCCCAGACACCAGGGGTCTGGAGTGGCTACCTGTCTGCTCCCCATCCAGCATGTCAGGCCACCGCAGGCCCTGGGGTGAAGGAGCTCTCCAGATTTGTGGAAAGAACCAGCCAACAGGGCACCTACGTGGCTCAGTAGGTTAAGCGTCCAAATCTTGAGTTTGGCTCAAGGTCATGATCATGGTTCCTGAGACTGAGCTCCACACTGGGCTCTGGACTGACAGCATGGAGCCTGCTTGGGATTCTCTCCTTCTCTCTTTACTTCTCCCCGTCTATGCTCTCCCTCGCTCTCTTTCTCTCTCACTCTCAAAAAATAAACACTTAAAAAACCCCACTAATAACACAAAATTAAAAAAAAAAAAAACAACCAACGGGCATGCTGGCCTCTCGGTGCCCATGGACCCATTAGCCGCTGGGGTGAGGGCTGCGGTTGTGTCGCAGACATGGCTCAGCCAGCATGGACCACGCAAGCCACGCATGTACCCCTGCCCTTTTTGTTTACCAGAAGCCCCTTCTTTACCCAAAAATCTCAAGGATTCTGTCATCGGGAGCAATTTGTCACTGAGTGTGGTGCAGCAGAATTTCCAAACGTCCTGAGAGATCACACCGAGCACCAGCACTTACCTCCATGGGATCGGACACCCTAGAAGCTACCCTATACTTCCAAAGCACATCACCTCTCACTGCCAGGCCATCAGATATGGGACGTCCACCAGCCCCTTGTTCTGCTCCAGGACTAGAAACTAGCCCCTGCAGGCACAAGGCCCACTGTGCTTTGGAGAAAGGAGCCAGGCTTCCCCCAAAGCAGGCTCAGGACCAGCTGCCCCATCCTACAAACCACAACCTGACCCCTGCCTGGGCTGATGTTCAGAGAATGAGAAACACAGCCCCTGTGGGGTCCCCGGCCTGGCTGGGCTCTTGAAGACACGACACTTAGGCAGCCTTTGCTTGGAATTGGGTTAAAGAAAGAGACCAAAAAGAAAACCTACAGGCGGCCAATGAGCATGTGAGAAGCTAAGACTCATCAGTGAGGCGCAGGCTTTGTAGGGAGATACCGTGCACCTATCAGAATGGCTAAAACAAAAAGGATGATACCCCAGACGTTCATCTCTTGCTGGTGGGAGCATACAAAGCACAGCCACTGTGGAAAACAGTCTGGTAGTTTCTCAAAAGGTTAAACACAGTTACCACATGACCCCGAATTTCCACTTCAAGGCACAGACCCAAGAGAAATGAAAACACAGATCTACACAAAATCTTATCTACAAATGTGCACAGAATTACTCCTAATATCCAAAAGGCAGCAACAATCCAAACATCCATCAACTGGTGGACAAATTCCCGATGGACACAACATGGACAAACCCCAAAGCCACTGGCTAAGTGAGAGTACCTCAACATATGACATCCTGCAGGTATGAATCTGCTCATATAAATTTCCAAAACTAAAGAGACAGAAAGTCGATCAGTGAGTGCCTGGGCTAGGGGTGGGAGCGGCAGTGGCTGCGGATGTCGGAGGCAACTTCTCAGGTGGTGTAGTCACTCTCATGGACTCCACACCTAAAATGGGTACATTCTGTGTGCTGTCGACACACCTCCATGATAGCTGTGACCTGTCCTCAGGCTCACGGAGGGTCTCTCTCTGAAGACTCCTGGGCTTTGAGCAACATCACCCGAACACAGAAGATTCCTGAACACCCAGGGGAGATACTGTGGTCTGATAATCGTTTGCAGTGCAGGAGTGATATAAAGGAGATGGAAGTAAACGGCAGAAAACACAAGAGCAGCACAGCAAAGGCGATGTTAAGACCGAGCAGTCCTACAGAGCTCTCTACCACCATCACCGGATCATCAAAGACAGGAAAGCAGGCTGTTCCTGGCAGAGGGAACAGCAGATGCAAAGCCCAGAGCAGAGGTGTGGGACGCCGCGGTGCACCCCCCGGTCTGTTAGTCCAGACCCCCACACAGGAGTCAGCCAGGGACGAACTCTAGTACCGTGTGTGTCTGTTATCAACACAGGGCAAGGTCTGTGTCCTCCAGGGGCTTGGGGGACAGGGGACATGACAACGGTGATGCTAGGAGTCTGGATATACAGTAACAGTGGGGAGGAACTAGAAAGAGTGCACCTCCCTGGAAAGAATTCCACCAGGGCGGCCCCAGAAGTTCCTGGCTGACAACCAGCACCCACGCCAGCTGGTGTGGTGGGCCACCCTCCCCCTGGACCACATGCTCCCCGTGGGCCATTTAGTGAAGCATTTAACCGGCCTGGTTGTGGTCAAGCAAGTTATCCGGAAGACTCCTTTCTTGCAGTCACTCATTTCCCAAGGGCAGTGGCTTCACCCATTGGAGACGCTGGCAGAGAGGCCTAAAAACCCAGGCTTTCTTGACAATGCCAAGTGCATGCCCCCATGCGACGAGGCTGTCACCACAGAACCAGACTCCTGGCTATACGGGCTCTCATGGTGTCTCCTCCCTCCAGCAGGAGCACCAGACCCTTCTTGTCAATAGCAGAGCAATGCACTCACGCTATCGCATACACACTTGGGTGACTCCCCACAGGCCCTGTCTAGAGCCACTAACAAAAAGAGGCTCCAGGACAAGACCCACCAGAGTTCCGCCCGCCCCGTGCAGGCAGGGGAAAGGGGCCCCACCTGGTAAGACATTAGAACAAAGGGAGAAGCGGCACCTCAGTGCCCTCACATTCACTAGATGACAAAGTGTATTCTAACGGCACTCAGGCCACACCATCCAACACTGGACAGCCAGTCACAGCCACAGCCACACTTAGGGCCTGGTAGGGCCCACCCTTGGTAATCTGGGTTAATAAGGCTCCCCGAGCCACTGCGGCTCTTACCCATCAGCTCCTCCACCCCAGGGCAAACTACCTTGACTGTTTTTGTTTTTGTTTTTTATTTATTTTGAGAGGGGGAGAGCACCCGCATGCATGCAGGGGAGGGACAGAGAAAGGGAAAGAGAGAATCCCAAGCAGGCTCCACGCTGTCAACGCAGAGTCTGACGTGGGGGGGCTCGATCTCATGAACCATGAGATCATGACCGGAGCTGAAATCAAGAGTTGGACTTTTAACTGACTGAGCCACCCAGGTGCTCCTACCTTGACCTTTTGTGCAGACTTTCTACACGGGGCACCTGCTGGCCACTGTGCACCCCACCCCTCCGCCTTAAGATTTCCAGGAAGAAACCTAGGTGCCAGCCGGGCCACCTCTCCACGGGCTGCAGGAATTCGGTTTTGGAGTGTCCTCTATACTGGCATGTGACCATCCCACCTGCCACAAACTCCCAGCTCAGAGACCCAGCAACATTTTAATGAAGCACAACAAAATGAAAATTGTTGCAAGAAGGTTTTAATTTTACGGAATTTTGTAAAGGGTTCTAAACTGTACTGAAACCTCGTGTGTGTCTCCACACACGAGCGTGGCCTTTGGCACACATTATTTTGCCCGGGGAGGGGGGGGGGTGATACTTGCAATGGAAATCTGTTTTTAGATCAAAGTATGGGTTTTATTCTTCTAAAAGGAAGTTCTCAACTACTTACTGTAAAGCAAATACACTTAATTTGAATGACTCAAAGCACGTCTAGCCTGTCACCTCCAAGAACCTACTAGAATCAAGCTGGCTGCATCATTCAGCAGTTCTTAACCCTCCCTCTGAGTCAGGTTCAGGGTGGGGCAGGTAGGCTGAGGGGAACCCCAAATGCTGTGCACCCCTGTGGAAACCCCAACCACTGGGTCAAGTCACATTGACAGAAGTGGCTTTCAGCATGTGGGGCATCGCCCCAGCTTCCTCCCTCTGCCGTCTAACAAAGAGGTGCAACCATCTGGGCTTCTTCCCGCTCCAACCAGCAAGCTGCAGCAGACACCAACGTGGACCCCCACTTGGAGGTCCCTGGGTGTCTGCTGGGTACACTGGGGACACAAGACCCAGCAAAGGCCTGCTGCGCCTGACCCCCGTGGGTGGCCGACGGCCAGTGGTAGCAGAAGCAGCCACAGCTTTGTTCGCACCAGCAGTGCCGCATGCCGCGCGCAACAGAAAGGCCTGCTGGTCTGAAGCTGGCTGTTCCCAAGGGCTCCCAGGGAAACACGGGCCGGGCAGCCCCAAGGCCCTAGGCTAGCAACTTCCAAATTCCTACAGGCAACAACACACACCCGAAGCCGAAGATCCAACACCTGAGAACAGCATGCCTGCACTTCCCCTCACTTAGCAGCCTCCATGGCTGGTGAAGGCACAGAACTCAGTGCCATCCGGAGGTGGAGCAGCGGGGGACGAGGGCACACGCACACCAAAGCATGTCCTACAGGTCACAGGCAGAGAGCTAGCTGCACTTTGGGCTTGTCATCCCTAAACTCCACGACAAACCTCAAGTCACAGGGAGGGTCAAATGACTTGCCCACACCCACAAGGGCAGGATTCAACCCTGCCTGCCACCACGAAGGCCCACGTTCTCCGCGGTGGGTGATACACAGCTGCAATCTCCTTTTTTCCGAGCCCTTTAGGGGCACGCAGGCTGACCACGAAAGGACCCAGCCAGGTCTGCTGCAGTCACCTCTGGCCTTCTGTCTAGGGATTCTGGGGTTCAGGCCAGTGATTCATGCCCTCCACTCCACTGACAGGAGGTTGGCCTTTCCTCTTTGGGAGGCCATGGTTGGCCACCCAAGTCCAGGGAACATTTGCTGGATGAACAGAAGGGCAAATGAACAGACGGCAATCTCATCAAACCCTCTCAGCCCTTCACAAGCAGACACTTACAGAAGAGGCAGATAGACTATCTGGGTCCAGACATGCCACCTACTGGCAACAACAAGGGTGGTGGACAAAAAACATCCAACAACAATTTTCGGATAGGGGCACGGGCAGCACTAGCCAGAGATGTGCAAGAGAAGGGAAACAGCTAAGGGAGTCTCTGACTGCCCAGCTCACTGCCTCAAGAAACTTTCCAGATCACAGGCGGGGGAGGCTGAAGGGGCTGGATGTGTAGACAGAGGCCCATGGAGGAGGGGGCAGCGTGGAAGGATTCTCCTGGAGCCTGCACAGGGCCCTGAGCTGCTGCCCACAAAGGCTCAGGGGCACTTCCCAAGGCAGGGCCCCCAGGATGTGGCCTGGGACATGCCATATGTGGCCAGTCCAGGGGAGTCCTCGCTGCACCCCGCTAGGCAGTGGAGCTCAACTAATCCTCTTCTCTCAATTCCCCTTACTAAAAAAATCTCAGAAACAAGCTTCCGTGGGATCAGCTGATCCACCACTAACCAAAGTGCCTGTCAGAGGCCACAGCAGAACCAACACGCTTCAAGAAAGACAACGAAACCCAGCACACAACCCCATGGAATTCACAACACTCAGTATCCAAAACCAAAGCCTCCAGACATGTTGAGGCTATAGGAGAATGTGACCCCCTAACACAGGAGAAAATGCAGCCAATGGGAACAGACTCAGAAAGGCCAGAGATGATGGAACTGATAAAGGCTTTACTTTAGAGCAACCATTATATATTGAAAGTGTTCAAGGGCTGGGGTTCCTGGGTGGCCCAGTTGGTTGAGCGTCTGACTTCGGCTCAGGCCGTGATCTCACAGTTTGTGGGTTCGAGCCCTGCATGGGGCTCTGTGCTGACAGCTCAGAGCCTGGAGCCTGCTTCGTATTTCGTGTCTCCCTCTCTCTCTCTGCCCCTCCACCACTCAAAAATGAATAAACATTAAAAACATGTTTTAATTAAAAGAATGTTTAAGGACTTAAAAGAAACTTGAACTGGTGAGAAGAGAAAGATGACGCATAAGAAGAGAGCCACATGGAACTTCTAGGGCTGAGAAATGCAATATCTGGAAAGAAAAACTCACTAGGAAGGATTACTATTAGGCAATGTGGAAGAAAAAAGTTATGAACCTGATGACAAACTAACAAACACTATCCAAAATGAATCACACACAGGAAAAAAAGTCTATGGAAAAGTGAATACAGCCTTGGTGAACTTCGGGACAATGGTACCAAGAGTTCCAACATATGCATAACTGGTATCCCAAGAGCATGGTATCTGAAGAAATAATGGCCCAGATGTGAGGAGCACAATAATTCAATAGATCCAAGAAGCTCCAGACGGAAAACAAAGAACCATGTCACAGCATACCATAAGCAAATGAGCATGACTGCTGACTGACATGCTATGAACCAAGAAGCAAAGATAAGACTCACAAGGCCCAGTATCAAAAAAAAACAAGCCTGGAGACCAGGGAAAGACATCTGTAAAATACTGAGGAAGAATAATGCCAACCCAGAATTCCTTATCCAGTGAAAAGAGAAGGGGAAACGAAAACTTGTGCAGACAAAGGCTGAGAGAATCTTTGCAGTAGATCTGTACTGCAAGGAAGATTCTGAAAGTCCTTCAGGAGGCAGGAGAATGACACCAGATGGGCCCGTGGCTCTGCACAGAGGGTAAAAAGCACCGGGTTACAGGGAATGTGTGTATGAACATGAAAGACTTGTTCTCATTGTGATATTTCCAGAGAAGACAACGGGGGGGGGGGGCGGGGGGGCACCTGGCTGGCTCAGTCAGTTGAGCATCAGACTCTTGGTTTCAGCTCAGGTCATGATCTCATGGTTCGTGTGATGGAGCCGTGCACTCTCAGTGCAGAGCCTCCTTGGGATTCTCTCTCTCTCTCTCTCTCTCTCTCTCTCTCTCTCTCTGACCCTCCCCCCACGTGAGAGAGCATATGTGCGCATATGCACTCTCTCTCTCTCAAAATAAACATTTTTTTTAAAACTGGCTTAAACAAAAAAAAAAGAAGACAATTGACGGCTCAAGGCACAAATAATGATAATGAAGCACAGAATTTGGAAGTGTAGCCTTAAAAGGGTGGCAATGAAGGGCACCTGGATGGCTCAGTCGGTTAAGCTTCTGACTTCAGCTCAGGTCATGATCTCGTCGCCTGTGAGTTCGAGCCCTGCATCGGGCTCTGTGCTGACAGCTCAGAGCCTGGAGCCTGCTTTGGATTCTGTGCCTCCCTCTCTGCCCTTCCCCTGATTGTGCGCACATGCTCGCTCGCTCTCTCTCAACTAAATAAGCATTAAAAAAAAATTAAAAAAAAAAAAAAGGTGGCCACGAGGCACAAGGACTGGGGTGGGGAAGATGGAAGCAAACCTGAGGCACAAGGTTAACTGGAGGGCCGCGCTCTCAGTGCCAAGCTAACCCTGACCTCCCTTGAGCCCAGGCCTTGGGGGAATGGAGTAGCCAGACTCTGCACCTTTGCCTGCTGGACACGCTGGCCGTGCACCTCCAGCCCGGCTGACCACTTACCCCTCTATGCACTCAAGGGGCATTTCCCGAGTCCCTCGAGTCCCAGGCCATGCCTCACAGAGCATGGCATGCAGGGCAGGACAACTGGACACAGGCCACCCACCATGGGGCCACGATTACACACAGAAGGATCCAGTGAGGGAACCAGTGCACACGGCAAGAGGGCAGACCTGAACCAGGGTGGCAGAGGCTGGCGCGGAGATCCTGAGCAGCACAAGAGCGGCCCTGGGTAAGAAGACGTGGCGCAAATGGAAGTCCGCGGCGGTGTGATGGGCACAGGGCTTCCCCGGGGCTTGTGGACCCCCGACAAGGTGTGGCACCGACAGTGCGGAGCAAGCGGCCGGAGCCCCGTCAGAGATGCCTTCACAGCAGGACCAGCGGTCACCCTCTGGACCCACCTGGCCCGGCCGCCAGCAGCTGGAACACCCTGGCAGTGCATGGGCTCACCATGCTACCATGGCCCGTCACTGCCTTCTGGCTGGCTGCTCCCTGCAGGGGACAACATGGGGCCAGGGACACACCATTTGTGAGGGGAGCCCTGTCACCCTATTACCTGGCCTACTCAGCAGAACAGAAGGCGGACGTGCCAGGGAAGGGCCAACAGACTAGCCCGGGTGCTGCCCATTTCCCTGTTGCCTTGGCAGCTTTTGGGTCATTCCCCAGACTGTGATTAGCAAGTTATCAGGTAACACGACTTCCTATGACAGTCTCTAGGACACACCTGTCCGCACGCATCGCGCTCAGTAAGTGTATGGGCTGCACTTCAGGCCAGCAATGCCACACACAACACCTCCAGTCTCTGCAGACCCTCTGAGGGGTCACGTCATTCGCACCACAGGCTCAGAGGTCATACCCTTCCCCAAGGCTGAGCAGCCCAGTGACTGCAGCAGGCATGGAGGGGGGTCTGGGCCCTTGAGAGCCCCACCCCAGCTGTGGCCCTATCAGGACCCAGCGTAGCAGAACACCATCTCCTATTAGGCATGTGCGGGGTTTGAAACCAGGAGTTCGTTGGGACAAGTGTCGCTGTGCTTCGGCCAGGAGCCCAGGGTGAATCAGGAGGCCTGGCAGGGGTGGGCAGCGAGGAGGCCTCACTACAGAGCACACTGCAGTCTTCCGGCCCCAGGCAGCTCCTGCGGGTGTGATAAAGATGGTGATGCAGGTAGGAAGAAACAGGCAGCATGCAGGGCAGGGCAACAGGCAGCCCCGCAGGAGGAGGCACGGATGCTGCCCACGGCAGGCCCCTTCACGCCAGGACCGGGACAGGGAGAGTCAGAACTTCACCATGGCCAGAATCCCCCTTTTTCTCCCCATGGAGAAGAGCACTTCTTGGGTAAAGCAACAGGAAGTGTTTACGGAATCCACCTCCAGGTCCAGCCAGGAAGCACACTACGTAGGCACTGAGTTACATTCAGGGTTCTTAACCAAGTGATTCTGCCCCGGGGGACATGGGCAACGTCCAGAGACATACTTGGCTGGGGAGGAGGGCCCTCCTGGTCTCTGGAGCATGGAGGCCAGGGATGCTGTTCAACACCCCACAAGGCCCACAACAGGCTAACTCCAGAGTGATCTGGCCCCAGACGTCAGCGGTGCCGAGGCAGAGAAGCCCTGAGCTAACTGCTGTCATGAGGAAAGCAAAGGGGAAAGCAATTGTCAGAGCAGAACGTGGGCCATAACGTGGGCTATTCCACGGGACAAATGACCTGGTTTCTTCAACAGATGGATGGCACAAAAGGAAGAAGGATGGAGTGCTATAAATTACCAGACTTGACACACACATCACGTGTGGGTCTGCGTGGACCCAGCCACGTGAAGGCAGCCTGCAAGGGTGCCTGGGGCTGTGCCTCGGGTGCTCTCACTGAGCTGCATAAAGACTGTCTGAAAAAACCAGTTCCTTTCTGTAAACATTCAACTCAGTCACTGAAAAAGCCAAGGGTGCGATGAAAATATGACCAGGATTATTTCACAAAAACTCCAGCAAAACTAAACAAAGTCGGGGAGGGGTGTCTTGGGGAAGAGTTGAAACGAGAAGGGTCAGGCACTCACAGAGGGCAAGGTCGGGAGATGGCATGGGGCCAATCGTTGTTCTCATCTCTGTCATTTCTTCACATTAACATTCCCATGTGAAAGGTCTGTTATTTTTAATTTTAAGTTTATTTATTTCGAGAGAAAGAGGGAGTGCAAGTGGGAGAGGGGCAGAGGGGAGGGGGAGAATCCCAAGCAGGCTCCACGCTGTCAGCACAGAGCCCCACGCGGGTCTCGATACCGCGAACTGTGAGATCATGACCTGAACTGAAATCAAGAGTTGGACGCGTATCTGACTGAGCCACCCGGCACCCCCATGTGAAAGATTTAAAACAAAAAGTGCACACGTACAAGCCCTCCCACACCACACAGAATGGACACGGGGCAAGGCCAGCAAAACGGACAAGCACCAAGTCTGCACGTCATCTGGGGAAGAGGGGCAGGGCCAGCAGAGGTAAGACAAGTGAGGACTGGTCTGACCTGGACACGGCCCCAGGATGTCTGCCACTGGCCTTGCATAAGCGGCAGCACCCAACGCCGCCCCTCCCAGTTCCGGAGTGCCAACTCTTCCTGGGGAAACGCTCCCTGTAATCCACATGGCCTGACCCTCGTGACGTAGAGCCACCTGTGGAAAATGACCAAAAAGAAGGCATCTGTTCTCCCTAAAGCCTCTGTCTGTAGGACTCTGCAAACACAAGTGAAGTGCACCAGCATTTCTTTGGGGCTGTGATCAATCAATCCTCTCCTGAGCAGTATGTGGCCAAGAAAGGGGGCAGTTAAGTCCTGAGAAAAGGCCTGGCTGCAGACCTCCTGGCAACCGTTCCCACCTGCCCCCCCCCCCCCGCCTCTTTCCAGTAAAGCACAAACAATTGGGAAACTCTTTTCAAGGAATCCTCCCTGCAACTTCCCGGCAGATTCTGAGCAGGATGCCGAGGCTGTGGAAAGTTTAGACAGTGTCTGTGGCCGTGAGGGGCCATTTCCATGAAGTACAAACAGGGAGAATGGCGGCACATTCATCACTGCGTGGAGGGACACGTAAAAGCAAGAAGATATTCCAAGCAGCCAAGAGCCAGGTGTAAATCAGGACCCACACAGTAGCCAGCCCGGCAAATATTTCTACCTAAATTCATGGATGTGCACAGAAAGTTCGAGGATTAGAAAAAAAGATGCAAATCACCTGAAACTGTGACCTGGACAACCCCCCCCCCCCCCCCACTCCCGTGTGTTTTGCTTGATCTTCTTGGGTCAGCAAATAAAGGCAGACCAGAAGGGCCACCTTCTTTCCGAGGAGATTCCCATGTGCCCATCCATACTCCAACTCCCCACCACGCCCGGTCCCTGGCGATCGCCAATCTGTTTTCTCCTTTTCCAGGTTATGTATATGGAATCATGCTGTATGAGTTTCCTGTGACCACTATAACAAATCACCACAAACTTGGTGGCTGAAAACAAGAAAAATGTATTCCCTCTGTGTCCTGGAGCCCAGAAGTCTGAAATCAGTATTCCACAGGCTGAAATCCAGGGGTGTGCAGGGCCACACTCTGTCCAGAGGCTCTAGGCAGTGAGCCCTTCTCGCTTCGTCCAGCTTCTTGGGTCTCTAGGCATTCCTCAGCTTGTGGCCACATCACCCCAATCTCTGCCTCTGTGGTCACACCGCCTTTTCCTCTGCGTCAAATCTTTCTGCCTCTTTCTTACAGGGTTACTCGTGATTACGTTTAGAGCCCACCCAGATAATTCAGGATGATCTCCCCACCTAAAGATCCCTACCTTAATCCCATCTGCAAAATCCTTTTTTCCATCTAAAATCCCATTCACAAGCTCTAGGGGTTGAGTCTTGGACACTGATCAGACCCCTATCCAGCTGACCGCACACACTTCGCAGAATGCCTCTGAGATTCACCCATGCTGCTGTCTCCAAAGTCCATTCCTTTTTACCGTTGTTAACCTACTGTATTATGCCAGCGTGTTCATCCGTTTGCCGACTAAAGGACACGAGGCTCATCTCCTATTTGAAGGACTAATGCATAAAGCTGCTATAAACATTCACATATGGGATTTTGTACGGACATGAGTTTTTGTTTCACCCAGGAGCACAACTGGGGGTCCTATGGCAAGTGTCTGTTTAACCTTATGAGAAATTGCCAAATTGTCTCCCAGAGTGGCCACATTCCCACCAGCAATGAGGGGAGTCCAGGGGCTCCCTATCCACACCAGCATTTGGCATCCTCGGCTGTTCTACTTTAGCCACTCTCATAGGTAGGAAGTGGCAGCTCATTGTGGTTTCCGTTCGCATTTCCTTATTGACTAATGACGTGGAGCATGTTTCATGGACTAACTTGCCATTCTTTCATCTTCGTGGTGAAGCGGTACAAAGCTGCAATGCATTTTTAAAAACTGGGTCGTTTTCTTAGTATTGCATTTTGAGAGCTCTTTATATGTCTGGATACAAGAGTTTTATCACGCGAGTTTTGCAAAATCTCTCCCAGTCCATGGCCTTTTTATTCTCTTACCAGTGTCCTTCAAAGAGAAGTTCTTCACTCTGATGAAGGGGCACTTACCAATTTTTTCTTTTATGGGACTTGTTCTTTGGGGTTATAGCTACCCCTTGGCTTTTCTGAAATAGTCCTGTTTTATGAAAATCTAAATCGCCATTCTTACCAACGTTCCCTTCCTTTCCCAAAAAGGAAGCTCTAGGGAACTGCCAGGTCCAGCCCCCTCGGCCCAGTCCCCGCTGAAGTGTTTCTCTCAGATGCTCGTGTCTGCACACTCCCTGGATCATGACCCTGGATGCTCCCTGGATGCTGACCACTTGGACACCATCCGGTTTCGGCCTTATGACCCTGGCGGGTTGGGCCAGGTACCGTCCTCCCACCACACCCGCCCTTTGCCCTGAAGTACAGCTCTCACTACTTCAAGGCCTCCATACTGGTACAGCCAAGTTGGGCCTGGGCCACACGGGGCCAAGATCATTCCCCCGCGGGGTTCCCTGCGTCCCCTCGTGTATCGGCCAACAAAACCACCCTTAGGTGCCCAAAGCGGTGGCCCTACAGACGGGACACTGAGTGAATCAGCACATAGGGGACATCAGGACACAGGAAGTGCAGAAGGACCCATGGGGCATGGTCGGGCGCATGCTCCGCTCAGATGAGGGTGGGCAGCATCTGAACCCTGACCAGAGCGGGTACTGCATGGGCTCGCTGGGCACAGGCTCTGCACAGAAACTGCAGCCAAATCGAACACAACAACTTGTGGTATCTCGGCTGGCAGCCATCATGAAGCCCCTTCTTCAACTATCCAGACATCAAGGTTCCCACTGTTACAACTGAGGAAAATGAGGCAGAGAGAGAAGACACGGCTACTGGAGGTCACAGGTGGGGCTGGGGTTCTCTGAGCTGTGCAACCCGCGCCTGGGCCTGGGCCTGGCCCTCTTTTCAACACCTCTGTCTCATTATTTCATCTTTCCCATCTGTCTTTCCTCAATGAGAAAAAGTAAGAAGCCGCCCTGCCTCGATCCTTGCTGCACGCCCCCAGGACACACAGCCCACAGTGCTGAGCACAGCCTGTGCAGGGGCCAGGCCCACACACCGGACCCGACCCCTCTGTCCCCACGGTGGCCAAGGGCCGAACCTCCAATCTCATCGCTCCTGGGACCTGAGACTCCTCTGTCTGGGCAGGAGCCAACCTCGGGGAGGTACGTCCTTGCCCTCTTCTCTCTCTCTCTCTCTTTCTCGCCTCAGTCCAGGAACACAGGAAACGCAGATAAACGAGCAAGAAAACACACAGAGCACTTTGCACCAAGGCTCTTCTGCCACAGCCTCATGAGGAGCCTGAGTGCCGAGTGGGCTTCTTCTGTTTTTCTAACTCGACTAACACTCATCATACCAGGCACTGAACTCCGTGTCGAACTTCACTCCGCCCAGAGCCGGTGGGCAGGAGTAGGGAGCATGACAGCTCCACTCCCCACACAGCTGAGAGAGGATCAAGTGACAGTGGAGGAAGCTGAGGGCCTGACCTAGGTCACGGGGTCCTCTGGGGCACAGCCTGGGATTCGGGCTGCCCAATGCTCCACATCTCACGGTGGGCTCGGCTTGCTTGTCTCCCGTCTCATCACTGCCCCCTGCGAAGTGCCACCAACTTGCCTCTGGAGACGCAGGCCCAAATCACAGACAGACTAAAGCCCTGGCTGCAAACTCAGACCTTTCTTCCCTTTGGGGTGCAATGGTACCCCACAGCCTCTGGCCAGTGCCCACTGAAACATCACCCTCCTACATCCCTGTCACACACACATGACCTGCAGCTGGGAGCTACCAGGTCAGGGACCTTACCCAGCCTCAGCGCTCAGTGTGGATCCAGCCTCGTCACCTGGGCACGCGTTCTGAATCCACAGCCCCTCCACCCCCTCCATCCCCAGTAAGCCTCTGGGTGACGCCAGCCTCCAACCAGCCTGAGTATCAGCTCCAGGCCGTGCTCAGCACCCTCTGCCCCCTTTATCAGGATACCAGAGTAAATCCTAACTGCTCAGGAACACAGAGAAGGCCAACCCTGCCATCTGCCACCTGGGGCGCTGGGAACAGGGGCTGCCTCTGAGCAGAGCCAGCCTGTATGCAACTGGGCCAAGGAGGCTGCCTCTGCCATAAGGCTGGTTCAGACACTTGACCTGGGACCACAGGGAGAAGTTCACCTGGGAAACCCCTTCCAAGAGCTCAAGAGACGGCCTGAAGGCTTTAGGGGAAACGTGTGGACAAGCCAACCTCTCCAGAGAGCTCAGTCACCCTCTCTCATTCTAGAAGCTCTAATATTTTGAGCCAGAACATTCCAACATCTCAAAGAGGTGTCAAAATTGTCTGGGGCTCAGGGCCCACCCACACGGCAGTTCTGAGTCCCTCAGTCACTGGCAACATGCTCTTGCTGACATCAGAGGGAGGGCACCGGGCCCAGGGCTCGGCCAGGGCTACTCTCTAATGTGCAGACAGGAGGAGAGCAGAGTGGATGTGATCAACGTGTGTGAGGTGGTTACACTGGGCAGTGAAGCTGCAGAAGGCCGACCCGGCTGCCTTGAGCCCATGTCTTCCTTCTTCTGGAGGAGTGTGCAGGCACCATGCAGGGAACCAGGCTTGGGGTTCCGGAGTCAGGCTCACAGCAGCCAACTAGCTCAGATATAGGCTCTCAGTTACTAGCTGCACATCTCAGGAAAGCTCTCACCCTCACTAGGTCTGACGCAAAGCATGCTGCATGAAATCCATGTATTTCTAACTTTGGAGAAGCAGATCTGACCTGGCCAAGGTCGTGCCAGGCTAGGTCCCGCAGGGAGGCTCCAGGACCAAACGACACCCTGTGTCCTGCACCCACAGAGCGTCACCAAGTCTCCTCAATGAGGTCCCCTGTGGTTGCCAGGCACTCAGGTTTCATCACTATTAGAGCCAAGAACAGATCAGTCCCTTCAGATCCTGGCTTGGCTTCCAACGGGCCCAATTGTTAGTCTTTGGGACAACAAGATCCTCTATCACCTAGATAAACAGAATGGACCTTCCTGGAATAATCTGGACTTTCAGACTCTGGATGCCCAGGGGCTGTGGAGCCCAGGGGGACAGAGCCCATCTACCCCTCCGGCTATACTCTCAGCCACTGGCTTCAGACCTATTCCAAGAAAGGCCCTCTGCCTGCTACTCCCACCTGATGCTAAGTATGGCCCTCTCTAAGCACTGACAGTCTGGCTGAAGGAGCAGGCATCCTCAGCTACCCTCCATCTGAGGGCACCTGGCAGATGAGCAGTGAGTGAAGTCTGTCCCACCCTGCTTCTCTCTGCACGTCAGCTGCCACCTGGCTCCCATGACACAAAAGGATCAGCCCTGTTGCTGGGTTAAGTCATGCAGAAGCATCCCCCAAGATCCACCAACTGAGTACTCCCTAGAGAGATGACCATCCCTTAGAGCACACTGCCCATGAAAAACGGTGCCAAACCGGGCTCATCCTGCAAAGCAGACGGGGCAGCGGTGCCCGTCCATCTCTCGTGTGGTGAAGGCAGAGGGCAGCATGTGCTCTGCCAGGTGTCTAGTGCCCACCTACCCTCCGAAGCCTGACCGCGGGGACCCCCTGTGTACACGGTCACGCCTTTCCGGGGCCAACTTCAGGCAGATGAGGAAACTGAGGCTCAGGGAAGCCAACCAACTTGCTCGAGGTCACCCGCTCAGTAAGCAGCAAAGCACGCAGCACTCGAACCCAGGACTCCCTCAAATAAGGAGGGAGCAGGCCCTCTACTATGTGGGATGTGTCTTTTCTCCTGGTCGCCTTTCTTCCACATCAGCAGGGTCATGCTACTCTGGACGTGCCTGCTTCCCTCCCAAACCGGCTGACCAGCATCCTCAGCTGGAGCTATGCGGAGTGCTCCCCATTTCTGCAGGTCTGCTTTCCTTAACCCGCCTGCTGGGGAAGAGTCTTGCTCTGAAAACACATTCATGTTCAGCCAAAAGTCTGAAACTGTCATAGGCCTTTTTACAGAACGTTTTGTCACCTGCCTAAAAACAAAAGCGACTGATCTCAGCTCAAAGTGACAAGATGAGCATCATGTATTTGCCAAGAGCTGATGCGTCCCAGAAACCAGGAGGCAGCTCAAGTTCTGCTGAGTGAACTGCAGACCCAGGTAAGAGCAGTGCAGGTGTGCACGAGGAGTCCCTTCCAGGAGCTGCAGCACAATCCTAGGAGCTTAGAAGAAGCTGAAGCTTGTTTTGCTTTTCTTTCTTTTCTGTTTCTTCTTTCTTTCTTTCTTTCTTTCTTTCTTTCTTTCTTTCTTTCTTTCTTTCTTTCTTTCTTCCTTTCTTTCCTTTTTTATTTTTTTTAAACTCACAAGAACCTTTCTTGGTTCTCTCTCATTTTTAAAAAATTTTTAAATGTTTATTTGGTTTTTTTGGGGTGGGGTGCAGAAAGAGAGGGAGACACAGAATCCAAAGCAGGCTCCAGGCTCTGAGCTGTCAGCACAGAGCCCAACGTGGGGCTCGAACCCAAGGACCGTGAGATCATGACCCAAGCCGAAGTCGGATGCTTAACCGACTGAGCCACCCCAAGCACCCCAAAAGTATTTAAAAAAAATTTTTTTTAACGTTTACTCATTTTTGAGAGACGGAGAGAAACAGAGCATGAGCGGGGGAGGGACAAGAGAGAAAGAGGGAGACACAGAATCTGAAGCAGGCTCCAGGCTCTGAGCTGTCAGCACAGAGCCCGATGCAGGGCTCAAACCCATGAACCATGAAATCATGACCTGAGGTGAAGTCAGACACTTAACCGACTGAGCCACTTAGGTGCCCCAAGAGTATTTCTTAAAGTATGTAAAATCAGACAATCTCACTGCCATGGCGAGGTCTGGGGAGAGCAGGGCAAGCCCAGGTGGACTCCAGGCTGGCCACCTCCCTGCTGCATCGATGAATGCTCACCCCTGCCATGCTCCCTCCTAAGTAGACCTTCTCACCTGCTGACACCCAGGCCTTGTGCCCCTTCCCAGCCAGCTCCTCCAGCTCAGGAGGGGGCCTCCGATCTTACACAAGCATCCATCAATTCTTGCCCTGCAGCCCCAAAGGACCACACTGCCCCCTTTATGGTTCTCAAACCCAGCACTTATGATGCTGTGAACCTCATGCCACTGTCTAGGGCATTGCTCCTGGGATCCACCCCACTGACTTCTCAATGGAGAGCTCCTCGGACTTCCCGCCAGGCACACTCACTCTGACCCCTGCCACCAGCTGAGGGCATCTCTCTGACCAACGTGCTAGAGTGGTCTCTCCCGGCCAGAAGGGGAGTCCTAGGAGGAGAGTACGTCCCATCATGGCTGATCTCCAGGGCCAACAGCCTGGCACCAGGCTGACAGAGGCTCGGGGCAGCCCCAGCTAGGCTGCGGGGCAGGAGAGACATGCCGCTTCCAAAAGCAGGGAATAAGCGCCACCGCTCAGCTCTCTCTCCTAGACACGATCTGGAAATAATCCCAAACTCATAGAAAAGCTGCAACAGTGCAAAGAACACCCAAGTACATTTAAACCCCGCACTGACCTGCTGTTGCTTCCCAACCTGCCCACACAAGTACGTGGGTTTCCTCCCTGCCCACCCCGCCCGGCACACCGTCACATACCAATTTAGGTACACGCACTGGCTTTCTTGAATCACCTGAGAGCAAGCTTCACACATCACCACGTTTCACCCCTAAACACTTGGCACGCTTCTTAAAAGTAGAGGTATTCTCTCCCATAACCACATGGCAGCTGCCAGCCTTGTCATGCTCGTTATTAACAGGACATCTCCCACCACGGTCCACCTTCCGCGTTGCCACCTGGCTCAGTGGTGCCCTCACTTACTCTCCCTCTGGCAAGGAGACTGGCATACCGCGCTGAGCCACCCCATCTCGAAAGTCAGCTTTTTTTTTTTTTTAAGTTTATTTATTTATTTTGAGAGTGACAGAGACCGTCCGAGTGGGGGAGGGGCAGAGAGAGAGGGAGAGAGAGAGAGCATCCCAAGCAGGCTCTGCACTGCCAGCACAGGGCCCGAGGGGGGGCTCACACCCACGAACTGTGAGATCATGACCTGAGCCGAAACCAAGAGTCAGACGCTTAACCGACTGAGCCACCCAGGCGCCCCTCGAAAGCCAGCTTCAATCTGGAAGTTTCTCAGCAGTTCTTTGACGTTTAGGCACTGGCATTTTGGGGTAATACAGGACACCACCCCTTTTCCTACTAGAGCGTGCCACACTTCAAGTCTGCCTGATGCAACCCAGAATAAAACTCATTGTGTGCTCCATCCCCAGGCCTCGAGGTGACAGTGGCCCTCCAAGGCACCCCACCTTCAGCATATGAAGTCTGTCTGCCCTCATGGCTGTGAACACTGATCACCCAGGCAGGGCAGCCCTGCTCGGTCTACCTTCTCCCCGTGCAGCTCACAGCAGACACCCTCTCCCCACAAACAGTCCAGGTCCAACCCTGCCACATACAGCTTCACAGTTGTGGCCATAAAACCAAGTTCCTGTCTCATTGGCCTCAGCAGCCCATGGTCAGCAGGAGCCCTCTCTTCTCCTTATTCATTTATTTACATGCTTACCATCAGCAGTGTAATGGTTAAATTTATGTGCCAACTTGACAAGGCCAGTTGTTTGGTCAAATACCAGTCTAGATATTGCAGCAAAGGCTTTTTTTAGATGAGAAAAACATTTAAATCAGTAGACTTTGAATAAATTACCCTCTATGGTGTGGGTGGGCCTCATCTAATCAGTTGAAGGCCTTAAGAGCCCAAAAAACTGAGGCCCCTCCGAGAAAGAAGGATTTCTGCCTTTGGACTCAAGATACATCATTAGCTTCCCTGGGTCTCCAGCCTCCCGGGTCTGCCCTGCAAATTTTAGACCTACTAGGCCCCATGATCTCATGAGCTGGTTCCTTGAAAATAAGTCTCTCTTGGGGCATCTGGGTGGCTCAGTCGGTTAAGCATCCAACTTCAGCTCAAGTCATGATCTCGCGGTCCATGAGTTTGAGCCCCACATCGGGCTCTGTGCTGACAGCTCAGAGCCTGGAACCTGCTTCAGATTTTGTGTCTCAATCTCTCTCTGCCCCTTCCCACTCGCACTCTGTCTCTGTCTCTCAAAAATAAATAAGTGTTAAAAAAAAAAAAAAAAGTCTCTGTCCGTCTCACTCTCTAGTGATTCTGTTTCTCTGGAGAACCCTAATACAGATTCACGGAGTGCCATTTGCAGTGGTCTCAAACGCATCGCAGTCATTAATCATCTTGATGCTCAGATTGTCCCAGGCTGGCCCTGGAGCCCTTGGTGGTGGCTCCTGACCCATCTCTGCCCTCCTCGGAGTCCTCTCTAAAGTCCTGGCACCGCGAGAAGCTCTGGGCTCCACTTGGCTTGCTCCAGGCACAGCAGAGGCATCACCTATCTCTGTGAGGAGCCCTGGTTCCAAGACTGAGACCTGGAAGCTTCCTCAATACAGAGGCCCCCACCGGGATAGCTCGTGAGAGAGAGCACTGCAACAGAGGAAGTCGACAGGACACGGGTGTTCTTGAATTTGAATGGGAAGACAAAAACACATCTATTTCTACCAACTGGACCTTGGCGTTTCTTTCAGTTACAAACACAAGCACCAAACTATGCAGCTGATCTTGAACAACACTGACTTCAACTATAGGAGTCCCCTTATACACAGGTTTTTTTGATACAGTACTTTAAATATATTTTCTCCTCATGATTTTCTTCCTAATACTTTTTTCTCTAGCTCTCTAGCTTGCTTTATTGTGAGAATACAGTCCATAATATGTACAGCATACAAGCTATATGTTAATTGACCATGTTATCGGTAAAGCATTATTTGAGTTTTGGCGGAGTCACCAACCCCCACATTGGTCAAGGGTCAACTGTGCAGCAACACGCACAGTATCAACTCTGATTTCTAAATTCAAGATACGTAATAGCAACTGAATCTGCTGTATCTCATCATTAACACGTTAACAATAAATTTGTTACTAGGTCACACATTTCTTTTGAATGCTTTACTCACTCTCCATGTAGAACGCTGCCTTGATAATTCTACGTATTTTGGTTGTCTGAAAGGGATCCATGCCCAGAAAAGACTAAGTAAGGCCCCTCTCCGTGATTCGCTGACTTAACAGGACCTGCCCCAACTGAGGTTCAGCCATGGATGGCTTCACTGGGAAGGTACTTATGAAGTGAACTGGAGTTTAGAAAAAGAAAAAATCATATATATATATATATATATATATATATATATATATATATATATCAGCTTCACTAATCTGCTGTTTCTAAACCATACTCCTCGCCACAGAAAGTCAGTGAGCACTCACCAGATAAGCCAGGTAAAGTGCCAGCTCAGGCAAGGAACATCAGTGCCCCAACCTCTACACCAGTGCTAATGGGGGAATGACACCCCCAGTGTTTCCTGGTGCCACAGGGCTGGGGGCTGGGGGGCTCCATGCAGCAGGGAACACATGGGCAAGTTCAAGAGCATTTGGTTCAAGTTACTACAAATGCCATTAATTATATCATGAACACAGGTGCACCTGGGCACAAGACGTCACATGAGTGAGAGGACACCTAGACGTGAATGCCCCCCCCCAACCCCAGGCCCTGTTGGGAGCCCCTCCCTACCCCCTACCTGGCCTTTCTTGAACCTCCCCTTCTTACTCCTGGCACCTTTCCCCAGCATGTGGCCACCTCCCACAGGTTTCTAGGTTGGCACAAACTCTGCTCCCTGGAGTGGCTGTCCCTCCTGTCCTGCCTGCAGCCCCTGGCAGGGAGCACCTATGCACTGCCCTCAGCTCAACCTCCATTAGCACACCAGGCCGTGAGAGGCCCTGCCCAAACTCAGGTACTCTGCAGTATGAAAGCACATCATTCTCTTCACCCCTGGGTCCCACCGAGTCCTGACCAGAGGGAGCCCAGGTATCTTGTAAACTCAGTGACCTACTTATAAACTCAGCAATCATTCAGCAAGGAGCATGACAGCTTCTGATTGCCAACCCCGAGCATTTTGACCAAATGAGGTGCTACTTTGCATGGCCATTTGGGCCTAAAGCACACAGGTGCCTCCGTGCCCTCTCTGCCCAAGGTGTCCCCAGACCCTTCAATGACCAAAGGAGGGAGGTGACAACAGGCAGAAGCCGAAGCTGGGGAAGGCAGCTTGGAGCAGAGAGCAGGGCTCTGAGTGGAGCGGTCAGGCCACACACCTAGTCCCCTGCTCTCCTATCCTCGTGGCCTTGGACAAATGAGCAAGCTTCCTTGAGCCTTGGTTTCCTCTTCTGGAAACAGGACCATGAAGACCAACTGTCTAGGCTGAGAGGACCCCAGGAAAGGCTGGGACAAGTATGTACCCCACCCCCAACATCATGATTCCTCTTGCTAAGACCCCCTTCTGGCCCCCAAAATGAAAAGTGTGGCTCTGAGCACCTCCCAGAGCAGGCCGGGCCATGCGGTGACCTCACCGCGCTGCTGCCCCTGATCCAGTGTGGTTTCTAACACCAACAGGGACAAGCAGAGGCAAGCACGGCTGCCTTCATATACTGCATCAAGATCAGACCACTAGGATAACCGAGAAGGAAAGTGAGGGCTTACACCAATCAAGGCAAAGCATTTCTACAAGCCCAGGGATTTCTCCGAGAAATTCAAAAGGGAAAAGGCAGGAGACAGGGAGAGGTGGCTGAGAGACCGGAATGACAAGAAGGGGCCACTGTCACCAGAGCTGCCTACCAGGCCGTGCTGGGAAGCTCTGCCACGCACCTTCCAGAGAAGACCCTCTCTGTACCATGGCTCCACAGAGCCTGCCCTGGGCTCCAGGCAGCATAATGACACTTTGTCCCTCCCAAGACAGAGACTGCTGGCCAGAGAGGGCTGGACACCCCTAAACACACAGCATGGGGCCTTCATCTTGGGTGGAAAACAGAGATCATTAAATGGGAGCAAGATGCCCCACTCAGGAGGATGGAATGACATCAACGTGGCTATTCTATTTTTCCATCTCTAACCTGCCTGGGTGACCCGATGGGGAGGGCAGGCAGGACAGCCACAGAGGTGCCCCAGAACAAGGGAAGAGGGACTCAACTCAGACCCACTGGGTTCCCACGCAGACACTTACAGGTACCACCGAAGCCAAACGTGTGACATCACGAGCCAAGACAGCTCATCATCGTGAGCGTGTGACATGTGGCGTGTCTGAGGCAAGGGGAGCTACGTGTAAGCCCCTGGGGGCACAGTGGGTCCCTGCCTTATCCAGAAACCTTCTCAGCCTGCAGGAGGGGCTCACGCGTGGACTCCGAGACGATGCTGGCCAAAATGCCGAATGAGGCGGGAGCCTCCCAGAGCATTTTGCGATCTCCGTGCACAACAGAGGTAGAGCAACCACCAAGCTCAGGAACCAGCAGCACACACCCCAAGGGGTGCCCCAGGAAAGTGCCATTGTGATCACTCAGTTGTTCACAGGGTCAGGCCAGCCCAGACCTGGCTACAAGCCACACCAGAGCATTTCCTGGACTCAAAAAGAAACAAGAGCAAGTCAGACGCAAGAAACAACTTACTAGAAAGGTAGTTTGGGTAGGAGGAACAGCAAGGCGAGCCCCAGTGTCTGGAGGAGCAGAGTGGCCTCTCACTGCGGTGTAATATCAAGTGTTCCGAGGGAGCAAACATCACATCCGTGACAAGAAACAGCTAGAAGGAAAGATCAAGCCTTCCTACTCGTCAAAATAAGGTCATTGTAATCGTTTCATTTCAGGCCTGAAATTAAATTTTGGGAGCAGCTCATGATGTGCGCCATCACGAAAGCAGAACCTGGCAGGACTCCAGAGCCGCCGCCTCCACTGGAGAGGGGCCAGAAGGTCTACTTAGGAAAGGAAAACGGAACCGTCTTGCTGGCACTGGACAGTCGCGTGTATCAGCGGTGAGACTGTGCGGCCCAAACCCTTTCTGGACTTCTAGGCTAGGGACCCGCAACTGACCCGGACAAGAGGTCTGGTTAACTCCGGAGGCCCTTTAACAGCCCCCTCAGGGCCTGAGGCTGGTCTGGCTTCACTCCAGCACCATGCTGCCCACCGTACTGGTGAGCAAATGTCACACAGCCAGGGGCCTGGGTGACAAAGAACTCAAGATGGAACTCACGGATGAGGCAGGTACTGACAAAGTAAAAAGCACTCCCCCCCCCGCCCCCCGCACTGGGTCCTGAGCTCCCTCTTCCACACCACCCCTGGCCTCTCAAACCCAACCCAGGGCTGGAGGGAGAGGGCCCGACCTCCCTTGAAAGCGGAGGCAGTGCCTGAAGGCGTCATATCCTTCCCTTACAGGAGATCTAGATCTGAGCAGCGCACCTGCCCAGCGTCCACATCAATCAACCAGTCCTAGCAGGGACAGGGAACCAAGGGCTCATGAGCAGGAATGATCACTAGGCCACCGGCAGCTACTGGGAATTGAAAGCGAAACTGTCTCAGTGCCCAGAAGCTGAGATCAGAAGATTCACTTCTGCTTCAGGATCTGCCATTTAAAAGCTGTGTGACCTGAGTAAGGTACTTAACCTCTCTGGCTTGTCTCACAGGGCTGGTGATCTGACTCACGAGGCTGCTGAGACAAGGTATCAAACAGCACAAACCAGCTCTGCCACACACACGGCCTCCAGCTCCCATTTCCAAGTTTCTGAATGCTATAAAATAAAGCATTGCAACATTCTTTGGGGAAGGGGGAAAAAAAAAAAAAAAAAAAGGCCAAGAAACAAAAAACCACCCTGACAAAAGTAAGGGGGCAAGGCCACTAGGGTCAGGGAGACCACCCTTCACTGGCCATGTAACCTCAGGTGGTGATGGACATCATGCCTGTGCTCATCAGTTTTCTCATCTGTGAAATGAGAATGACCCCATTCTTGACTTTCATGGGCTGCAGTCGGAACCTGGCAAGTTTACACCCTCAACCTTGAGAGGCAATGCAGACACAACAACGGCCATGTGACCTCACTGCATCGGTTCTCCTGCCAGGTCAAAGGGGACAAGGGCCGAGCAAAAGGACACCCAGATGCTCTGGGTGCACCAGGAGGCGCTACCACGGACGGCCAATGGGACCGACCCTGACAGAGGCAGGGCCCCTTCCCCCCAAACAAAGAGAGCCATCAGAACCACAGAACCTGGGGCGTCTGGGTGGCTCAGCCAGTTGAGCGCCTGACTGCAGCTCCAGTCATGATCTCGTGTCTCGTGGGTTCAAGTCCCACCATCAGGCTCTACGCTGACAGCTTGGAGCCTGCTGCAGATTCTGTGTCTCCTCTCTCTCCGCTCCTCTTTCACTCATGCTCTGTCTGTCTGTCTCTCTCTCTCAAAAATAAGAAAACAAAAACAAAAACAAACAAAAACAGTGGCACCTGGGGGCTCAGTGGGTTAAGTGTCTGACTTTGGCTCAGGTCACGATCTCACTGCTTGTGGGTTGGAGCCCCATGTCGGGCTCTATGCTGACAGTTCAGAGCCTGGAGCCTGCTTTGGATTCTGTGTCTCCCTCTCTGCCCCGTCTCCACTTGCTGACTCAAAAATATAAACGTTAAAAATAAATAAATAGGGGCACCTGGGTGGCTCAGTCGGTTAAGCGGCCGACTTCGGCTCAGGTCACGATCTCACGGTCCGTGAGTTCGAGCCCTGCGTCGGGCTCTGTGCTGACCGCTCAGAGCCTGGAGCCTGTTTCAGATTCTGTGTCTCCCTCTCTCTGACCCTCCCCCATTCGTGCTCTGTCTCTCTCTGTCTCAAAAATAAATAAACGTTAAAAAAATAAATTTAAAAAAAAACCACTCCTTTTTTAAAATAAATAAATAAATAATATAAATAAATAATATAAACAAACAAACAAACCATGGGGCGCCTGGGTGGCTCAGTTGGTTAAGCATCCAACTTCGGCTCAGGTCATGATCTCACGATTCATGGGTTCTAGCTCCGTGTCGGGCTCTGTACTAACAACTCAGAGCCTGGAGCCTGCTTTAGATTCTGTGTCTCCCTCTCTCTCTGTCCCCCACCTCGTGCTCTGCCCCTGTCTCTCAACAATAAACATTAAAAATTTTTTAAATAAATAAATAAAAACAAATTAAAAAAAACACAGAACCTTTCCCAAAACTGCATCGACAACTTCAAACAATATTCAGCAAAGTAATAACAAGCAATTAATAAGTGGTCATTTAAGTAAAACAGGACTACTGGCCATGCTCACGTTCCCACATCTGTCATGTATGTGGTAGGTATACCACAATGACTCTGGTGCATGTTAAACATTTGAGTGAACCCCTGAGATGATGCTGAGAACTCACTGTGTGGATGTCTGTCGTGTATTACTTTGACAGCTGCCCCACCAACCCTCCAGTCATGACTTTGAAATCCTGCACACCGAATCTGGTTTTCTCCAAGCAGGACCTGTTGGTACCTTCCTCCTTTAACTGCCTCCCCTGACAAAGGCAGAAATGGGAAGTGTCCTTGCAGGAGGAAGGGACAGAGGGACAGAGGAAGAACCATGGGCTTCCTTCAAGGAAGCAGTTGTGTGTCCATGCTGACAGTGTACCCTTGTCCCTGCAGAGGTCAGCATGGCACAGGTGCCCTTACCTCTTGACGAGCCCTTTGCTCTTGCCCCAGGAACAGGAAGCATTTCATGTGGCCCTGCACACAGTGGCCCTCACTGGCTATCCCTGCTTCCAAGAGTCACCAGCTGTGAGTCTGAACGTGACATGTGTATGAACGGACTTTGGGAATCATCGGGGCCATCCCGAATCTGTTAGTATTTTCCAATTCACAAATGTTGCTTTAGCTTTTTCACTAATGTGTCACTGAGACAAGCTGAAGTAAACACAAGACCCTGGAAGATAGCCTGAGAACACAGTCTGAGTGCTTCAAAGTCACCAGCCAGCTGGGTCCATGGTCATGCTCAAGAAAATGACAAATGGCTGGCTGGGCGCCAACTTCACACATTTAATTCACCAGAGCAGAACCTGGGAGTGAGCATCACTTATGGGGACCCGCCAGGACAACTTCCAGCCGCCAACGGAGGCCAAAAGTCACAGCAGGAGAGGTGATCTTGTCCCACGAGGAGCACGGTGGGTCCCACCTGGGAGAAGGAACAAACATGTGACGATGCCATCCTCACCCTCTGGACTGGCAGACAGCACTCAGCTGGCACCCAGAGAGAAAACCGGGATCAAGCCACGCTGGAGAAATCCCAGTTAAAAGACCAGCCAATGGGAAACGGCAATGAACACAGCATAGACCGAAAAGATAGTTGCAGGTAGCTAAAACACGAGACACCATCAGGAAGACAAAAATGAGAGTGAGATAATCATTTTTGCCCAGCACCACCACAAAATTAGGAAGAATCAGATAATCTGGTGTGCAAGAGGAAGTGGGAAAGGCATGGTGGGGCTGGGGGTGGGGGATGGAATAAGCACAACCCGCGGGGCAGCAGCTCAGAGCTGGGCCCTCCCCTGGGTTTGTATGGTCAGGCTGGGCTAGTGGCTCATGCCAGGGGCCACTTGTTCAGACGAGGATGGACAGGAGTCACGGGGTGGGACCCACGAGCCTCAACAGGATGTGCATGACGAGCACAATCCTGCAGGTCTGGCTGGTGCCCAAGAGCGGTCACAGCAGTAAAAGCAAAATGAAGGCGGAAGCCACTGATCCAGAAAAGGAAGGTCCAATCGAATCCACGGGCTCACAGCAAAGGCCTGGTGCGTGCGGCCCTCCCACACACACTCCGTCCTGGGGAGAGTCCTGGGCTCTGGGAATGTACCTCTCGATGGGTGAGAGAGTGGGGAGGCAGTGAGGGCCCTGATACTGGAGAGAAGACTTCCAAAGAAAGGCCCTCGGCAGTCAAGGAGGAGAGCACACCGAGGTCTGGACAACAGAGTTCCAGGTGCCCTGTGTGGGTGGTTTGGGCATGGGAGACACATGATCGCAATCACTCACCGCCACTGTAAGCATCCCCCAGTGGCACCGAGTCGCACTGCTGCCCAGCTGGCCGAGACAAGGGGTTCATAACCGGCAGAAGGAGCCCTGTGTTAGGTCACCAAATGTCCCAGAGCTCTGTGGGATACGAAGGCCCCAGGAGTGGCCCCTATCACTGTGGCTCAATATTCTCCATTAAGAGCGCACACTCTCAGTCCGGCCGGAGCTGAATGAGGGCTCTGGGACAGCAGGGGACCCTGGGAACAGGCACAGCCACCCGGGGGTGACGGGCCACAAGAACAGAGCTAGAGAGAGGCTTCCGGGAGCCATGACCACAGAGCTATCTATGCTGACAGAGCACTTTCTATATGGGCCACAGGCATGACAGGAGTGAGCCAGGAGGAGATGGAGGGATCGCAGGTGAGTGGGGCGAGGGGCACGGGCCCCTGAGGAGGGAGAGGTGCTCTGACTACAGCCTTTGACCCAGGCAGAATGACCAGCAAGCAGCAGGCACCCACCTCGACGTGTGCTGCAATGACAGTGCCATAGACAGGGCAGCCAGAAGCCAGACTGAGCTGGCTTTAGTCAATCCTGCAAGCAAGGACCACCACCCCCGCCACCACAGAAAATCTGTGACCAGCCAAATTAGGAGCAAATGTTTACAGCTGAAAGGTTAAATGTCCCCACCGAGGACCTTCCGGTACCCTAAACATAGGAGCTCCCAAAAACCCCATCTTTGAAGGAAGACAAACCTCAGTGATGACATTTGCCACTTGTTAAATCAGAGTGCCAGGACATGGGGCATGCAGCACGGTCAGTGTTCTGTGAGGAAAACGGATCACCTTCATCTTTCTGCTTCTGAACCAACTTAGGGAAGGAGTTTTAGGCCCACAAATGCAGAATCCAAAAGCCCCTGCCTGGGGAAAGCACTCGGCAGCCTGGCAAGGTTTGCCAATGCCCAGGCATGAGCCCGGTCACTGGTAACAGATAGGCCAGGGCCCCAAGCAAATGGCCCTGATGCTGCTGTCCACGGCACCCCCATCACAAGCAGGCTGCAGGGGCGGGGAGCACCCTGCAGGGGAAGGCACTGCCCCGTGACCACACGAGGCCAAGAACTTGCCACTGGCCACCAGCTCCTGGGCAGAATCAGGCCACACTGTAGGACTCCCTGGCCCCTACTCCCATCACCTACTTAATAAAGTGCCACTTTATACCTGGTTTTATTTGATAAAAAAGGGAAAAGGTAGCACGACAGGCCTAGGCCTACCACAGGGAAGGTGCTACGAGCCAGCCATTCCAGACTGGGTCCAACCAGACTGTCCACCTGTGGGCCCACGCTGAGGCTCCAGGCAGCTTCAGAGGTGCCTTTATGGTGCGCTCTGTGAGGGAACACCACCATCCTGGGCTAAGATCCGGGGCAACGCAAGCGAGAAGGACATGGAAGGGCTTTCTTTATGGAAAAGGAGTCTGGCAGAGCCAGAGAACAGCGAGTAAATCAGATATATAAGCATGGAGAGCCCCCCCCCCCCCCAAGGAGTTACAGCCACCAGGCTAGGGAGCTACCACGGGAGCCGAGCTGCCAGTATCCAGACCCGGTGCAAGACACCCGCCCTTGGAGCAACAGAGCAGACTGCACAAGGCTAGAGTTAGACCAGGAGACCGCACAGGACCTGCGTCCCTCTTGACATGGTCCCACCACACGTTCATCTGATAATGGTTCACTATGCTCCTGTGTGCTACAGCAGCCAGCTACGGCTGGGACAGAAGCAGGCAGACCTCTAGGGACATGTTGAGTGCTGGAGGGCACACGGAGCGGGGACCCTCTGACCCGAGATGACAAAGGAAGGGGCAGGGTGTAGGGTCGGGAAGACATGGAGGTAAAGCATTCCAGGTGTGGGCACAGGGCACCGTGTCCTGAAGCCCAGAAGCGTGTGGTGCCCTGTGGTGCAGCATGCCCCGGCCACCCTCCCCGTCCTCTCTGACCTGTCACCCTGACCGTGATGCTCAAGGAAGAGGTCCCGGCCGCTCCCTCAGCACATCCTCCCATGACTCCCCAGGGTACAGGCTCTTCCCCACCACCTGCCTGGGGCCCAGGAATGCCACTTTTCCTTCAGGTCCTGCCAAATATCCCTTCTCCAGGGACCTCTCCTGGCTGGTAGGTAGGATTAAAGCCCATGGGACTATCCCTCTTCACTTGGAACCATCAATGCCCAGCACAGGGTCAAGCACTGGAGGACTATTTGCTTACCTTGCTGTTATACCTGGGACCTGGCTGGAGTCTGGGCAAAGTTAAGGACACACACTCTGGGCCATCAGATGCCTAGGTCTGACTGGGACCCCACATGTAGACATCCCACTCACTCACTCCCCACTGCCCAGGCTTCACCTGGCCTGCAGAGTCTGGGGAGGACTTGCCAGGTGGCCACAGCTCGTGGAAGGTATGCACAGACTGCTTTATTTCAGGCCCTGCATGATGGGTGCTCATCCGCTGTGCAGACAGGGCAGGCTGGCACAGGGGCTGAGGAAGGCTGGCCCCATAAGTGAGCACAGGACAGGAGGCTGGCTGCTCTGTTAAACAACCTGCCTGTATGGGCTGACTGCTGCCACTCCTGTTCTGTTTTTTTAAACACAATCTTCTGACTCTTCGGGTTACCAAAATCTCCGCACACATCCTGAGTGGAAATGATGACATGAGGCTCACTTTTCTAAATTTCCCCTAAATTTTCCATAGACTTCAGGATTCTTCCTGGACTCCGATGTAAAACTGCCATGCACATCTGATTTCTGCTGTGCTCATCTGTGGCTGGGGCAGGGAAAGGGGAAGCAGCTAGAGGCTCCAGAACCCTCAAGCCTGGAACCTGGCTTTCAGAACAGCAATGCTCATCTCCCCAGAACTGGCCAGCTTGCAGAGCTCGGATTCTGGGCCCCCTGACGCCACCTGTCAAGCTTAAGGTGAGCTCAGCACCACCCACAGGGTGAATCGATAGGTTAAAAAGTAACGAGAAACACTAGCCCCAACTTTAAACAAACAAAGCTTTCCAGGCTGCATCCTGGCTAAGGCCCAGCCTTGAGTGCGTGTGAGCTGTGTCCCCACTCCCCTCTCTAACACACCCTGCGGGGTTCTTCTGAGAAATGCTACTGCCTCCAGAAACCATCCACTGTGGGAAGCCTTCCACAATCACCACTGAGTCCTGCCACCAAGTTGTCAATAGGTCCTGGGGACTCACACAGACCCTGTAGCCTTGAGCAGCCAAGGAGTCGGTTGGCCAGGAGTCTATGATGCCTGTAACCCAGGAGACCCTCCACCCAGAGTTCCAATGGAGTGGCAAACTCCTGACTTTCCAAGACACCTCAGGCCTTAATTATTCTCCTGGATAGCTGGGGCTATGGCATGGACAGCCAGCCCCTTCTACCCTGCTCCTCCCAGCCCCGTGTCCTGCTCTGAACTTGGCAGCCACCCAACCATATCAATATCAGTGAAGGTTTGGAAGCAATACAAGCTGTCCCCCACCCTGGCCATCGGCTGTTCAAGGGACAGCAGCTCAGATAGCCAGAACCTGTATCCAGGCCCACGGGGCACACACATGAACGCCAGGCAGGGGCAACATCCTGGGTCTGCAGCCTGATTCAGCCCCGATTCGGCCAATATGAGGTATCCTGTTCCACCACCCCAGGCCTGGGCCTTGCATCCCGCATCCTCCAGTGACCTCCCTGCAACACCCCCAAGCTCGTCCGCCCTGAGCTTCACAACAGCAGAGGGACGCCCACACCTGCAACACGTGGTGTGCTTGCTCTTAAATAGCTGAGCCCCAGGAATAGCACCAAGAGCCCCAAGAAGAGAACACAGAGGTGGTACCACATCTATTCAGACCAGCCACTCACCAAAGCTGAGCTGTGCCTAGCAGATCCCACACTTGGCAATCAATTCCTGTCACCCGAAAGCATCTGGACTCAATGAATTTACACAAGAGACCAAGACAAGAAAGAGGAGAGGCAGGTCACAGGAGCCACGTGAAGATCCCAGAACAAAGCGCGATTAGAGCCACTGTTCCGGGTGGGGCACAGACCCTGGTGAGTTGCCCTCCATCCCTGAGGAGAAAGCGGTCCAGCATCAGCCCAACTTCTGCTGACAGCCTGGGAGCCTTGCCCTGCATGCTTGGGCACCAGTGAAACCCATTCACTGGCCACATTCTCACAGCCCAGGTTCACGGTGGTGGGGGAGCGGGGGCAAGGGGTGGGGAAGGGGAGGGTATTAACCTCATCTGCTCAGAGACAGGACCTTCCCCACAGAGATACTAGCCAGCAGAGCCAAAGGCAGGAAGGACCGGGGGCCACATAGCATCAATCCTACACTCTAAGCCAAAACCCGTCTAAGAATCCTTAACACAGCTCCACTTCCTGTCAGGAGGAACTGGCACAGATCACTGGGTCATGTGGCTCTGTGCACAAGGCTCCCCACCAGCAGGACCCTGCGCACAGGTAAGGGAGCCAGCCAGGCCTCGTCCCGACACCAGAGCAAGCCGGAGGCACGCTGAACACAGGCGACCAGTGCTGGCTGTCCTCATCCCACTTGCCAGATGCGCTGAGAGCTGAGCAAGCAGACATCTGTGAGCGTCCAACACCAAAAATAGTGTGACCAGGGAGGAAGGAACACACTCTTCTAGCTGTGACCTGCCTCTGCCTCACATATCTCCCCGCAGTCTCTCCACACTGGGATGTTCCCCACACGATCCTGCCCTCGGGTCTCCCCACCGCATAGCACCTCTGTCCAGCCCTGCAGCAGTTCAACAGTCCCACCGATTCTGAAAAAGGAGAGACGACACTGAAAGATAAGAGCAAGATCATGCCATTTCTACTGATAGAAGCCAAGAACCCAGATACCGCAGGCCCTTGGCAGAGAGGCCTGACTGCCCTTCTCCAAGTCGTTTTTTTTTTTTAATGTTTATTTTTGAGAGAGAGAGAGAGAGAGAGACAGAGCATGAGTGGGGGAGGGACAGAGAGAGAGAGAGGGAGACACAGAATCCGAAGCAGGCTCCAGACTCCGAGCTGTCAGCACAGAGCCTGGCATGGGGCTCGAACTCACGGACCGTGAGATCCTGACCTGAGCCGGAGTCGGATGCTCAACCGACTGAGCCACCCGGGCACCCCCGTTCTCCAGGTCTTTAGGGCTGCTGGTACCTAATTCAGAATCCATCTATAGATGATACTCATTCTGAGCTGAGAAAGCTCTGGAAGATTCACTGAGGCCCCCCACCGCCTGTGGAAAGCTCACTCCTAGAGGACAGGAGATGCCTGCTGCTCACTGTCTCCTGTCATCTAGTTGCTCCTCATGCCACGAAGCACACGTTCGAAAGACACCCCAATGAACAACCAATCCCTGAGTACAATCCTCCCCTGGAAGATGACACTAGTCCCACTGTATCCCCAGGGACCTAAGGCTGAGGAGACAGGGAGGGGAGAGGGATGCTGCAGCCACAGCCGGACTCCAACGGGAGGCAGATGCCCGCCCTCCCACCTCTGCCAGGAACACCCGTGCTTGGCCCTTCCTGCCCAGGCTGCGCATGAATTGTGTTTCCAGAGTTCACTAGCAGGTCACAAGTAAAAAGGACAGGCCCACCAGAGGCTGTGCCAGTCTGGAGCTGTGCCCGAGAAAAGCTCCTGGGCAACCCAGGGATTTGCACGTGGAATGGGAAGCATTCCAAGTCTGCATGAAACTGGGGTGGGAGGGAGGGTGCAGACAGTCCTAGGGCAGACACCCTCAGGTTTGAGGTTCGATTTAATCTATGCTGACCGTGTATCCTCAGGTCAGTCACCATCGTCCAGGTGTCCCTTCAGTGAAATGAAGGGGCCAGACCGAAAGGACACTCCAAGATCTCAGTCCAGCCCTGAGACGTGACAGGAAGCCACAGCCCACAGGGGCGGCATGCCACAGCACAGGGGTCCAAGGTGTGAGCCCGGTCAGCACATTCTACTAGCACAGGTAGTCCTCACGTCACACGCCCGTGCCAACACTTCAGACCAGCAGCTCTCAAGCTTTGTCTGTAAAGGGCCAGAGAATCAATCTCTTAGGTTTTGAGAACTAGACAATCCCCATCACAAAGACTCAACTGCTATCGTACGGCAAAAGCAGCCTTAAATGATGCTCTGTTCCAAAAAAACTTTAGAAACACAGCTGGCAGGTTGCATTTGCCCCTTGGGTCATGGCTTACTAACTTCTTTCAGACTCTAAGGATAGCACTGAAAGAAGAACATGCCATAGGGGCCCCTAGGAGGCTCAGTTGGTTAAGCGTCCAACTCTTGATTGTGGCTCAAGTCATGATCACACAGTTCGTGAGAGCGAGCCCTGTGTCGGGCTCTGTGCTGACAGCGTGGCGCCTGCTTGGAATTCTCTCTCTGTCCCTCTCTCTTTGCCCCTCCCCACTTGCGCACATGTGCCCTCTCTCTTTCTCTCTCTCAAACAAACTTTAAAAAAAATGCCGCAACGGTCTACTTCGTTGGCATCCTTATCCAATTCTGTTCACCTCATATGGCAGCAAATATGCCAGAGGCCTTGGTTTTGGAGGCTAGCAGCTACAACAGCAACACTGGGCACAGCAGACCTCAGCTTCCTTGAGGACAAGAGGCCCACTATCACTAATGGTAGAGGGAAAGCTCTACCACTAATGGTACGAAAACAGAGCAGCCAGGATGGGGACAAGGCATGGGATTCCTGTCAGGACCTGGAGAACAATGTAGCGGGGAGGTTACAGGCAGGAGGTGCCCACTGTCAAGGAGAAGGCCATGCTAAGCTAATGCCCCACCCCCAGCTACTGCACACTGAGCTGTCCTGACTTCATTCAGTGGGCATTCTCCTTGCTGTAAGTGTTGCTCTAGGTCCCTTAAATCATCCCCTCCAGATGCGGGGAGAACCACAAGGTCCATATCAGGAAGCTGATTTTCCTCCAAAAAGTCACTGTCCAGGAAAAAAAGGGGGGGGGGGGGGAGGAACCTTCCAACCCACTTATCCTCAGGCCAATGGCATGAGGCGAGGCTAGTCTAAGCTCTCTGGGTCCCAGCGGTACCACTCCCCACAAGGAAGAGCAGCATGAAGGGTGGCTGTCTCAGCCCAGCCCCTCGCCCCCCCTCTGATCAGCCTATGCTTAACTGTAGGGCCTGAAAGCAAGTGTGGGGCCCTAGGCCCATGTGCACATCCCGTAAGCAGAAGGGGAGGCGCCAGCAGGACAGGGGCAGGGAGTCCCGCCTCCACAGTTGGAAGCCCTGAGGCAAGTGGACTGCACCTGCCCACAGGGTCAGAGAAAACACCGCTCCTCCTTAAGCACTACTGGCACAGGCCCCAGCCCTGAGGCCAAGCCAAAGGCAGGAGCAAAGGCAGCAGCATAGTCCCCTACCTGTCCACCACCCCCCAGAGGGCAGGGAACACCCAACCCGAGGGGCCTCCAGGCCATTTCCTACCTGGAAGAAAGCCCATTTTCCACAAGTCACTTTTTGATTCAACGTGGAACTGAAAGAACTAAATTCACCAAAGGAGAGATTCTGCCCCATCTGAGCTCATGGCCAGGGAAGGGCCCGGCAGCCTCAGGTGCCACAGGGTGGAGCCCAACCTTGCCAATGTCCCTCAGGGCCTCTGTTTGGTTTGGGGACCGGAACACAGAAGTCGTGCCACTGGGAGGGCTGGGAGGTGGTGACAGTTTCCTTGGCCTCGCTGCCATCTACACCCAGGTGACCCTGATCAAGATCCTCAGGCAGGACCCTAGGCTAGCCCAAGCCCACCTCAAGTGTGAGAGCCAACATGACCCAATTCCTTGGGGTCAGGTTCTCTGTCACCTGCGATAAGGGGACTCCTGAGCCCATCAGTGGTCCAGCAGGCGTCAGAAGCCCCATAGACCCAAACTCTCGTTGGAGACCCATCAGTATAGCTACTATCAAAACAAACACACACACACACACACACACACACACACACACAATCCAGAAAATACCAAGTGTTGGTGAGGATGGTTGGCTGAAGAAATTGGAACTCTTATACACTGCTGGTGGGAATGTGAAATAGTGCAGTCGCTGTGGAAAACAGCTTGGCAGTTTTTCAAAAAGTTAAACATAGAATTACCATATGATCCAGCAACTCAACTTCTGGATATATACTCAAAAGAACTAAAAACAGGAACTCAAGTGAAATAAATCAGAGAAAGATAAATACTGTAAGATCTCATTTATATGCGGGATCCTAAAAAAGAAAAGAAAAAAGACAAACACGCAAAAAGAGATCAGACTTGTGGTCACCAGAGGCAGGGAGTGGGGGGAGAAAAACTGGCGGAAGGGGGGGGTCAAAAGGTGCAAACTTCCAGTTATAAAATAAATGAGCACTAGAGATGTAATCTATGACATGGGGACTACAGCTAACAGTGCTGTTATGATATACAGAGAAGTTGCTAGGAGAGTAGATCTTAAGATTTCTTATCATAAGAAACAACTCTTTTTTTTTTTTGTATCCATATGAGATGAGAAATGTGAACTCAATTTGCTGTGGTCATCATCTCACGATATGGGTCAGTCATGTTACTATTCTGTACACCTTAATCGTATACGGCGCCAGATGTCAATTATATCTCAATAAAACTGGGAGGAAAAAGGGGGGGGGGGAAGCAGAGCCTCAAACAGATGTTTGTACACCAATGTTCACAGCAGCACTATTTACAGCAGCCAAGAGGTATAAACAACCCAGTATCCATCAACAGACAACTGGATAAACAAAATGTGGTATATCCATACGATGGAATATTATTCAGCCTTAAAAGGGAAGGAAACTGGCACAGGCTACAACATAAATGAACCTTGAACACCATGAAAGAAATGAGTCATAAAAGGACAAATACCAGGGCGTCCAGCTGGCTCAGTTGCAAGAGCATGCAACTCTTGATCGTGGGGTCATGAGTTCAAGCCCCATGTTGGGTGCAAAGATTACTTACTTACATAAACAAACAAACTTTAAAAAAAATCTAAAAGGACAAATGCCATATGATCTCACTTACATGCGATCACAAAAGTTATCAAATTCATAGAGACAGAAACTAGAATGGTGGGTGCCAGGGGCTAAGGGAGGGGAATTAGTTTTTAATGGGGACAGAGTTTCAATTTGGGAAGATGGGAAAGTTCTGGAGCTGGATGGTGATGATGGCTGCACACACACTTGATATCACTAATCTGTACACTCAAAAAATGGTTAAAAAGGGAAAAAAATGGTTAAGATGGTAATTTTATGTTACGTGCATCTCACCACAACTTTTTAAAAACGTTTACTTATTTTTGAGAGAGCACAAGCAGGGGAGGGGCAGAGAGAAGGGACAGAAGATCCCAAGCTGGCTCTGCACTGACAGCAGTGAGCCCGATGTGGGGCTTGAACTCACGAATCACGAGATGATGACCTGAGCCAAGATCAGATGCTCAACTGACTGAACCACCCAGGTACCCCTCACCACAATTTCTTTTTAAAAGGCTCCAAGAGGTCCCAGATAAAGACTCTCGTTGATTGGCTGGAGCACTCCCAAGGCCTCCCTTGACCATGGCCTGTCACAGGATGGAATCCCCCAGAGAAAACGCTTGTCTACGGAGTGGAGTGAAATCAGCGTGGAGTCAGTCCCCCCACACTGACCCTAGACAGGGGCTAGAGCTCGTCTACACCCACACAGGCCACTGCAGTCACAACTGCTTAGTAGGCTAGATGATGAAATTAACCCCAACTTCCTGCCGGGGCATCCCTTACCCCCACACCCTCCGGCTGCCCCGTCACCCCAGCCTCCCTCCTGTGGCCAACCTCTTAGATCTCACGCAGACTTCAGCAATCTCAGCCTCTTCCCGTATGGTTCCAACTGCTCCACTTCCCACGGCACCTCCTGCCCACAGCCCGCTGTGTTTCTCCCTCCCAGTAGTCGTCGCCCATGGGCACCACTACCATGCTCTCAGTGGGCCTCCCCCATAGAGATGTGAGGGCCTTGGGGCATGCCTGGCTAGTCTGCCCACCACGAAGCCCCCGAGCCCAGAATGGCACCTGGCCTGCCTCGGCCCACCAGCAGATCCCAAGTCAGTCTGATAAAAAGAACATCAAAGCCACATGCACCTGTCCAAGTGAGGGTTGTGGTGGGCCGGTCCCCCCACCAGAAAGAGGTCAAGGGGCACAGGGAAAAGTAAGGGGAAGCCCCTTGTTATTCGGCCTTTACACACTGGGGCTCCACTTGCCCAGACTGGATGATGGAGGAAACAGGGCCTGCCCGCACCTCCCACCCCTGGGGAACAGCATTCTCCTGGGGAGAGGGGGCTTGGCCCCTTGAGACTGCCCTCATGTCACTCCCCAACAGCCATGAGCCCGCATGCAACCTGAAGGCAAAGATGGGGCCACCGCACCCAGAGCTCTGGGCCCGACTCCTCATACTCCGTTGGCAGAGGCCGCCAGCCTGGTGGGCTCAGCAGGCACCCTTGGGCCTGGTCGGAAGTCTCTCCAGAAGCTCAGCCAGCACCTCATGCCTCTCCTCTGCTGTGCGGCCCCTGCCCACTGCCCGCTCCACCATCACCACCTGCTGAAGCTGCCCAAGGCGGGATGGAGAAGAGGGACACGCAGAGGGGCCCAGCTCCCTCAACACAGTGGGGTCGGCTCCGTGGCAGGAAAATTGCTAAAAAATCTGGGGAAAGTCATTTCCTTATTTAAAAAAGAAACCCTTAACGATAGAGACAAACGAGTGGATATTTTAAATTCTTAAAGGCCTCACATTCTCAGGTCATTTGCGGTACACTGACACATGCATATACACAGGGGGCGGAATGGACTGGACACAATGGAATGACAGGACCATCTGACCCAGCTGCTCACTACTATCTCAGGTGACGCTTCAACCCAGGGAAACTGAGGCTCAAGAGGAAGCCTGGATTCCCAGGCTGTTAACAGGAGCTAGCTAGAGCCAGTCCACCTGACCCCAACTCCCGCTCCTCAGCATCCTTTGAGGGAGGCACCTTCTTATTAAGACACCTTCCCTACATGTCTAAGATGGACACGGGGACAGCAAGGCAAACAGTGAGGCGCTGACACCCACTGACAGCCTGAGGTAGGAGCAGAGTTAGCTGGAAGGGCACACATTCAAAGAAGGTGTCCCCGAGTTGAGCCTCATTTTCCCCGTCTGAGGAACAGTGAGAACACTCGAAACAACCCAAAGGCGCAGTAGATTAACCACAGCCCCCAGTCAGGGCAGTTCATTAACTCCTCAAAGACGGGGTAATCCAAGGCTACCTGTTCCACAGCACATTTGAGAATGCTGGGAAGTGAAAAGTGGGCACAAGGCCCTTGAGCCAACTTTCTCTATGCTTTAGACAGCATCACCTGCCCTCCATCCAGCCTTGGCTCCCCCAGTATCCCAGAGCACCCACTCTCCAGAAACTGGTCAACACCAGCACAATAAGGGAAACCTGGCATGCAGCTACCCCTGAGCAAAGAACATAATCCAAGAACTGGGACCGAAAAAAACCCAAAACCAAAAAAAAAGGCTGCTGGCTTCCAGAGCTGCCACATCAGTTCAAAACACCTTCCACACCTTCCAATCACACTCAGGACATTTAAAAAGAATCACGTGACATCCACATCTGGGTACAAAAGCGTCAACCCAGGGGCACCTGCGTGGCTCAATCGGTTAAGCATCCAACTTCAGCTCAGGTCACCATCTCACAGTTGGTGAGTTCAAGCCCTGCATTGGGCTCTCTGCTGTCAGTGCAGACTCCACTTTGAATCCTCTGTCTCCCTCTCTCTCTCACCCTCCCCTGCTCATTCTCTCTCTCTCTCTCTCTCTCTCTCTCTAATAAATAAACATTAAAAAAAACAAACAAAGCACAATAGCTCCTCGTTCTCTCTTTAAAAGCAACCCAGAAAGATGTAGGCTCTGCAGCCAACACCAACAGGGCAGCGTATATACATCTACCACCTTAGCCCTCAACGTTAATGACAATGATATGCACCCACCACAGACCTGCAGCAGCCCTCGGATCAGCCACCCTTATCCTTCCTCCGGCCCAGAATCACTCCAGAGGCGACCGTCAACATCTTTTCAAGCCACACATAACCTGACTCTCACAAACCCAGCGCAGGCAAGACAATAAAGCTGAGCGCATGACGATGTTTCTGCCACACGGCAGAAATCGGGAAACGTTAGAAATGTCCACCTCCCCAGCTAGCCACGGCTGGCTGCCCAAATACTTCCCACACCTGTCCTGTTGCCCATTCCCCTGTGCCACCCCGGCTCAGGCCCTTAGAACCTCCATTCCATCCCCGGCCTCTCGCCTCTAGCCCTGCCGTCCCTGACCATCCACTCCCACAGCCCAGACCACATCTCTCCCAAGCCTCGATTTCAACATGCAGAAGTTGTACCACTCAGCCACACGCAGCCTCAGGCTCCACTCTGCTGTGCAGGCGCACCAGGGGTGCCCCTCACTGCACTTCAGCGCTTCTGCACAGCCCTCAGCAGGGGAGAGCAGACAGGGCTCCCAGCACACAGGAATCCCCAGGATCGGTGTGGTGCCCCAAACACGGTACCCGAGGAATACTGATCCGTTAGGGTGCACACAGCAAGGGAGATGCAGTCACTACAAAGTAAAGCCTACAGCCACGTTGAATAACACAGCTAATATAGTGTCGGGAAGAAACAAGATCTAATATCTTAAGAGGACATCACTATGATGATGAGGTGCCCAGACGCAAGACAGAGGAAGGCACCAAGGTGTCAACAACAGAGATGGCCTTGGCCCATGGGAACAGGAAGTCGCTCCGTTCAGATATTTTGCAAGTTTTCTATGCTGAGCTATACTCCTTTTATAGTGAACTTTTCAACTTGTGTTACTTTTTTTTTTTAATGTTGTATTTATTTTTGAAAGAGAGACAAAGAGAGGGCACACGTGTGAGCAGGGGAGAAAGGGGGGCCGAGAGAGAGAAGGGGTCAGAGGATCCAAAGCGGGCTCTGCACTGACAGCAGCGAGCTCAGTATGGGGCTTGAACTCACAAACCTCGAGATCATGACTTGCGTCGAAGTCGGCCGCTCAACCAACTGAGCCATCCAGGTGTCCCTCAACTCGTGTTACTTTTAAATAGGAGTTCCATGACCCCATGAACTTGACAAACATGAGAGGCCCCCTCCCCTCCAGAAGGGCTGCAGGGAGTCACCAACATGCCCTGACCTGGTGACTCAGCCAAGAAAGAGCTGCATCACAATGGCCAGGGAGGGACCTAGACCAGAGAATATAATTAGCATCAGACTCCAATGCAGCCACTTGGTGTGGGGACAGGAGGTCTCTCGCTGGATGGTTAATTTGGACACCAGCTTTTTTGTTAAAAAGTAAAGTGACAAAACAACTACATACTATAGTTGTCTGTCACTCACTGCACCTACAGGTCAGAGGTCACTTGGGGGGACTGTTCTCAAAAGCATCCCTTTGGGCACTTGGTTGACTGTGGAGCGGCCACATATCACCGGAGGTAAGATCTCAGACAACTCCAGGTTGTGTTCGTCACAGACCCAAGAGAGACTCATAAAGACAGGGGCAGGGGAGCAAGGCCCTAAAAATGAAGGACTCAAAGGAGGCCAAACCCCACAGGCATGGATTGGCAGCCTGGGCCTGGCCAGGCTGCATCAGGCAGGGCTGCTGCCACATGAGAAGGAGACTTCCTGAAACCAGTGTCTGCTCCAGAACCAGTTACTCGGAACAGGGGAAGCAGTGTTATTGTCAAAGACACTCCAGAGATGTCACAATCTGGCTATGATGTCAAAACTACTTCAAGGGTGATGAACTCTGGCCTTGCGATGAGTCAACAGAGGGTGGGTTTCTGCCAAGCAGCCTGCTGTTTACACACAATCACCACAGTCACCGTGGCGGTGGTGGCAGGAACAGCGCGCAAGCCAGAAGCCTAGTCAAGGGTCACAGTGGCCGAGGCGGGGCCCGGCCCCTCCCCACAATCTCACTGGCCGCCCGCAGAAACTTCTATCCCTTGCCCCCACACCCTGGGTCATTCACACATCCTGTCACAGCACCTATGAGACAAGAGCCTTCTAGGAAGGATTCACCCCACCCACAACTATCAAGAGCGTACTTTGAAATACACAAGGAAACTGAACCCCTACAGCCAGAGGGCAGGAGACAGGAAGCGGTGCTCTGGACACCAACAGGCCGGCCCGATCCACCTGGCCCGGCCTGCCAGGCCACCTCCCTTCAGAGGGGGCAGAGCTTGGAGCCATCCCAAGCTGGTTCTCAGCCCCATCCCTTCCGTTGGGAAATTCCTTCCGGTGACTTGACCTCCCAGAGTCTCTTCCCATTTCCTCACCTGACAAGTGGGAACCACTCCCCGCCACAGGCCTGACAGATGGGGGTGAGATAAAGTAACGTGTGCAGCTCGGGCCAGCGCTGGCGTGTGGCCGGTGAGCCACAGGTGTTGGTTGTCACCATCTTTAGGCTTTCTCAGGGCAGGGGGCACAGTACAGTCACAGTGACAACCTCAGGAATTTGCATGGCCATTCATGTCACCCGTGCTTGCAGGAGTCCAGAGCGCTGGCATTTAACTAGAACTGGAGACCGTGGTGGGATCCCCCTTTCATAGTTGCATCCCAGTGGCTCAAACTCCCTCCCAACTCGAGGCAGCCTGGGCCAGAGGACAATCCAAGTGATCTTGGGCAGGTGGCCGATGACCCTCTGGGTGCCAACTGCCCTCAAAGGCATAGCGGGAACAATCAGCTAGCCTTCCAGCCAAGGTTGTCAAGAAGATGACAGGAGCCTGGACAAAGGACTTCGAGGGGCCTGGCCCATAGCCAAGAGGGGCAGCACCAGCTATTTCTGAAGACGGCTGGTCTGAAAAGCAGACAGAGCTGGCAAGAAGCTGTCCTGCTTAGGGCTAGGTGGGCACCCCCAGAAAGGGGAGACAAGCTTACTTCCCGGGGCCTCGCTGTGGGAGGGGAACAGAGGCTAAATTAAGGCTCCTCCTGCCACCAGTGCCCGAGCTGACATCCACACAGCCGCCCCCTTAGCAGCAGGCGAGCAGCCCCCAGCACAGCTCTAGAACAGTCATGGAGTATTTGCGGCAGGCCTCCTGCATGTCCTCTCCCCACACACCCTTCCCCAGGACAGAGCCCTGGCAGCTGTCCTCCATGCCCCAACACCCTCCCCCAGTCTCTTGTGTCTCAAGGCTTGAAGGCAGCATGCCTGGAACCCCCACCCCTCCCTACACAGGATCCCTCACCCAGAGACCTCAGCCCTGGCATCACCTCGAAGCACCTCTCTCAATCAGCACCCTTTTACACCACCCCACAGCATCACATCATCCCATTTTATTTCCTTCCTGCTGCTGGCGGCTGTCAAGTTCTTTGTGCCCATTTCTGTGCTGTCTTGTTCATTATTATATGCCTCCTGCCTCCAGAATGTCAGCTCATGACACTAGAGGCCCATCTCGGTCACTTCTGAACATACAGCCCCTGAGCAGTAGCCCTGTGCAAACCAGCTGCTCGATCAGATTTGGGTGGATGCAGGAACCCAGGCTCCCTGCCTCCCACAAAGTCTATTCAAACCTCCAGGTGGGAACCAGTTCTGGGTACAAGTACCAAGTGCTGAGAACAAGGGAGGAGGGAGGTTGGGGGTGTTAGGGCTGCACTGATGGCCACACACATGTCAACAGAATCCTCACAGCCTTAAGAGAAGAAGGAGCCAGAGCTGAGAGAGGGCAGGGCACTGGGACCCTCACAGCCCTGACAGAAGGATCTGGAACTGGGAGGGGTTGGGTACTGGGACCCTCACAGTCTTGAGGAGAAAGATCTAGAGCTCAGACATGGCCAGACACTAGGAACCTCCCAGCTAAGAGAAGAAGAATCCAGAGCTCAAAAAAGGGTCGGGCAGTAGGACCTTGCAACCCTGCAAGAAGAAAGAGTCAGAGCTGGGAAGGGTCAGATACTGGAATATGCACAGTCCTGAGGACAAGAAGGATCCAGAGCTGGGAGAGGATCAGGCACCGGAATCCTCATAGCCCCAAAGGGGAGGAATCTTGACTGGGAGGGGTCACTCACTAGCCCAAGGCCTCAAGCAGGTAGAACCAAGATTCAAACTCAGATAGACTACAATCTTCAGGCATCTTGAGCCCCTCCTTGGGTCCTCAATTTTTCCTTAACGACAATATGCTCCTCTCCACCGAGGAGCTTATAAACCAGGAGAGAAGGTCACCCAGCAACAGAAATACCCAGGTGGTTGAGGCAGGTGCCCCAAGGAGGGTCACTTCCTCAGAGTGGCCAGGGAACACTTCTCTAAGCAGGTGCATGATGCTATCTTGGAAGGATGGATCTATACCTCCGCCCACTTCTCTCCCAGAAGTAGCCCACAGTGAAATGGGAGATCTACAGGCATAGCTGCCTCGGGACTCACTCGAGTTTTTATATTCAAGAAGAAGCTTCACGAAGCCTAAGTCTAGACGGTGGCAGCTGTGTATATTACCTTCTGCTACATTCCAGACTGGCCACTAGGTCTACACAAAGGCAGCTCACACTCCACACCCCTCTGGAGAGAGAAACCATGGGGGACTTCTACTCAGGCTCCTCCAACAGCTAGGATTACAGGCTCTCTTCGGCCACAGAGAAAATTTCGCAGTAACTTCCTCTCCAGTCCCCTGCCACATCTGAGTCTGTGAAAGTCTCTTTGCAATTAAAAGTAAAAATAAAAACCCTCTCCACAAGTTGCTACTGACAAACCATATAATAACCACAGTGCTACAGAATAGAAAACTCCAGACACGATTGACAACTGCACATAAGAGGTTTTGTTAGTAACCCCTACACTTCTCTGGCCGCACAGACCAGTTCTTCAAGTCACCGTCCCCATGCCCACCACCCAAAAGCACCCAAGCCGCCCTGATTTTAGCTCAATCCTCTACAATGCCCAACAAGTAATATTAAATATGAAATTGCCAAGTAACTTAAATTATCAGTCAGCTTCCGAGAAAAACTCAAATTTGGGTCACCCTCAAAGTTTAGTCCAGCTGGCCTAGATGCCCCAACTGGCTTGGAGAAGTTCTTTGAGGGAGCCCCTCCTGGCTGATCAACACTGTCATACACAGTGTGCTTCGAAGCTGTGCTTCGAGGGGGATGAGCTGGAGTCTGTAGTTACCTTCACCCTCACATGAGGAAGATCCAGCTTGCTTAGGGGATGTAACCAACACCCTAAATTAAAAATAGCAGTATGACAGCATGAGGTGGACACATAGGCAGACCTTCCGGACAACTAGATCAAGCAAGGGCAGCATGGCAGGGAAGGCGGGGCTCTTAAGTGACCAGGTACCAAGTTCACCTTATTTACATGACTCATGAGCTCTCCCCCAGCTGTTTCGAGGAAAGCCCGCCTTCCTGCAGGACAAGTCAGAACTGCCTAGGGAAAAGACTCCAGACTGGAATGCCACAAGGAAAGGAGACTTAAGCTGGACACAGTGTCCCCACCACCTCCTCCTCACCTGCAAGGGCACCTTAGCCTCATCTTGAGGAATCCTTTTGACAAGGGGAGAACTCGCTCTTCTAAAAAAAAGAGACCTCTTCTGTGAATGGGAAACTGTGACACCAGGACAGGAAGGAAACTGCCCAAAAAAAAAAAAAAAAAAAAAAAAAGTGGGAAGAAGCACGGGAAGGGTGGGCACCAGGAAAGTGGTGGGAACGTTAACAGGGGAAGAAATTCCCGGCTTAGCTAATGGTGCTGAACAAGTCTGGGGCAGGAAGAAAGCCACATTCCTTCCTAGTTAGTCTCTCTCCTCACCCGCCCTCGGCCCCCCCATTCCCAGTATACACAAACACACACACACACACACATGCACACATGGAGCAGGGCCTCCACGAGCCGGACACCAGACCCCTCCCCAGCCACTTTATGACTGCAAAGTCCCCACTTTCCAGGCAACAAGGAAAAGGGCTCCCAAGCCACTTCTTCTCCTCAGGTCCTGACCACTCCGGGCACCTGCAACTTCTGTCCCAACACAGACGGAGGGCGCCATGACGCAAACAGAAATGGGAAGAAGCAAGTTTCTGATCAGGGTCCCAGATGTGCCCCCAAATCGGGCCTGAAAGAAGGTGTACTGCAGCCTCCCCCCAACCCACGCACACTGAGCCAGGTGGCAGAAGTGAAACGCCTCTAACTTCCCCAGATGGGCCCAAATCAGCCCCTGAGAAGTTTGAGAGTCAGCAGCTAGGTGCCCACAAAGGGCTCCCAGCCTGGGAAAGGCACCATGCCAGCGACCCCCCACATACACACCTTCTTCCCCCCAAAACATTCCCACTCTCTAAAAATGTCCAGTAAGGCAGGGTCACCTGCGAGGAGTAGGGGAGTTGGAAACAAGCTGTCAGTTTCTGCCCAAACGCCCCTTCCCAAAAACCAACAGTGAGCCCAATTCCAAGGGCTCCATTGGTGTCAAAGCCGGCCCTCCCAATGAAAACACAGCTTCCCCACACAAACGGAACAGGATCTCCACAGGTGCCCCGACAGCGGTGCCCCACTGATCCACCCTGCCTGGCACCCAGACGGAGAAGCCCCAAGCTTCCCCTCCACCCTGTCCTCCGGCCAGGTGAACAGCTCAGTTCCTGCCCAGGTGCTAGGTGAGCCGGGAAAGGCTCTGGAGCCTCCGGGTGCCGACTTAGTCGCCCACCCCCACCCCCGGACCAGACGCGCGAGCTCCGGGTCCCTCGGCCGCCTCGGGCCGCCCGCCAGTGTCACCTCCCAGCGCCGTAAAGGAACGCAGTTCCCCGCGCTCCAAGCTGGACAGGTGCCCACCCCGCGACCTGTCGGCCCAGGGACCCGAGAACAGCACCCGGGACGCCGGACCCCGCGCCCCCAGGCCAGGACGCCTCCGCGAGGGGCGCGTGAGGCCGGCCTGCGCTTCGACTTCTCCGACGGCCGCGCCGGGCTCCACGCCGCTCACCTGGCTGGAGCGGTAGCTCTCGAAGGCCCTCAGGGCACTGTCGGTAAGCTTCACGTGGAACACAGACACCTTGCTGCCGTCGCTCACCCGCCCGCAGGACAGCCCGTAGCTCCGATCCTCCTTCAGCGCCGCCATCTTGCGACCATCGCTCCCCCGCCCCCCCTTCCCGGTTCCAGCGCCGGAGCGCCGGCCACGCCCCGCCCCGCCGCCCGCTGACGCGCTGCATTATTCATGAGACGCGGCTGGCCACACCCCCTCTGGATCTAGCGAGGCCCACAGTAGCCTCTGCACGGCCGGCCGACTGCTGCATTATTCATGAACGCAGCTGGTCGCGCCCCCTGTGGGCCTGGCGAAGCTCACAGTCACCGCCCCAGGTGCTGTATATTCATGAAGTGTGGATGGCCCCACCTCTCAAGGCCCCGGAGAGGGTCACTTCCGTGCCCGGACTCCGCCCCGACACGCGCACCCCTCCAGGCCCCGCCTCAATATACATTATTCATGGCCCTGACTCAGCCAGGCCGGCCGAAGCCACGCCTCACTGGCCGCTGACGTGATGCATTATTTATGAAGTCGCACCAAACCTACCGCCTTTGGTTTCTGTTGAGAGCGGTAGCCTGTGCGTGAAGGGGGCGGGGCCGGTGCAAAACACGTGGGGGGCGGGGCTGGCTATTGGCCCGGTGAATGGGCGTGACTATGCAAACCGAGCGCGCGTTGGACGCTGGGTTGGGCTAGTGGGGCTTCCCTTAAGGTAAGTAGATGGGATTCCCTGGCCCGGGCTGTTAGGGAATTGGGGGTGATGGGGAAGCAGGAAATTTTGCTCATGATAAAAGTAGACTTTTATTAGAATAAAATTCTACATCCCCAAGGTTCCTGAAATACGGTGGTTGTGCAGCTTTCCCATTTTAAGAAAACACTTTATGGGGGCACCTGGATGGATGGCTCAGTAGGTTAAGCCTTGGACTTTGGCTCACGTCATGATCTCAAGGTTCGTAAGTTCCAGCTCCGCACCGGTCTCTGTGCTGACAGCTCAGAGCCTGGAGTCTGCTTCTCTCTCTGCCCCTCTCCTGCTCACACTGTCTCTCTCTCTCTCTCAAAAATAAACATTAAAAAAGGTTAACATAAACAAAAATTTTATGTATCATAAGATTAACCCATTTAAAGTGTGCTATTCAGTGGCGTTTAATACATTCACAATGCTGTGCAGCCACAATTATCTCATCTGGGGAAATTTTCGTCATCTCTAAAGAAAACCCGTACACCAGGCACCTGGCTGGCTCAGCCCATGAAGTGTGCGGTTCATCACGGAAACTGCTTCCGGTCCTCTGTTCCCCTCTCTCTCTGGACCTTCCCCGCTCGTGATCTCTCTCTCTCAAAAATAAAAAAATAATAAAAAAAACATTTAAAAATAAATAAAATATTTCAATTAATTTTTTGAGGGGAGGAGGAGCAGAAAGAGGGGGAGAGAGGGAATCCTAAGCAGGTTCCACATCCAGCGCGAAGCAGGACACAGGGCTGGAACCCATGAACCATGAGATCATGACCTGAGCCAGAATTGAGTCAGATGCTTAACCAACTGAGCCACCCAGGTGCCCCCCAAATTAAAATCTTTATAAAAGAAAACCCCTACCCACTAGTCACTCCCCATCCCCCCTCCCCAGCCCCTGCAACCAGTAACCTACTTTCTGTGTCTATGGTTTTACTTATTCTGAACATTTCATATCAATGGAATCATACCATATGTGAACTTCTGTGACTGGCACTCAGTGAAAGACTCAGCATGATGTTTTTGTGAAAGTGAATGAAGGCAACCTCATTTAAAATAGAGTCAGGAGGTCAGAAGAAGGAGCTCTGTGCCCTACTGACTCATTGTTAATTGCAGACCCCAACAGGAAGACGTCTACTTTACTATACCCCAGCAGGACAAAGGATGATTTTCTCCTCACCCAGCAATAGCCCAGCCAATAAGACACTGCCACAACTCACCCAATGAGAAACTCACTACCTTGACTTTCCTCCAATGGACTTTCATTCAAGGCAGCCCCTCCCAACTTCCTCTCTTTTCTCTAGGAGGTAATGTTTCATCTCTTTTGTTTGGTTTTGCCGATACCCTAGCTTGCATGTCCTGAGTTGCAATTCTTCTGCTATTCCTGAATAAACCCATTTCATTGGTAAAATAACTGGCTGTTTCGTTTTCAAGGTTAATATATTCAAGGCTGGTCCCATTGTAGCATGTATCAATAATTCATTCACTTTTATGACTAACATTCCATTGTGTGGATGGGCCACATTTTGTTTACTCATTCATCCACTGATGGACATTTAGGTTGTTTCCACCATTTGACTATTATAAGTAGTGCTGCTGTGAACACTCAGTGTACAAGCTTTCGTGTGGACAAATATTTCCCCCTCTGTTGGGTCTAAACCTAAGAGTGAAATTATTAGGTTCTATGGTAATTGTTTAACCTTTCAAGGACCTGCCAGACTGTTTTTTCACAGGAACTGCCATTTTATCAATCTCTCATTTTACAGGTGGGGAAACTGAGGCTGGAGACCAGGTCTGGCTTGTCCAGGCAAGCTTCTCCTGGGCTCCTGGGTATCCTAACCTGTGGAAAGTTCTTGATTTGTTTTCTTTTTCCCTTCAATATAATTACAGACAGTAGTCATAGGATGAAGATTTTAAGGTGAGAGAGGAAGGTGAAGTTCAGGGGCCTTCTGTCTATCTCTACTCAGGTGATCTCCTTAGATCTGCCCACCGCTGCCAAGTTGGCACTATCATCTGACCATGAACTGCTGACCCCAAGGCCATGCTAGACTCCTTGAAACCTTTTCCTGTCACTGCCATTAACATCTCCATTTACAAATGGAGAAACTAAGGCTCAGAGGCATGAGGCAAGCACTCAAGGGTATTGGCCCTGCCAATGAGTGGGCTGGCTAGAACTTGAACTTAAGATCTTTCTGACCCAGAGCCCTCCTGATTACCCTTCACCCTGCCTCTAAAACCTGGGTCCCTTTCTCTATATTTCTTCATTGAACACCCTCAGCCCAGGGCCTAGCATGGAGTAGCTGCTCAGGAAATGAGTGTTGAATGAATAAATGATCTCATTTAATTCTCACAACACAACTACCAGCCAGTTTTGTAGATGAGAATAAGGCTCAGAAAGTTTTCACAGGCTGCCACAGAGATTCCAACTGCAGCCTGCCTAAGGCTTAAGGGTTAAAACTCTGGAATCCTCTACCCCTTCACCTGGGGTCAGTCCATCCTACAGGGAAGATGCCAGCACTTGCTCACACACACTGACCCCTCTGCCCACTGTCTGTGCCTAGCTGTTTATCCAGGAGCTGGGCCAGGTAAATATTGGAGTAGGCAGGGCTCACTGCCTAGAGGGATCACGGAAGGGCAGGAATAAGGCAGGTGAGGAGTGGTTAGTCAGAGTAGAGGATGGGGAGGGTAGAGACAGGTGGACTGCTGAATGGAGAACGCAGGAGGAGCCAGCTTTGAAGGCTGACCAGCTCCCTGTGTGACAGTGGGAAAGGCATGACCCCTTTCTGAGCCTCTGTGGATTTATCTGAGAAATAGACAACAGTAGGACTATTGAGTGCTTAAAATACACCAGGTTCTGTGCTTGGCATCCACGACTGCCTTTGGGAGTGAATACAGTGGTTTGGACTCATCTGCCAGATGAGGAAACCAAGACTTGGAGAAGTCAAGAGAATTAAGAACACAGCAACAACCATGGGCTGTGCTGCTTAGCACCAAGCACTTCTCCACTTTACCCTTAATGCTCCAGTGGCTCCCAATGGAACCCCAGGAACAATAATGGAGGAACCATCAGCCATTGGCATGCTCTCCAAAATCTCTAAGAACTACGTCACCCAGGGGTGCTGGGAGGCTCAGTTGGTTAAGCGTCTGACTTTGGCTCGGGTCGTGATCTCACAGTTCACGAGTTTGAGCCCAGCATCAGGCTCTGTGCTGACAGCTCAGAGCCTGGAGCCTGCTTCAGATTCCGTGTCTCCCTCTCTCTCTGCCCCTTCCCCACTCACACTCGATCTTTCTCTTTCAAAAATAAATAAACATTAAAAATCTTTTATTTAAAAAAAAAAAAAAAAACTACTTTACCCAAGGAATTTGAAGCTGGTTGGTCCAATGGGATGGCCCCTGGGTGTGCACTCCACCTGGCCAGCTCATTGCAGAAGGTCTAGCTCTATGATGGGAACAGTGACTCTAGTCTACTCCTCATCCCCTATATGGCTTTGGACATGTCTTACCCTTCTCAGTGTGCTCACATCATAAAACAGGGATAATAATGGCATTTACACAAAAGCCGGGCCCTGGACCAATGGCAAATAGCATCATCATGGAAGTAATTATTATTATTTTTTTTAATGTTTAGTTCTGAGAGAGAGAGAAAAAGGGAGACACAGAATCTGAAGCAGGCTCCAGGCTCTGAGCTGTCAGCCCAGAGCCCGATGCAGGTCTTGAACTCATGAACCGCGAGATTAAGACCTGAGCCAAAAGTCGTACGCTTAACCAACTGAGCCACCCAGGCACCCCTGGAAATCATTACTAATGAGTTTACAACAGTGTATCTATATAATCCCTTTCTGTCACATCTTTAGGTTGTTTGCAGTTTATGTGTTTTTAAACCACACTGGGGGGCGCCTGTGTGGCTCAGTCGGTTAAGCGGCCGACTTCGGCTCAGGTCATGATCTCGCGGTCCGTGAGTTCAAGCCCCGCGTCGGACTCTGTGCTGACCACTCAGAGCCTGGAGCCTGTTTCAGATTCTGTGTCTCCCTCTCTCTCTGACCCTCCCCCGTTCATGCTCTGTCTCTCTCTGTCTCAAAAATAAAATAAACGTTAAAAAAAAAAATTTTAAACCACACTGGGATGAACACCCACTATTAGTCAGCTATTGCTAATAGCTATTACTAATATATGTATTAGTTATATACTGCTATATAACAAAATACTTCAAACTTAGTGGCTTAAAACAATAAACATTTATTATCTCACAGTGCCTGGGAGTCAGAAATTATCTCACAGTGCCTGGGAGTGATATGTTTTAACTGGTCCTCTGCTCAAGGTCTCATGAAGCTGCAATGGAGGTGTTGGCTGGACTGCATCCTCATCCGGAGGCTCAACTGGAGAAGGATCCATATCCAAGCTTCTTGAGCCTGTTGGCAGAACTCATTTCCTGGTGGTTGTAGGACTATAGTCCCCATTTCCTTTCTGTCAGCTGGGGGCCACTCTCAGGTGCTAGCCACATGGCCTCCTCCATCTCAGTAAGAGAAAGCCTCCCTCTATCGAGAGGGAGAATTCTGAGTGTTGAATGCTGAACCCCTCTCATGGTTCAAATCCCTCTGATTTCCTCATCTGCAACCAGTGAGTCAGGCCCACTCAGATTATCCCCATGTCTTAAAGTCAACTGGCCCAATAACATAATCACAGGAATGAGATCTGTCCCACTTCTAGTCCTGGGATGATATAGAATAAGAAATCTCGGGAACACCTTAAAATTTCTGCAGCCCATAGCCCTAGGAGCCACATCTCTGCACACCTGTCCCACAGCCTCCTACAAACTCAGTTGTTCAGTCAGCAAATGAGCCTCAGGGATTCTGAAACACACTAGTTTGCAGCAGACATAATGCACGGACTCATTAGGGAACTCACTTTGGAGAGAGCCCCTCTACGTGGTGGGGCAGCCAGCATGCAGCCTCAGGGTCCAATGCCTGCTTCCCTGCCCCCTCAGCTGGGCATCTCAGAGCCAGCAAGTCTAGCTTGTAGGTCCTCAGGCCTCATCTGTGCATCGGGGAGGCTAACAGTCCTTCTTGGGACAGGGAGTAAAGACATCTGTTGTTGGGGATCCCCAAGACTATGCTCAGGTTTGATGATTGACTAGAAGGACCCACAGAACTCAGAAAAGCTGTTCTGTTCATGGCTATGGTTGATCACAGTGAAAGGACAGTCTAAAGTCCTCAAGGAGAAGAATACGTGAGGCAGAGCCCTGGAGAAACCAGGCACGAGCGTCCAGGTGCAGACCTGTCACAACCTTTGCGACAACACACACACAGTACTGCCAACCAGGGAAGCTCACCCGAGCCTCATTATCCAGAGTTTCTACTGGGGAGGAAGGCTGACCACCCATGTGCTTGACCTCAGTCTCCAGCCCCTCCAGAGGTCAAGTTGATACCATTTGCTTAAAAGCCCCACCCTAAAGTATATTATTAGCATAGACTCTCTGGTGTGGCCCAAGGTCTTAGGTAAACAGACACTTTTATCGGTCAGGACATCCCAAGAACTTAGACGTAGATGTGACCTGCCAGGAGCAGACCGAGGGCCAGTCCTTTCTTGGGAACGTACAGGGTTTGGACAGCCTAGGTCTGCTGAGTTACTTCCTTACTGATCTGTATCAGGTGGGGCTCCAAGTGTCCCCAAACCACCATTTTGCTTCATCGATCAGCTGTATTATCCTCACCGTGAGCAATGAAGAAGGTACGGCCTAGCATTATCTGGAAAGAGTTTATAGTGATGACCATGCAGACTCTTCCTCAAAGGTGGCCTGTGTGCTGGCTATACCTTCTGGAAAATGTTCAAAGTCAGTTAAAACACTTTCATGCTTAGGTGACTCTGATGGCGCCACAGCCGATCCCCTCCATGGTAATTTTCTTCCTTTCACCCATCCATCTGTCCACAAGCATTTATGATTACTCCTTTCTGTCCTCTGCCCAGTCAGGGAGGCTCCCTGAGGAGGACACAACAGGCCACAGAACAAAACTGATACAACCCAGCAGACTTCCCTCCTCTAAATGCCCACATGCAACAGAAAATCCAGGCTGACTCAGGCAAAAACAATTATTGGCTCAAAAGAGTGAAGAAATGATAGACCTGGGGCGGGGCACAGCTAGCTCCAGGAGCTGAATAGGATCACCGTGACTCAGTCTCTCTCTCAGCTCTGCTCTCTGGATGGCCTTCACTCTCAGGACCCTCTTCATAGAGACAAAGATAACCACAGCAGTACCAGGCCATCAGCCCCAACTCAGCATCCTCTAGAGTAGAAGAGTATCTACTTCCTCTGGGTCCAGAAGTTTCAGGGAAGGCTTTGATTGGCTCGTTGTGGGTCACAGTGTGGAGCCAATCACTGTGGCCAGGGTGCTAGAACGCTCTGATTGGTCAGGCCTGGGTTGCAGATCCATCCCTGAAGGCTGGTGGGGAACCAGCCCTATCTGCATGGAAAGGAGTGAAGGTGAGTTCAACCAGGAGGAAAAACAGAGGACAGGCATTCAGGGACCTAATGGTACCACGCTGGGTGACTCCAGCCAGCCCTCACCCACGCCCCAGGAGCTCGTCCTTTAAGGACGACATGTGATGGAGGCATGCAAAGGATGCTTCATCAAAGTGCTCAGGAGATGTGAGTGCCTCCCTCTCCCCCCGCCCCCCCATACACACACACACACACACACACACACACACACACACACACACACACACACACAGAGCTCATTCTATCATGCTCACTTCCAATTCACAGCCCACTGTGAGCTGTACCCTTCAAGGGCAAGGCAAGGCTGAGTCATTGCCTAAGACCAAGTACACAGGAGGCACTGATACCTGTTTTCATATGAAAGAATATCCATCCTAGCTGTCCTCTGAATGTATCATGTACTGCCCAGCCGGCACACCTTTGACATGCCATGCCAGTCCTGGGAGCACTCTTTATGCCTGCTAAAGGACTCCTGCGTCTTCAGCGACACTTCAATGCCCCTCGTCCTGGACACCCTACCCCGCCCACCCCATTCACACAATTGAGGCTAAAATGACCAAAGGAATGAATATTCTAAACGTCACACTTCTGGTGATGGCATTCAAAGCCTCTCTCATTTCTGGCCATAACTTGCAGAGAGGTGTAGAATTGGCTGGGGGTCAGAGCATGGGCTCTGGAGGCAGGCTGACCTGGGCCTAATCCTGCCTATTGTTTCTTGGTGATGGGCCAGCTCCTGGACAAGAGCTGACTCTTTTCTGAGCCTCAATCTGCTCAGCTAATAATGGGCACAACCAAAAAATCCTTGGAGCAAAGGGAGCAGACACACTCAGCCGGACTCCACTGTTACTAAAAAACTAGTCTTCAAGACAGCATGGGACCCAGTGTGGGACCCACAAAGAGGACACAGAGACCCTCAGCATGGAGTAGGGGCCAGAAGACTCGCGTGTGTGGTCAACTGATTTTTTACAAAGCTGCCGCAGTAACTCACTAGGGAAGAGAAAGTCTTCCCCACAGATGTTTCTGGAACAACTGGATAGCTATAGGGGAAAAAATGAACCTTAACTCCAACCTTACACTATATACGAACGTTCACTGAAAGTGAATTGTAGTCTCCATAGAAAAGTTGAAGCCATAAACCATTTAATTTTTTTTTTTTCAACGTTTATTTATTTTTGGGACAGAGAGAGACAGAGCATGAACGGGGGAGGGGCAGAGAGAGAGGGAGACACAGAATCGGAAACAGGCTCCAGGCTCCAGGCTCCGAGCCATCAGCCCAGAGCCTGACGCGGGGCTCGAACTCACGGACCGCGAGATCGTGACCTGGCTGAAGTTGGACGCTTAACCGACTGCGCCACCCAGGCGCCCCAAGCCATAAACCATTTAAAAGAAAGCCTAGGAGCGCCTGAGTGGCTCAGTGAGTTAAACATCCGACTCTTAATTTCAGCTTAGGTCATGATCTCACAGTTTGTGAGATCAAGCCCCACGTTGGGCTCTGTGCTGACAGGACAGAGCCTGCTTGGGATTCTCTCTCTCTCAAAATAAATAAATAAATAGACGTTAAACAGAAAAAAAAAAAGCCTAAAAAAATCCCTACAAACTCGATTTAGCGAATATTGACAAAAAGCACACAGAAAGGTAGAAAAAGCTGATAAATTGGACTTCATTAAAAATATCTGCTCTAAGAAAATGAAAAGTGAGCCACAGAATGGGGAAAATATTCACAATATACTACCTGACAAAGAACTTGCCTCCAGAATGTGCGGAAAATGGACACAGCATGAGGCCGCCGTGGGTACTCGGTGGACGAGTGCCATGACAGACGTGATCGCCACTTGGGAATGATGGCAGTGGTTACTCTCACAACCTCGGCCAGGAAGTCACCCTAGCCAGCCCACCATCCCACTGGCCACCCCTCAGGCCAGCTTCCCAGCCTGAGGTCAGCAAGTCTGAGGAAAGGGGGGGTGTCCTACCTGGGACTCCAGTCCCCCGAGCCTGGCCAACCCACAGCCCTTACCCCAGCACCACTCACAGAGCCCCCCTCCTGTCTGAGTACAAAGTAGAAGCCTAAGAGGGCTGAATGGCGGAAAGGAGGGTTCAAGCCACCAACAGATCGGTGTCCACAGATCTGTGTCCACAGGCTTATAGAGCAAGGGCCTGGTGCAGGCAAGTTCAAGGCCTGATTGCTACCTTCTGCTGAGTGGCTGTGGCCAATGGCTTTCCCTCCTGGGCTGTAAGGGGACAGGTGCAGGACAGATCCTTAACGGTGATCTATTCCCAGAGATCTCCTTTCCTGGAGGCAGGATGAAGCCTTGAGAAGGGTCTCAGGTGCTGCACTGACAGAGGCCTGAACACTGGCTCTACCTGTTCTGGCTGTGATGGTACACAGCATTTAAAGGAGATGATCCTACAGCCTCAGATTGGGAGAAAAACTAAACAAAACCAAGAGGAGCTCCTGGAATCAACCCCAACCCCTCTCCATAGTCCCTGAGGCCCTGCAGGGTCCAGTTCTGCTGACCACACACTCTGCTCAACCTTGAACACATCAGGCTCACCCCTGCTCCAGGGCCTCTGCACTGGCCACGCTGCTACCCAGACACGGGGCTGTCAGCGTGCAGCACAGCCAGACCCCTGTGGCCACTGAAGTCTCAGCCCAGCACCCAGTTAGATCCTGCCAGGATCCCCATCTTCAGATGGGGCAACAGAGAGGACAGCAGTGGCGTAACCACCACAGCTGGGTGTGAACTCCTGCGGAGTCCAGCTGGGTACCCGGAACACATTGCCCCACTTCTCCAGGCCTCCATTTCCCCCTGTGTAAAGCAGGTCTGCTGTGGTCTGAGAGGAGACACCCCCCGCTCTAGTCCTGCATGACCCTGGATGTGACACAGGCTGTCTCTGGCCCCGCCCCAAGTGACAGCGGAAGAAGGTACTGGAGCCAGCAGAGTGCGGGGTAGGAGGCTTTATTTCACAGAAGGGGTAGGAGGGAGAACCTGGACAGAGGGCAGCAGGCGGGGTGGGTGGGTGGTGGTGCTTGGAGAGGGACTGGGTCAGGAAAGGGCTGCCCCCAGGCCTGTTGGGAAGGAGAAACTGAAGCCGGCCTCTGCTGAGACCAAACCCAAGGGGTTGGGGGTGGGAGTGGAAATTGGGTCTGGAGGAATGAGGGCCCCCTCCCTCCGGGATGGATATGGAGCCCGGGCCCTGCCTCAATTTCCTCCTATAGGGCCATAGTCCCTCCTGGCTCACTAGGGCCACGTGGCCCCCAAACCTCACTGCTCCCGCCCCAGAGGAGGGGGCTAGATCAGACAGGGCAGTTGACAGGGAGCCTGGGGAAGTCAGGGAGCGCGGGGTGGGGTCCACGGTGTGCGAAGGGGTGGTGGCCACCTGGGTGGTCAGTTCCTGGCAGCGATGACCACAGAGAGAGCCACGCCCCCCAGGGCAACAGCAGTCGCCCCAAACAGCCACTTCCATGGGATGGACTGTGGATAAAGGGGAGGGAAGAGAAGGCTGGAGGGTGGTCAAGACAGATACCCTGGTCTTCACCTACCAACATGGCCGAAAGAGGCCTCCCAGCAAACCATTGCTGGACAATGCCTTTCCTGCCTTCTGGCAAACTCCTACTCAAGCATCGAAACTCCCCTGTCCTAGAACACTACCCCTTCCCCTCTGGAAGAGCTATCATTCCCTGCCCTGAGCCCTCGAAATTGTGTTCCATCTCCTGCTCCAGCCCTGGCCACACAGGGCTGGGGCTTCTCTGTGTCTCCAGCATGGTCCAGCCCGGTTGACAAGGACATCAATGCTGGCAAAATGAAGAAACTCCTTCTGCATGGTGTGCCCCACCCTTAGCCCCTACCCCTCCTCTGGGAGCATCCCTGTGCCTGCCAGCCCCAGCTCACCCAGGCACCCTTGCCAGGACACTTGGCAGGCAGCCGGCTGGGGTTGCCCAGCATTTTCCGGTACAGGGCGGTCTCTGTGCTCCGCTGGGCTGCGTGCTTCTTCACCAGTTTCGAGAGCTCTGCGTGGATCGTCTGCAAGAGGTGGGTGTCAATTGGGCGAAGAACATGCAACCTGACCATCTAAACTGGACCATCATCTCTGATGCTCTGCCTTTCTGTGGCCCCTGGTCACTTTGGACTGGGTCCACTGGGACATGGAAGTTCCACCTGCCCCTCTCTGGGCCTCAGCAAAGTAGGGGCCGGCATCTCTATCCCCCTAGGTAACCAGCGGAGGAGGCAGAGCACAAGGTGGCCAGGAGAGAGGAAGATTCCGGGAGAAAAGCTGAAGACATTGACACGGCCCCGGTTAGTGGCACCCTTGGCCTCTGGGATCCCCGTGGGGGAGGGCTGAGCCCAGACCACCTATGCAGGAGTCGTGACGGTCTCAGCCAGCTGGCTGTGGCTCTTCAGCCACCGATCCCCTGTCACTCCCCAGGCTGGAACACCATAGGGAAAACCACAGCAAGAACAAGAAGACTCCAGGATGACTTCCCAGATAGGCTGGCAGGACAAGTCCCAAGGGCATCTCCTGTCTGCTCACCTTGTTGGAAGGTTCCAGCTTCAGGGCTGCCCTCAGAATGGGGATGGCCTCACTGTACTCCCCTTGCTGGGCCAGCACCTGTGGGAGGAAATGGATGGCATCACTCCAGAACCACAACGGACCGTGATCTTCTTCAAAAGACCCAGCCCTGCCAGGCTCCTGGCCACCCTGACTAGTCCCAAATCTATCACCAACAACCACCCCAGGGTTCCAGCCACCTTCACTCCCGAGCCCTCAGACTACACGAGTGCCCCACTAGGCGGTGTCATCCCAATCTGCTCCCACCCCTACATGTCAGTCTCAGCCTCTGCAGGAGACCTGGGTGTGGCCTCACCTCCTCCCTCGCCACCCTGGCTGGTTTAAGAAGCCAGGTGAATGTTTCCGAAGCTTTGGCTACAGTGGATGATTCAGAGCCAGCCAATGAGATCCAGCCTGAACAATGCTGGTGTCACTCAGAGACCAGATGCTAAGTGGGGAGGATGGAAGCCTTGGTCTTTTGAGGGGGTAAGAAGCAGCATCTCGGTCACGTTGAGAGGGAAACCCGTAGCAGACAGGCACAGCATCCTCACAACATTGCTAATGCCTGGATCCAGCCATGCCTGAAGCCAAGCACCCTGGCAGTTCCACAAGCTATTAATTCCTCCTCTTGCTTGAATCAGTTTGAGAACGTTCCTGTCACTACAACCAGCAGACACAAACATGCATGAGACCACATTAGCAGACAATCCCACTGCCCCCAAGAGGATTTTAAACCTTTGGAAAATAGGGGCAGCATTTTCTTCCCAAGTTTCTACACAGAACTCTACACACAAGTGCTTTAAAAATGCTGGGTGGAGAAAGGCCCTGTTCATGCCTCTCATAAACAGGCTGGGTGATCCACCATTTGCTTGTATCTCAATTTCCTCCATTCACTGATAAAAGGTGCTGAACTCCCTGTCAACACACACACACGCACAGACACATACGCAGACACAGACACACACACAGACACACACACACACACACACACACACACACACACCACACACACACACATATACACAAGGGCAAGGATCAACAAAAATGGGGGCGAAAGCAATTACGGTCAAATCTTCACAGGCCAAATTCATCCCTACGTTCCACAGCACTTACTGGGTACCCCCTGTGTACCTGGCCCTGTTTGCAGGGCTAGAGATTTCACACCAAGTGAGCCAGACAAAATCTCCAGCTTCTCGTAAGGGAGGTAACAGCCATAATGACACCTGTCAATGCTGACGACAACATGGAAAACATGAAGACAGGGCAGGGGGCAGGGGTGTGTGGCCGGGAGAGCTTCCTGAGGAGATGACATCAGAGCAAAGACCTGAAGGGATCAGAGAGGGGCCCATGGGGGGGCAGGGGGGGATCTGGGGTATGCATGTCTCAGGCAGAGGGCATAGGCTGTGCAAAGTCACTAGGGTGGGAGTAGACCTGGCCTGGGCAGGAACAGCGAGGAAGCTGAGCAGGATGAAGAAGAGAGGCAGAAGGTGATGGCAGGGGACCAGATGACTCAGAGCCCCAAGGGCTGCAATGAGGACTTGGCTTTTATTCCGACAAAGATGGGAACCACGGATGATTACATGCAAGGAGCAGTCACCAATAGGCTACCCCGCAGTGTCAGGGATAATAGGACCTAGGATTCAAGTCTGGCCTCGGTCAATGAATTACTGGGATTCAGGCCATACCAAAGCACCTGTCTAGGACTCAGGTTCCCCACTTGTACCCCAGAGAGCTTGGCTGGTTGATGCTTATGCCCGTCTCAAATCCAGAGTCTGGAACCAGCCCCACTGTTCTGGGCGGGGGAACCAGCCTGCCCACCTGCAGCCTATGCCCATCTGCCCGTGGCTGGCGGTCCATCCATCTGCAGCCCACAGCTCACCTTGCCCTTGCGGAAGAGCGCCTTGATGTTGTCGGGCTGGTGCTCAAGCACGAGGCTGCAGGAGCGCAGTGCTGCACGATAGTGGTCCAGCTTCAGCTGGGAGGCTGCCAGGTTGTTCAGACATTTCACCTTCAGCTGCAGGAGCTGCTCCTCCTCCTCGAATGTCATGTCCACTGTGGGAGGACGGTGCTCAGCCACGGCAGTGGTTACCACACTGCCAGGCCCCCACCACTGCCCGTCTGCGGAGCGACGGCCGCCTTCTACTTCGGGGAAATGCGCCCCGTATGCTGTGTGACTCAGGCCAAGGCCCACTCCTTCTGTACCTCACGGCAGAGGAGCCTGGGTGGGGAGGGCCTCTGAGTATCCCCGTCACAGGAGACGGGGAAAGGGGGCTCTGAGTTCCCAGTGGTGGGGCCTCCATCATCTGATCCCCCAAGCCCAGCCCCTGCCATCTGTTCCATGAGTCCTCTGGTCTCAGTTTCCCTATTTCTAACATACGCCAAGGCCAGCGCCAACCTTAGGGCGCTATCAAGGAGTCTGTAAGATGGAGGCTAGGCAACGCAAAGGCCTAACCACAGGGCACATGGATTGACACGGTCTACAGCCACCCACGTTCCTACATACACCTGCGTCTATAACATTCCACTGATCAGGGATACGCTGCAACTCCGGAGTGGACCCTAACCTAAAGATTAGGAATAGCTGAACATCTATCCATATTCTGGAATATTCTAGAACACTCGGAGTCTGAGGCCCTCTGTGGCAGAGGGAAGTTTCTGGCACACTAGTGGATGCCTCTGCAGGGGAATGGCAAGATTTGACCTGGCAGTCACCTTTGGCGCTAGAGGTGATGGCCTTGATGGCGAGGTCATAGGAATTGGCAGCCAACACGAAGTCGGCCCGCTGGTAGTGGGCATTGCCACACTCCCGCTTCCGGTTGGCCAGAGCCACACGCTCCTGCCCCGTGAGCATTTCCAGGTCGGGTCCATCCACGGCAGTCTTCAGGGTCACTTCCAGGCACAGGGCCGCGTGGGGGGGGATATATGGGCTCCTGCTGGGGGATGGGGCAAGAGCAGCACTCAGACCCAGCGGCCACTATGAACGAACCTCAGACATGCTGGTTTAGCTAGGGAGCAGGGGGGAAAGGGTTCAAGTCTTGGAGCTGGCCCCACTGTCACCCCCTCCTCAGTACACCGAAAGGGAAGTAACTTACCACCCATGAGCTACCTGACTTGGAGAGTAACTTCCCTTCCCTAAGTCTGTTTCTTTTATATAAAATTGGCAGGCAAAGGGGTCCCCCATGGGGACCCTGCTGGTGACAGGTTCTCACCTGCCCTGGGGGCCATAGCAGTACTTGGAATCAGCAGTGACCATAGCTGTCTCCCCGACATCCATGAGCGGAACGCTGAGATCCAGGGCCTGGGTGTGTAAGGGCAAGGGGTCAGGCAGGCTCAGGTGCAGAGTAGCAATGCCATGTTTGCTCCGGCCCCCCCATCTTCCGGCCCCCAAGCCCAGCCCCTGCCAGCCACCACCACCTCCCCTCCATCCCGCCTTGCCTCCTCTGCTCAACCCCAGGGCAGCTGCCAGTCCCCTCGCCCCTTCCCACCTGGATGACATCGCAGTCGCCCAGCGTGAACACCAGCTCTGGCTCTTCCTGCACCCGAGTGCCATTCTCCAGCGAAGTCTGCAGCTGCACAGTGACTACCTGGCCTTTAGCTGGGCGACTTGAGCCGGGTGGGCCCGGGACCAGCGTCTTCTTCCTTAACAGCCCATTGCCTGCCGGGGACCAGGGACGAGCAACCTGTCACTAGGCGGCTTAGATGGGTGCCTGCTCCCTGAGCACCCCTCCCCCAGCACTCAGCTGAGCCTCAAACAGCTGCTCTGCCACTTACTGGGCAGGTGATCCCATGCCTCTGGAACTGTCCCTGGCTGGACACTGGGCATTAAAGGATTAACTTAAGGGGTGATGATAATGGCCTGTCTGACCATCATCTTAAGAAAATTAAGACTCGTCCAGGGCAAAGGGCTGAGAAAAGTTGTCCTGCCCAGCATTGTCAGGCTGGCAGGGATATCCAGACTCTGGAGCCACCCCCATCTTCCTCCCCTGGTTCCAATCCAGCCCTTGATATTTGGGCCTCAATTTACCTCACCATGAAATGAGGTAGTCGGGGGGACCCCTGGAGACACCCAGTGAGCAGTTTGCTTGGTTAGCAGAGTGCCTGTGACGCCAGGCGTGTGTTCCTACCAAAGCGCCACATCGCTAAATTTAAAAGTTAAACAGAGCCAGAGGGCCTACATGCAAAAGTGCCTGTGATGGCCCCAGAGCTCATGTTTTTCTCCATGCCCCAAGCAATCACAGGAATGGCCAAATGGTCACAGCCAACAGCTACTAAGCAGGCATGAGGCCGAGCACCCTTACAAACCGCAATGAAGACACCCACTGACATCCCAAGACAACCACAGGCAATCGAGGGCTTACACCTGTGGGGCCTTGTCATACTGATACTACCTACAGTCACCCATATTCTGACATTTATCTGCATTCCATAATATTCCAACCAGTCTGGAATATAACATAACTCGAAATGTACCTTAGACTAAAAGTTAAGGACAAGAAAGTTATCGATTGATATTCTGCAATATTCTAGAATGTTCCAAATTTCTGTGCTGCTCCTTGACTTGTACATGCCCTACATCCAGTCTCAGAACCAATGACCTAGGGGATCCCTAGGGATCCCTGTGTCTAGAAGTTTCTGGGCACTAATGGTGGGTGTCCTGGAAGGGTTACAACCAGGCACTGCCTCTCATCGGGGTAGACTCTGGGGAAATCAAGTACCCTCTGAGGGTCTCAGTTTCCTTGTATAGAAGCCCAAATACTGACCTCAGAAAGTGGCTGGCTCAAATATAAAAGGACAAAATCAGGTTTGCGTGCAGAAGGACAGCAGGGCAGCTCTTAATATCAGTAAAGAGCTTCCCAAATTCTAATATGGCCAAGGGGGCTGTGTGACCTTGGGCAAGCACCGCCACTTCTCTGAGCCTCAGTTTCCTCATTTGCAAAATGGGGATATGGTAGGAATTACATCACAGGGTTGTCGTGAGGATAAAATACGATGCACAGGCCTGGCACAGAACCAGTGCTCAGTAAATATTACCTGGTGTTATTTTTAGAAGTAACAGTGTTTTTATCAGCAATAAAGATAGTATCAGTGACAATTCTGTATTATCGGTATCAGTGTTATTTAACACTCTTATTTTAACGTTAGTATCAACAGTGTAAAAATGATGTTTGACTAACGTATTTATTAGCGGACACCGACATTATTGAATAACGCTAGATATCAGTACCAGTAGCAAAAGGTTTTCTAGTTTCCAGAGTTGTTATCATGAGGTGGGGCATATGGGTGGGTTCCCCTAGTTTCTTTCTTGCAGGACTTCTCTGAGCAGCTACAATGCTAATGCATGCTATGAGCCAGACAGAAGCATGAACAAAATGGGACGTTCCGCAGATCCATCTGACCCATGGACACATTTTCAGGAGACAGGCACTTGCCAGACAAATGCCAAAAAAAGAAGCAGTGGGGGTTGGGAGCTGCCAGCGCCTGGTGTGCTGGCTGTGTGGCTCCGGGCAGGTGACTCAGCCCCTCTGAGCCTCTGTTAGCAGCTCTGGGAAACAGGGACATAACACCAGGTGGATGTGCGTGTGTGCATGTGACAACGAAAGGGATTCTTAAACATGAAGTATCTCAACCAGTTGCCTGTGGCTGGCAATCACCGTGGTTACGTGTTTTATTTCAAACCTACTTCATAGCAGAGAAGGAAAAATGAGGCTCAGGGGAGAAGGGGGCCTAGGCCAAGGTCACTTCTGAACCTGAGCTGTCCAAGCCCTGTGGGTCAACCCAAGCCACCCCTGCTCCTTACCCAGGATGTCCAGCCACTCATCAGGGGCTGGGGCGGGCTCGGGCTCAGGCTCCATGGCGGCCAGGAATTCTCGGGCCAGGGCCCCAGGCTGCTCAGCCTCCTCCAGTGGAGGCTGCCCCACGTCTTCAAGTGGTGGCAGCTCACTCAGATCTTCCTCCTCCTCCTCCTCCTCCTCCTCCTCCTCGCCCTCTGCGTCTTCCACCCCATCCAGCACCTCGAAGTCCTCAAGTGGTGGGACCCCAGCAGGCGGTGGGGCAGCGGGCTCAGGACCCGCGGCAGAGGGCTCAGCACAGGATGCCATGCTGCTGGGGGGACGGGAATTGGCCCTGGTGGGGGGAATGGATGGGGTAAGAATCCCACCACCCAGCCCCTCAAATTCTCCTCTGCATCCATTCGCCACGCTGCCAAACACTTGCTGTGTGACTCAGGGGCTCCAGGCCTCAATTTCCTCATCTATACTAGTGGGGAAAGAACCACCAAGCCGTGGACATCAATCAGTCCCAAACAATGTTAGCTATTATTACAGCTAATTATCTTTTAGTCTTTATAAATACCCAGAGAAGTAGGAAACATTCCCCTCCCCCATATTTTGCAGAAAAGGAAATTGAGGCCCAGAGGGGCAAAGTCATTTACCCAAGGTCACAGAGCAAGGCAACTGCAGGGGCAGAATTTGAACCTGGGGCTTATCTGATTAAATGCCCAAAGGGGGTGCTGGGATTTTTTTAGGGCGACTGAAGTCTCAGGAAGTCTATTTTTAGAGCCCAAAGGGAATTGAGTCTTCACCAGGGCTCCCTACCTTCAGCTGCCCCTTCTCCTATGGGGAGCCACCTAGAAATCCCAAGCCTTCTCTTTCCATAACCTGAACCTAATACCACTCCCCCAACACCAAAGACCCTGGCCCAAACTCTTCCCTGGGAGCCCTTTCTCCTCTTCTCAAGCCTCCAGACCATTCTCAAAGTAGCCTCCTTTACAAGAGTGATCAAGACCCCCGTGGCATTCTACAGCCTCTTCCTTGGGCCATCAACTGTCCCCTTCCCTCAGGCCCCAAGCTCGGAGCTGGTAGAGCCTAGCCATCATTCTAACCCACAGCATCCTCTCCCTAACCCTCACCTGCCTGCTCCTTCCGGTCTTTGGCCCCATATTCTGAGACCCTCCCAGCCCCTACCCCCACAATCCCCTGCGCCCGCATAGCTCGCCCTCAGCCCCCCCCCCCCAACCACCGCCCCCAGCCCGGGCCAGCTACCCCCACAGCCACTCAGTCGACCCGTAAACACCCTGATGTCCCCAGACGCCCCTCTCCGGATCGCATAACACTCTACGCCCTCTAGACGCCCCCGGCCCAGGCCTGGTTCTTCGTCAACCTCCCACCCAGGGCCCCAACGCTTCATGCCTCTTTGACGCCACCAGTCTGGGGCCCCCGACCCCTCGCACCCCTCGGGGGCCCAGGCCCTGCACTTCTCTGGCAGCAGCGCCCCCACCCACTCCCTTCAGCCCCATTCGGTCCCCACCCCCGGTTGCCCCCGCTCGGCCGCGCCCCCTCTAGCACTCCGACCCTCCGCTCCCCCCGCAACCGGTTCGCCTCCCCCCGCGGCCTTTGGCCCCGCCCATCGGCCCCAGCCCCCGCCGCCCCAGCACCCAGACCAGCCCAGGCCTGGGTAGCGCCCCCAGCCGGGGCAACCCTGCCGGCGCCCCGGGACACGTGCCTCCGGCTCCGGGACCCCCGCCTGGGGTCCTGCGCCCCCCTCCCCGCCCCCAGCCGCGGCTGCCGCGCCTCGGGAACCAGGCTCGGGCGCCCGGCCCCGCCCCCACCACGCCCATTGGTCGCCGCTGCTGCGACTGCAGCACCCATTGGCTCCAGCACACATCCGTCTTGGGAGCAAACACCACCCTCTTCCTGCTTGTTTCCGCGGGGCGTTCTTAAAGGGGCAGAGACTGCCGCGCCACCCCGGACGGGGGCGGGGGCGGGGGCGAGAACCAGGACGGGGAAGAGGGCCGGGGCGGGGGCAGGGGCGGGGGTAGCAGGCGGAGGGTCTACAGACCCAAGTCTGTTCGCCAATACGCGCCGGGTTGCCTAGCGGGAATCTGCTCCCGTCTGAGCTTCGTCTTGCTCATCTGCAAAATGGGGATAAACACCCCCATCCGCGCACTCTCACCTTGGGGGATTTGGGGAGGACAGCCTTAAAAGGTATTGCCTTAAAAAGCTCAGTCTTGAGCATCAGGGCAGCTCTGGGACTGCTGGATAACCCACCCTGTAGCCCTAGTTACGAACGTGGTCCCAAGGTCCTGAAGGGGAGCGATCACCCAAGAGCACACAGAATCCCCGCCTCACCCTCGCGTGGTCTGTGTAATCCCCTGAAGGTTGCCTTTTGCATACAGAAGGAATTCAATTAGTGGCTAGGTGAGCGACTGAGCAACCAGGTCCGCTGGAAGGAGTTTCTCCTCCCTGCACCCTCTGCTAGAGGGTGATAAGGTACCCATGGCTTTGGGAGAAGGTGGCAGTGTCGATTAGATGGATTTTTATGGATCTTGTTTTTTTTTTGGGGGGGGGGGCGCTTACTCTTCCTTCGCTCTATTTTATTTCCTTCCCGGGGTTTACTCATTTACAGAACGATCTTACATCTTTTGCTTCCCTCCTCTTATCCTGTTTTGCTCCGTTCTGGAAAGAATTTTGCCTGTTTTGTCCCCACCGCATCCATGAATACCTAGAACCTATGGGAGTTCAATTGATGAATGAATAATTGAATGAATGAATGGATGAATGAATGAATCACTGGCTATTGGAGGTAGCTAACACTGGAGGAGGTAACTGGCTTTTGTAGGTAACTAAGGTCAGATTGTAGCTCCTTGCGAGGTCACCTCCTACAGGAAGCTTTCCCTGACCTCCCCAAGGCAAGGGCTGGTTGGCTGTCCTCTTAGCATGATGAACCTCTGCTTCCGAACTGATTTTATGTCTGTGCCATTATCTGACTTACCTCTGCCTTGCCCACTATATTAGAAAACTCTCAAAGCCTTGGAATTGTCTACTGTTTGCCATTGTTTTAGCGCTGGGGCCTACACAGTGACTGGCACAAAAGGAGAGGGGGTGAGGGGAATTCAGGAAAATCATTGTGGTTGGGAGGAAGGCAGGCTAGCCAGCCTCAGAGGTGCTAGGCTAGTGAGGATATGTAAGAAATTTCCTGGGAAAGAACATCAAATAAACTCTGGGCCAGTGGTGGTTTTGAGGGACTTGGACTTTTCCCTGTCCACCTCTAAACCTCAGTGTTTTCATCTGCCCAATGGAGTCTCTTACCCATCCAGCTTCACCTCTGTTATAAAGGCTGGAAGAACTGTAATAAACAATGAGGGGTGGGGCACCTGGGTGGTTCAATCGGTTGAGCGTCTGACTAGCTCAGGTCATGATCTCTCGAAGTTCACAAGTTCCAGCCCTGCCTCCGGCTGTGTGTTGACGGCTCAGAGCCTGGAGCCTGCTTTGGATTCTGTGTCTCCCTCTCTGCCCCTCCCCTGCTCACACTCTGTTTCTGTTTCTCTCTTAAAAATAAACATTAAAAAAAAATTTTTTTTTTTTAATAAATAAATAAACAACGAGGGGTGCCTGGGTGGCTCAGTGAGTTAATCAACCAACTCTTGATTTCCACTCAGGTCATAATCTCACGGTTCATGACATCGAGCCCCACATCAGGCTCTGCGCTAACAGTGTGGAGCCTGCTAGGGATTCTCTCTCTCCCTCTCTCTCTCTCTGCCCCTCTCCTGTGAGCACACACTCTGTCTCAAATTTTAAAAAACACAGGGGCGCCTGGGTGGCTCAGTCAGTTAGGCATCCGACTTCGGCTCAGGTCATGATCTCGCGGTCCATGAGTTTGAGCCCCGCGTCGGGCTCTGTGCTGACAGCTCAGAGCCTGGAGCCTGTTTCGGATTCTGTGTCTCCCTCTCTCTCTGCCCCTCCCCCGTTCATGCTAAGTTAAATATAAACTGAGAACAGCAACTGATACAATAACAATAATAATGGCTGACAGCACAGGTGAAGGGAAACACTTTACATGTATTTAATCCTCACATCAGCCTTATGAGACAAATACATACCCTGATATTTGGAGGCCGTGTCATGTACTGCATCATGTTGCAATGTCAGTTCCCTGGTGAACTGGACTTTTTATTGTTATGATGTGCCCCTCTTTATCTCAATGCTTCTTGCCTTAGGGTGGGCTTTGTCTGATATTAAGATGGCATGCTTGTTCTCTTTTGGTTCACTTTTAATTTTTGTTTGTTTGTTTAAAGTAGGCTTCACACCCAGCGTGGAGCTCAATGCAAGGCTTGAACTCATGACCCTGAGATCAAGACCTAAGCTGACATCAGTAGTCGGACTCTTAACTGACTAAGGCACCTGGGTGCCTCCAGCTCTTTTTTTTTTTTTTAAGGTTATTTATTTATTTTGAGAGAGAGAGAGAAGTGGGAGGGTAGGGACAGAGAGAGAGGAAGAGAGAGAGAGAGAGAGAGAGAGAGAGAAACCCAAACAGTCTCCATGCTGTCAGCACAGAGACCGATGCAGGACTTGATCTCAAGAACTGTGAGATTGTGACCGGAGCAGAGATCAAGAGTCAGATGCTTAACTGTTTGAGCCACCCAGAGCCCCTCTTTTTTTTTTTTTTTATTGGCTCATTAAAATTTTTTTTTAATGTTTATTTATTTTTGAGAGAGAGACAGAGCACAAGCAGGGGAGGGGCAGAGAGAGAAAGGGAGACACAGAGCCCAATGCAGGGCTCAAACCCACGAACCCTGAGATCATGACCTGAGCCTGAAGTCAGACACTTAACCAACTGAGCCACCCAGGCACTCCATTGGCTCAGTTTTTAAATGCTCCATCCTTTTGCAACCTTTACCTTTCACCTTTCTGTATCCTTATGTTGTACATGTGTCTCTTATAAGCAGCACAGAATTGGGTTTTGCTTTTTGATCTAGTCTGCCTGTCTTTGTCTTTTAACTGGGGCATTTGGCCTATTTACATTCAATGTAATTATAGACCTTTTTGGACTTAAATTTGACTTCCTGTGTGTTTTCTCTCTGACCCACCTGCTCCGTGCTTCTTTTCTCTTTCCTTTATGGCCTTTCTTAGGATTGGATTCATGTTTTTTTGGTAAGACTATCTTCGTCTTACAGATGGGGAAACTGAGGCACAGAGACAGTAATTACCTTGTTCAAGGTCACAGGGATGAAAAACAATATAAGCCAGGTCTCTTCCCCTGTTGAGTTTCTATTCCACCTCCGGAGGTGGATATTGCACAATGATGCAAGTAAGTATCTAATTGCAGCTGTGATAAGCACGAAGTAGGAAATAAAACTAAAAAAGTGGCAGAGAGACGCTTCCAGTCCCTAGACTGTGGCGTCCCCTCAACAATGTCCCCATCACTGGATTGACTGTTCTCATCACTTTTCACCCTCTCCCTTGGACACACACAGGGGTTAAATATTTTCTTGTCTCTGATCCACTGTGCACCAAACATTTGGGGCCAACCAAGTCCCTTTTAGCCTTGACTTGTAGCTTCTATCCCTGCCAGTACCCTCATAAAGGTTTCCTGGCTTCCAACAGAGCCCAAGATACCCATTAAAAAGGTTGGTTTCTCCAGCCTGGGCCTTTTCTGCTGCAGCCTGCAGACAGAGCCATGGTTCTCAGCAACCCCAACCCAGGCTCTTCTCTTAGTACTGGTTGCTGCCTGGCTCACAGAACTCCACAGTTCTTAGAGAAATCAAATCTACACTCTGTGATTCTCTCAGCCCTGAACGATTGTCAACACCTAGAAAACTCCTAATCCTATCTCAAAACCCCATCCAGATGTACCTGCTTCCTTGCCTCCGAATGAGTCCTCATACCGCACTCCTCAGGTTCCTCCAAGTTTAAGTCTCTCCTCTCTATAGTCCTGCATTATTCTCCTTGGTATTGGCATTGTCTGTGTCAGATACTGTCTCCTTTCATCCTCCAGGGCTAGGCAGGGATTGAATACTCTTTGGATCTCCAGAATATGGGCCACACCCAGAGGAAGTGCCTAGAGGGTTTACTGAACAATTTTTAAAACTGCTGAACTAAATATATAAGAATCTTGATCCTCATTAACTTTTCAGGGAATGAAGGCAGCAGAATGTGGGAGTAAAAAGTTTGCCGTCAGTTTACTGAGGGCTTATAGTGGGCCCAGCCTTATTGTAAGGAAGTAATCTGTATGATTTTACAAGGCTAAGCCATTTGCCCAAATCCACTCGGCTAGGATGTGACAGAGCTGGAATTAGAACTCAGATATGTCCAAATTCAGGGCTCTAAAAGAGTCCTCTATGTACCCAAAGGCATGTATGTATCTTCCAAGGTTTCAACAACCTTAAGAGGCAGATGCTATGATCACTCAGTTAACAAACTGAGACCTAGAAAAATTAGATCTATAATGTGTAACAATACACATAAGACTGCAGTAATTAGCGATAATTAATTGCTAACGTTTATTGAGCCAGTACTATTTGCCCTGTTTTGTTCATGCATTTAACTTGAATTATCTCACTTAAAGTGCATCTTTGTATCAGTGTGAGTGAATTCATGGTTTTCAGTATATTAAAAAGGAGACAGATATAGAAGGAAATATAAATGTATATGCATTGGTTAGCATATATATCTCCTAACTCTTATTGCTGAGGGGGTCTTTGAGCAATGATACTCCAATAGCAGTGAGCACACACCTAGCACCCAGATCGTGGTTTCTCAATACCATTCTCCAAGAAAAGGAACCAGGATCCCTAGAGAAATGGCATGGAACATCTTGTAGTACTAAAGTAAGGAAGTGCTCAGAGAAAGATGGAGACATTAAAAGAACATAGAAGTTACAAAGGAGCAGCAAAGTAAATAATAGAAATTAATTATTGGGGCACCTGGCTGGCTCAGTCAGTGAAGCATGTGACTCTTGATTTCAAGGTCATGAGTTCAAGTCCCACATTGGGTGTGTGCCTACTTAAAAAAAAAAAAAAGAAAGAAAAAAGAAATTAATTGTAACCCACAGAATAGAATAAATAGTCATGAGTTCATGGTGATATAAATACATGAATAAATGGGGTGCCTGGTTGGCTCAGTTGGTGGAGCATGTGACTCTTGAGCTTGGGGTTGTAAGTTCAAGCCCTGTGTTGGGTGTGGAGATTACTTAAAAATAAAATCTTAAAAAAAATTTTTTTTTAAACATTTATTCATTTTAGAGAGAGCCTGAGCAGGGGGAGGGGCAGAGAGAGAGGAAGACACAGAATTTGAAGCAGGCTCCAGGCTCTGAGCTGTCAGCACATAGCCTGATGCTAGGCTCGAACTCATGAGCCCTGAGATCATAACCTGAGCTGAAGTCGGACACAACCTAGTGAGCAACCCAGGCGCCCCTAAAATCTTTTTTTTTTTTTTTAAAGTTTAGTTATTTACCTTGAGAGAGAAAGAGAGGCAGAGAGAGGAGAGAGAGAATCAATCCCAAGCAGGCTGTGCACTGTCAGGGCAGAGCCCTATGCGGGGATTGAACTCACCAACTGCAAGATCATGACCCAAGCTGAAGTCAAGAGTCAGATGCCTAACCAACTGAGCCACCCAGGCGCCGCCCCCCCCCCCCCCAATAATAAATAAATACTTGAATAAGTGCATAACTAGTGAAGAATGGACAGCTCTTGTTTACAATAGAATTCCAAATAATAATTAAACTAGTAAGTAGAAAATAACCATAGTAATTGTTGCTGGCAAGAGCCATGGATGGGTGCAAAAACTAGTGGGTGAAAATATATTAACAAAAAAAAAGCGCTAGGGTATTTGCGCTATGTATCTCCCCGTAAGATACTTATTGCAAAGAGAAAAATGGTAACTTAACAGTTTAGAAACTGACAGACATTGCTTAAGCAAGTAAGCAAAGTCAACATCACCAGTAGTGAGACACATCAATATCCTGTGACGCCAGACATGACGCATCGAGACGGCTATAACATCGCTTCTGCGGGAATCCTGCCCAAAGTGAGAAACTTCAGTCTAATTATGAGGAAATATTGGACAAACCCATACTGATGAGTAGTCTAGAAAACCAGCACTCTTCAAAAATACTAAGGTCATAAATGATTAGGAAAGACTGAGGAACTGTCCCAGAGTGGAGACTAAGGAGATACACTTAAACATAATGTGGGATCCTGGACCAGAAAAAGGTCACCAAAAGCAGAGCAGGGATTTTTGAACTGGATGAATCTGATTTCCCACCTAGGAAGCAGGATGCCTGGGTCTGGGTCAACTACAGGCCACTTGAGCATCGCATGACTTTGAGGGCGTCCCTGCCGCTCAACTTCAGTCTCAACACCTACAAAGTAGGACGCCTTTTAGACACCCCCAACCCCTTCCGGCTGCTGGGCATCTCGGGCCTTGGAAACTACGCAGGCGTCAGAGGGACGGCTTGATTGGCTATTCGTTGTGACGCACTTGCTAACTGTAGCAGCGCCCAAGCCCCACCCCTTCCTGCCGCAACTCCTAGCACGCATATCGGCTCCGGGCACGTCGCCTATACGCGCGGTTGCACGCGTGTTGCGTGGTGACGTCGTGGCGGCACGGGCGCCATCCCGGAAGCGCGAGCAAGGCCGCCAGATGTGCAGGTGCTGCTGCCACCGACGCCGGGGCCGAGTTCGGGGTGGGGCTGGGAATGCCGGGGCCGCTGGGGAGCCGGGCCGGGTCGGGCGCGGCCCCCGGGCTGTTGCGGGGTGGGGCGCGCCGCTGGCCACATCTGGGCACTCCCCCTGCCTACAGGCCTCAGTTTCCCCGTCTGCGCAATGTGTGCGCCGGCGGCGCCACGGGCCGATTCCGGAGCCAGGGCGCCGGAGCCGGGGCTGCTTGTGTGCAGTCTGCAGTGTCACCCGGAACCGGGCGTTGCAGTCTTTGGGCCTCAGTTTCCCCGCTTTGCAGGGGCGGGGCGTGAGGGGATAGGCGAGTCCCTCCTCTCTCGCGGGTTTTGCTAAGCTTGGGCCGCCAAATTAAATTCTGTTAAATACTGGGTGGAATCGTGGCTCCTCCGCCTTGCCGTGTGACCTTGGGTAACTGAACCAACCCCTGTGAGCCTTAGTTGCCCTTGGAGATGATAGTGTTTGCTTCATAGGGATGATTGGGGATAAAATGAAGTGCTGTACAAGTGTTGGCTCCTGTTCTTGGAAGGACCAGGGAGCCCCTTGCTACAATGCTGATTCCCTGGCCCCGCCCTAGGACTTCATACTCCCCATGGAGAAGCAGACTGCTCCGAACCCAGCTCGTTATCACTATCACAGACAGCGCTGTGAGATTCTGATTCTTTATTACTCCCATTGTCTGGATGAGAAAACTCAGGGAGGTGCGGTGACCCTCCCAAGGTCACACAGCCTCCTTTTCTGCGTGTTTCCCTCATAAGTAATATTTGGAGCAGAGACCAGAGCCCGTGCTAGGTCATTTCTACTCTGTTTGTGGGCCAGACTAGCTGTTAGGGAAGTTTTCCTGAGGCAGGGGAGCGTGCCTTGAATCAGCCCTCACATCTGGGAGCCAGAGACTGGAAAGAGCCCCTTGAAGCAGAACCATTTTACACAGGTCCAAATCTTGTGCCCTGCCAAGCACTAGCTGTGTGCTTCCTGCCACACGACTCTGCCCTTTGGGCCCAAGTGTCCTCATTATACATGATTATGCTTCTTTGGAAACGTGGATAGTGGATACTGTGGGTGTTGGTACCTGGCACATAGTAGGAATTCAATAAACCTAGTGATTATCTGGTGGGGGGGGGCGGATTTCACCAGGTGTGGCAGCTTATTTCCAGAAGGCATGTAGGGGCTGCAAATAGATAAGTCTTGGCCTCCATGGTGTTTGAGGGAAGAAAAGTATTAGCTGTTAATATTTGTAAATGAGGTAATTTTACACACACATAAAAGTCCACATTTCTGAGGGTTTTTTTTTTTTTTTTCCTGGAAAAATTCAGAAGTCTGGTAGTAGTCAGTTACTGTAAGAAGCCGCTGTCCTGGCAGAGGTGGATACTGAACACCCGTTCAGATTCACACTCGTGGGTCCTGCAGACTGGGCATTTGAGTTGTGACTCAGGTTTACTGAGTATGTGACAATGGTCCAGTTTCTCAGTTTCTGAGTCTCCGTTTTCCTAATATGTAAGTAAGGGTAACAGTTCCCGGTGTATAAAGTTAGTGCATTGGTTAGCATACAGTAAGTGCTCAATAAAGAGGAGAGTGGATTAAGGGCTCTGAAAGCCCTTTGTGATTCTGCATGTGAATCTCAACCAATTGCAAATGGGCCTTTCTGTCAGCAGTTAAATACGTGGACCCCAGAGCCAAGCTATGTCAAGATTCTGGGTTTTACCTGACACCCCCGCCCCTGAGGGTGAGTGCCGAACCTGTGGCCCTTCCTGCCCTGGCAGGGTCCAGGAGGCCCCCCACCTGCCATGATGGTCATCTACCTAGCCACACAGCCGTCTGGGTTGCTGGGGCCCGTAGCCTGGCTGAAATTCTTGGCTTTAATTTGCTAATAAAACCCTAGAGTCAGAGCGGAGTTTGAAAGCCTCTGGTTGCCTCCACCAAGCTAAGTTCTGGTGACCCCTTGCTGTGAACCGGTTTCTGGGCTGGGCTCTGGAGGCCTTTGCTCTCTTGAAGCTGACATTGCTTTGGTAGTGACGGACAAAAAAGTCAAATGATTACTAAGATAACTTCAGGAATAGATGAGTCGATGAATAAAATAAGGCGAAGTGCTTATAAAAGTGATCAGAGTCGAGAGGAGGGGCAGTCATCACAGGAGAAAAGATACTGCAGGTGGTGATGATTTGAGGGGGCAGTCATGTATGTGAGGACGGCAGGTGCAAAAGCCCTATGGTGGGATGAGCAAAGTTGGGGGGATGTAGGAAGAGGCTGGCAAATCTGTGCAGGTGGAAGGTGGCCGTGGCCTTGGGCACATGGAGAGTGGGGGCCACAGAGGTCGGTGGGTCATGGGATTCTGATGTGCTTGGGTGCAATTTACAAATATGTCCTCCCAACACCCCTGGATTCTCAGGATGACAAAGCTGAGGCTCAGGTGGCATGACCAACTCATGGCCCGCGTTCCCAGCCCCTCCTTTCTGTCCCAGCAACCCCACTGCCTAGTGCAGACTGAAGACTCTTTTGCCTTGCCTGTTTTAGGCAGCGGAGGAGGAGGAAGAGATGGACCCCCCGGACTCGGCCTCGAGGGTCTTCTGCAGCCGCATCCTAAGCATGGTGAATACAGACGACGTCAATGCTATCATCCTGGCTCAGAAGAACATGTGAGTGGTAGCCAAGGGCTGTGGGCCCCAGGCGTGGGAAGGAATCCACTCGCTGGCCAGCATTCTTGCCCTGTCTGCCCTTACCCTGGGCCCACACTGGTGATAAAATGAAGGAAATGAGCAAATCTGCCGGCTGGCTCCAAAGTAAATTCCTTCCTGGCCTGGAGGCGAGGCCTTGGCACAGGAAGCAGGGCTTTGGGATGGTTTCGCAGCTGTGGATGGCTTGGCAGGGGCTGTAGCAGCTCCTATCCCAAGGCCCGGGGTGGGCTGTTGGGGGAATAGGAAGGGGCTGCGGGAGGGGATTTAAGGAAGCCAGTGAGCTAATCTCCTGTTGGGAATCTAGTCTCTCGCAGCCCAGGCTGTCTCTGCAGAGGACCTGTGGTCTTTCGGAGGGGTTGTCAACACCTTTGCCCTCCTTAAGGGCTTGGCACTGTGACCGATTCCAGCCTGCTCTGTGGGGAAGAGAGGCTTACACAATCTTGGGATGGAAGCACAGCCTCCTGTGGCTTTATTTTTGTGTATTTAAGCCAAAGGCTCTTCCTTCCATTTATGACACAGCAGCGACCTGATACCCTTCCATTTCTCTCCACCTGTGACAGGGGTACTGGGTTTGTCTGGGTCAGATTTAGGCCTGGCCTGGTGAACTCCCAGAATGAGGGGAGACAAAACCAGACACACACCATGGCCCCATGGTGTCAGGGCTGGGCCAGGGGAATAACCTGGGTCTAGGGACTCAGGGGAGTCAGAGTCTGCTTGAGGGAGGGTTTATGCATGAGAAGGATGTACTTGGGTAGGGTGTTGAAGGTTGAGTAGGAGTTCGTTAGATGGCTCAAACAGCAGGTAGAGTTCTACATGGCAAGGAAACAACACATGCAAAGGTCATGAAGCAGGAAAGGGCCTAGCACGATCAGTTTGTAGGGCATGGTTTGCAGGGCTGGTGCCTTCTCTTTGCTGCCAGGCTGGACCGCTTTGAGAAGACCAATGAGATGCTGTTGAATTTCAACAACCTGTCAAGCGCCCGCCTGCAGCAAATGAGCGAGCGCTTCCTGCACCACACAAGGACCCTGGTGGAGATGAAGCGGGACCTGGACAGCATCTTCCGCAGGATCAGGTGGGTCCCCAGCCTCTCCAGCTTCTGCCTCCCCCTCAGGTTTCTCCCCTCTTCAGTGAGGATCATCCACTCTGCAAAACAGAGATTCTGCTAATTTGTTCTTTGAGGCTTCATCGCTCACTTAGCGTCTGAGAAGATCTGAAGTTTGGGATAAAAAAATCTTGAAGTTTCGGGATTTAGATTTTATTTATCTTTCAATAACTGCAACGTAGTACCAGATGCAGGATGCAAAAGGCAGGCAAGTGCAGACAGTGAAAGGCAAGTCTCTGGTCCTCCAGCCCCCGGCCCAGGTCTTCTCTCAAAAGGCATCTGAGATTGCCAGTTTTGGTGGGTCTTTTCTGAGCTGTTTTCTGTGAGGACAGAGAAGAATGACGTTCAGGTCCCTAAGCACGTAGAATGCTCAGCGCAGCACCCAGAGCCTGCATCACCGTGGCCACATGCCTGGGCCTGGAACTAGCCAGAGCTGCAGCTGTATTTCCAGCTGACAGCACCACTTACTCTGTCCTGGGGGCAGCCCCACCCACTGGCAGACTCAGGAACAGAACATCATGAGACAGGCCAATTAAATCCCGTATAAAAACACATATTTTCTGAGGTGTCTCATCAGGCTGGTTGCCCAGGCGTGGTTTTGGGGGTGAGCAGGAACCCCAAGTGTTGGCATCTTTTGTGCATATCTGTATCACCCAGGAAGGGGATAGTTGTGTCTGCCCAGTTGCCTCGTGGGTGGGGACCCAGCAACGGTGGTGCTTCTGGTGGGGACTGGGTCACCACAGTCAAGGATGAGACTCCACCCCCCGAAGACCCCTTTGTTATTCTTTGTAAAGGTGACTTCATTACTTTTTTTTTTTTTAATGCTTATTTATTTTTGACAGACAGAGCATGAGCGGGGGAGGGGCAGAGAGAGAGAGGGAGGCACAGAATCCGAAGCAGGCTCCAGGCTCTGAGCTGTCAGCACAGAGCCCCATGCGGGGCTCGAACCCACGAACCGTGAGATCATGACCTGAGCCGAAGCTGGGCTCTCAACCGACTGAGCCACCCAGGCGCCCCGGTGACTTCATTACTTTAGGAAGAAAGGAAAAACAGCTGATTAAAAATGAAGGAGGCGTTTCTCTGTGAACGTCAGTTCAATGTATGCAAGTACTCAGTGTCTGGGGTGTGCATAATCACTCCTGGCCCCCACACAGACACTGTCATCCTAGTGGTGGGGGACAGGATGGGACAAGTCACCCAGAGGAGCGACAGCTGAGGAAGGGGTGAGGAAGCCTCCTGGAGGGTTATCTGGGCAGGGAAGGATTAGACCTAAGAAAGGCATTGCAGATAGAGGGCCTAGCCAGACCCAGCACGGAGGACACGCACAAGCTCTTGACAGCTGAGCAGCTGCCATCTATCCTAGGGCTGGGAGGTCCGCAGGGCTGATCACATGGGCCTCCTTCCAGCCCAGGAGCAGAGTGACAAGCAGTAAAGAGTTGGGGGGAGTTCCCATCCCCCACCCACCTGGAACTGCAAGGGTTCCTGGCGTGCACCAGGCCCAGCCTGTCTGCTTGGCAGGTTCAGCCCTGTATGCCTTCCCTTCCCCTGCAGGACGCTGAAAGGGAAGCTGGCCAGGCAGCACCCGGAGGCCTTCAGCCGTAAGTGTCACCCAGGGCTCCTGTGCCCCACGTCTGGCCTCTGCACCCACGGATGCCAGCACCCTCACCCCAGGTCTGGCTTCTGGAAGGTCACCTCAGGGGCTGACACTGAGCCCAGGTCCTGGTGGGCTGTAGATCTAGAGAGACTTGGAGCAGGGGGCAGGGGCATGGGTGCTTGGCCGGTCTTGGCAATCTGTAGAGCAGGTGCTGGGACTAGGATCCCCTCCCTGGGGGAGGTTACACAGGGGAATGTGGATAAGAACAATGACAGTCCTTGCCCAAGTGGATGTAGTGTAGCTCTATGAGCTAGGCTCTTACCTGCAACCACCCATGAGAGTGGGGACTGTGAGTATCCCATTTCATACAGGGGGAAACTGTAGCCCTAAGGAGCAGTGACTTTTCAGAGGAAGTGCAGCACCCCCTATGCTGACTCTCAGTTTACCCTCTCTGCCAAACGGGCCAACATCTCCCTACCTCAGGGCTGCTAACGACCATAGGCACAAAGGCAGTGCTGTCAGTAGATTGCCTCAGTCAGTAGAGCATGCGGCTCTTGATCTTGGGGTTTGAATTCAAGCCCCCTGTTGAATGTAGTGCTTACTTCAAAAACAGCAAAAACCAAACAAGGCAATGCTATCATCAGGCTTTGTTTATAGAGCAGAATGCTGAGGCAAGGGTAGTGAGAGGCTTGGCCCTGGCAACACAGGAGGGCAGAGCTAGGCTCAGGCCTGTGTTGGCCTGACTCCCGAGAACCTGGGTCCTCATACCCTGAAGGGAAACCTCTCCTCTGCCTGGGCCTCAGTTTCCTCCTCTGTAAAATGGGCCAAGTTAGGCCCCACGGGGTGGCAGGGGAGCTGTTAGGGGTCATAGGCCCAGTGAATCCCTCATCACGGTGCCCGCCACAGTGACTAAGCCAACTCCTGGCCTCCTTCCCCCAGACATCCCAGAAGCATCCCTCCTGGAGGACGAGGATGAAGATCCCATACCACCCAGCACCACGACCACCATTGCCACCTCAGAACAGAGCACGGGCTCATGTGACACCAGCCCTGACACTGTCTCACCCTCCCTCAGTCCTGGCTTCGAGGACCTTTCCCATGTCCGGTCCAGCTCTCCTGCCATCAATGGCCGCAGCCAGACGGACGATGAGGAGACACCGGGGGAGTAACCCTACTCCCTGGCGCCCCGAGGGGTCTCAGGGAAGTGGCAGCTCTCCCCAGGTGTCTGAGGTGGCAGTACGTAGCCCTGCCTGGAGATCAACAGCTTTGCCACCCTGTTCTGTCACCCAGGGCTCCTGGGGGACAAGACTCCCTCCAGGGGTGTGGAGTTCCTGGGGGGTCTATCATTCCCAATTCCTCCTCACTGAGAACATCTGTCTTCTGCAGACCCCTCTGCCAGGCCAGGGGATGACCAGCTCAGCTGGAGTTATGGGCTGGGCATAAGGGAGCTTTTCCAGAGCCAGGCTTGAGGTCTGCTCTAAACATCTAAAGGCTCCCAGAGACCAGAGCCAGAAGGCCCCTGCCCCGATGCCCTGGTCAAGACCACCTCAAAGTGGATCAGCACTGTCATGTCTGAGTTCACCCCAACCCATCCCTGTACCTACTAATTCTGGTCTCCCTGCCCTTTCCTCCAACAAAAGTATTGAATGCTGTCTCCAGTTGGTATGTCAAGGAGGCTTCTGAGACAGTTGTAGAAGGCTCAAGATGGAGGCGGGCCATTCAGCTGCAAGCCTGATGAGGTCTGTGTTTCTCTGGCCAGAGGTGTGAACCCTCAGGGCCCAGCAGGCCTCTCCCAGGACCTCCATGGAGCAAGCTGAGCCACCTTAGAAAACAGAGTTAAACGGAATATTTTTGTACCCGATGTTTACAGATGCTGTTGGGAAGTTATCAATAAAAAGACTCTGTTACTAAAAAGGGAAGGGTGTACTTAGCGGTGGCTTCCTTCCATCCTTGGGCCCAGGATGCCGTAAGGGGGATAAGTGCAGGACGTGAGACAGGAGGGGTATATGGACGGCCAGGCACCACTGAGGTAGAGACGTGGCTGCTCTTGGTGGCAGTGTCCAGTGGTAGCAACCGTAATAACCCAAGTTCCTATCACTACCTATGTACTCACACGTGCCGGTTCCCTTATCTCTGAGTAACTTCTCCGGATCGGTCTCAGGATGGACTCCTCAGGGAGGCAGGCCGGGTCCCTTTCCCCATTAGACACTGTGTAGAGTTCCCTGTAGAGTTCTTTTAAGCACTTAAAAATTACGTTATTAAAGACATCTTCCTAGATCCAAGAGTGTGTGCTTTTGCCTGTTAATAGGGGGCGCTGGTAAGTGTTCAAGGAAATAAAGAGGAACCCTGCCAAACCTACACGTAACTTCTCAGTCCTCACCCTTCCCGTTCCTGGTACTGTTTAGCCATCCACGACTCCTTGGCCCTAACAGAAGTCCTCTTTGGCCCCAAACTGACCCTGGGTGGCACCCCATTTTGAGTGAGTACATCAGCTTCACCTTCCCTCACTGCTCTTATAGGCGCCGCCTTGAAATTCCTCCAGGCACAGTGGCTAGAAAGTGTTCAAATATCTAACTCCTTGGTGATAGGTGGATCCCGAGGGTTTCGGCACGTCCCACCCCTGTGCCGCCTACCACCTTCCCGTCCTGAGCCCTGAGTCCCGGACCCGTTGACCCTCTGCTTAATTCCTTCGCTTTAGCACAAATTGTCTCCTCTACTCTTGTCAACAAGCATTCCCCGAGTGACCGTTACGTGGAGTTTTTAGCCAACTGAGAGACAACCTGGAAAGGTGAGGCCGTCCCCTCACGTGCCCTGGAGGACAGGGGAATGCACCCGGAAGCGGGTTGGTGACACTCACCCACGGGGGCTGCGGCTTCGTTAGCCAGCACCCAATACGGCGGCGGGGCGGGGCCGGGGGTGGGGTACGATGCGCGGCGCGGATTGTGACGCAAGCGCGCAGCGTGCTCGGTGCGCAGGCGCTCTCGGCGGCAAATCGGCGGTTTCCGGTCCGTCGCCCTCTTTCTCTTCAACGAGGTTCCCGAGCGGTTTGGTGGCAGCGGCGTTGCGGGTTCGGTCCAGACCGGGGTCGGGCGGGAGGCTGTGGGAGGCCGCGGGCGTCCCGGTGGCGGAAGGGACAGCCCGGAACCCGTCCACGCGGGCCAGGTTCGGCAGGGCGGCCCGGTCGGCTAAGTTGGGCGCGTGGAGCCGAGGTTCCCCAGCCGGGACTGGGCCCCGGGTGGCGAACGGGTCTTTGGGAGAGGAGCCTATGCGCTCCTCCGGCCCAAGCTATCCCAGGAGGCCTGGGGGCGTGGATGAACTTTCTGGGCAAGGGGGAGGGGGTACTAAGCGCAAATTTTTTTTTTTTTTTTTTTTTTTGGTGACCTACAATGCGCCAAACCTTTAGAAAATATTAAGTCCTCTTCCCCTCCCACAGGGTGATTCAATACTTGCCTTCTCTCATATCTGTAAGGAGAGGGTGGTAGCATCCACCTTATAAGGTTTTTTTGGGGGGGGGGGGAGATGAAATATGTGTAAACAAGCACCTGACACGTGCTTGGCAGGCACTGTTTATGGGTTGGCGTAAAGGCAAGAAGTGTGGGCGAGTTTGGGTATAACTTAGAGGGAAGCCAGGGTGTCGGATGTCTGAGCTTGGAGTTGGAGAGAACTGCCACCGAGGAAAATGTGTGGGAGGAGCGGCTGCCAATAACGGGATTCCCATTCAGGTTGCAGGAAGGGCTGCTTGTGGAGCAAATGCGGCTTACAGAGGGGTAGGGAAGGGAGGGAGGATGGGACCTCCCGGCCACCCTCGAAGAAAATGTGCCTGACCAAATGGTGCCCCGGCTACGTACTTCTCATTCCGTCTTCAAAGTTGCCAGAATTTCATTTGCTGGGCCCCAGGAGGATAACCACTATCTTTGCTCCCATGAAGCACACTTTGCCACAGGGGTCCAGGGGTAAGGTGCGGAAAGCACAATCCTTGATTATAGGATATTTGGGCTGTAGCCTCAGAGAGGTGGAAGGAAACAGGCGCTGGGATGGGCCTGTACTTGTGGTTGATACTGGCACGGGGGCTGGCCAGCCCCTGAGCTCAAGCTGCTCAGACCTGCGGTTCTTAACCTCTTCATCCTACTCCTCCCCACCCTCCAGCAGTCGCAGAGATGCAGATCTTTGTGAAGACCCTAACGGGCAAGACCATCACCCTCGAGGTTGAGCCCAGTGACACCATTGAGAATGTCAAAGCCAAAATCCAAGACAAGGAGGGTGAGTTGAGCGGAGTCCAGAGGAGACACTGTCATGTGCAGGATGGGTGCTGGGCTTGTGTAGACCTCAGCCTTGGCCAGTGCTTCCCTTGTGTGATCTTAAGAGGACAGCTTGTTCTCTCCACCTCAGTTTCCCCTTTGATAGGTTGGAGGCTATGCCAGAACACCCCTGCGGGGAGAAGGGAAGCTGCCAGCAATGTGCTTGCCAGAGTCTTAGTCTGAGCTTTCCTCTTCCCAGGCATCCCTCCTGACCAGCAGCGTCTGATTTTCGCGGGCAAACAGCTGGAAGACGGCCGCACTCTGTCAGACTACAATATCCAGAAAGGTACTGGGAGTTGAGTGGCTGGACAGAGGCCCGTGAGGCCTAGAGCCAAGGAAGAGGCTTTGCAAGGATGAGGCTTTGATGATCTCATTGGCAGCATTGGGGAGGGTGGGGGAGGTGATCAGATGGGGCTAGAGGAGTCTTTTATTTATTTATTTATTTTTATTTATTTATTTTTTTCAACGTTTATTTATTTTTGGGAGAGAGAGAGAGAGACAGAGCATGAACGGGGGAGGGGCAGAGAGAGAGGGAGACACAGAATCGGAAACAGGCTCCAGACTCTGAGCCATCGGCCCCGAGCCTGACGCGGGGCTCGAACTCACGCACCGCGAGATCGTGACCTGGTTGAAGTCGGACGCTTAACCGACTGCGCCACCCAGGCGCCCCGAGGAGTCTTTTATAAAATAATGTTTTCATTGGGGGAAGCATCTCCTGGTCGCCACTTGTTTCCAAGTGTGGCAGTGGTTTCTCTTGTTCTTGCTCACCTTTTTTTCTTTAAAAGACTGTTTTGTTTAAAAATGTGTTAAGAGGGACACCAGTCTGGCTCAGTCAGTAGAGCACGCAACTCTTGATCTTTGGGTTGTGAGTTCAAACCCCACATTGGGTGTTGAGATTACTTAAAGATAACATTTTTTTTTTTAACGTTTATATTGGAGAGAGAGACCGTGTGAGCAGGCAAAGGGCAGAGAGGGAGACATAGAATCTGAAGCAGGTTCCAGGCTCTGAGCTGTCCACACAGAGCCCAACATGGGGTTTGAACTCATGAACTGTGAGATCATGACCTGAGTCAAAGTCGGTTGCTTAACTGAGCCACCCAGGCAGCCCAAAAATAAAATCTTTTTTTCTATTTTTTATTTTTTTATTTTTTATTTTTGAGAGACAGAGCATGAGCAGGGGAGGGGCAGAGAGAGAGGGAGACACAGAATCAGAAGCAGGCTTCAGGCTCCGAGCTGTCAGCACAGAGACCGATGTGGGGCTTGAACCCACGAACCGTGAGATCATGACCTGGGCCAAAGTTGGCCGCTTAACCGACTGAGCCACCCAGGCGCCCCCCCAAAAATAAAATCTTTAAAAATATGTATAAAAATGTGATAAGAGAAATTTTGTCACTATCGTAAAGGAAATCCTTGTCACTTTCTGTAGCAACTAGATTCAATTTCTCAGCAAAATGAAAGATCATCTTTACATCCCTCAGAAATTACCTTGTCTGTTGAGAACCCCAATGCACATTATGGTTAGCATATATTAGTCTCAGACTGCCCAAAGCCTGGGCTGGTGGGAAGTGAGATGGAGGTTGTGTGGGGTGGTCTGGGCCAGTATGTCCATCTACGTCTAGAGTACCCAAGGGATTCTCATTTGAGGAAGTTCTGGAGGGCCCTACCCTGCACCTGAGGTGCTGGGGCCAGGCTTGGTCACTGTCTCTCTTTGACCTTCCTCTCCTAGAGTCCACCCTGCACTTGGTGCTTCGCCTGCGGGGTGGCATCATTGAGCCTTCCCTCCGCCAGCTGGCCCAGAAATACAACTGCGACAAGATGATCTGCCGCAAGTGAGTACTCTCAGGTGGTGGCAGGGGGTGGCTAGCCCCGGTGGGGAGGGCTTGGGTTGGGGTGTGTCCTCACCAGTCTCTCTCATCCTTCTGCAGGTGTTATGCTCGCCTGCACCCCCGTGCAGTCAACTGCCGCAAGAAGAAGTGCGGCCACACCAACAACCTGCGCCCCAAGAAGAAGGTCAAATAAGGCCCCTCCACCGGCTCTTCTTTGCCTGCAGGACGGCCTCCTGCCCAAGCCCCAAGGCCCTGGGGCCTCAATAAAGTTTCCCTTTCATTGACTGGAGCAGTAACTGGTGTCTGCATGGCTGGTGTGTCCAAGGAGGAGCTGGCTGAGCTGTGGGCATCTCCCGGAGGGACTCCATCACTTGATTCTGCACAGCCCTCGGGAGTCCCGTGTCCTTTGGGTTTTGATTGTCTCAGCTATAAAATGTGCCGTGGTCCCTGCCCTTCACATCTAACAGGGTTTTTCACAGCCACAGTGCACACAGGTTTCAGTCTCGGCCCTCTGCCACATACCCTCATGAACCTGCCTGTCTGCATTTTGTCATCCTTAATGAAGACTCCCCCAACCCCCCCAAGCCCAGGCTCTTGCCAGACTGCAGGTCAGCCATGTCACTGCCTGGGCCCTACTCAGACACTCGGATGACTTCATGCCTGTGCCCTGGAGGTGTCCAGGTGTGGGTGGGTAGACAAAAACTGCACCTAGTGTAAAACATGTTCTCCGTTGGCTGAATATGAGGAGCACCTGGGCCCACCTAAGCCCTCTAACCTCAGTCTTGGAGGGGCAGGCCTTGGTGTTTATAAAACTTGTGCTGATGCTCCTGAGAATCAGGTGAGCTCCGGAGTGCCCTGGACTGGCCCCGGTAAGGCCATGCTTTTATTTGTCTTGAGATGACTGGGGCTTTGTGTCCGGTGACAACCCAGGCCTGGACAGTGACTCAGATCTGAGTACCAGTAAAGGCTAATGTCTCTTGTTTCATGGGTTTCAACCCTGTTAACTGCTGGCCCCTGCTTCCTAGGCTAGGCTACCAACATCTACTTATCCCTGGAGGAAGAAGCTTCCCAAAGCTCAAACAAGGTAGTGTATCCCCAGCAGAAAGCTCCAATGCCTCCCGTGCACTTAAAACGAAGCCCTGCTGGCCTCACCCCTACCCCAGACTCGGCCTTTGCACAGGCTCCCTTCAGCTAGCTCCTTTCTGAGGAGTGCACACAGTACCTGCCAGATTTGTTAAACAGCTGGGGGCTCCTGGGTGAGTCCGTTGGTTAAGCATCCGACTCTTGGTTTCTACTCAAGTCAAGATCTCACGGGTGAGATCAAGCCCCACATGGGGCTCTGTGCTGACAGAGCAGAGCCTACTTGGGATTCTCTCCCTCTCAAGCATTTTTTTTTAAAAAGCTGCATTCCAGCCTTTTGGGCTCTCCAGTATTGGAACCTCTGATCAAATCCTCATGTCACAGCAATCATAGCAAAAGATCACCTCTCGGGCTCTTTTTATTTGAACGGGAAATGGGATGGGAGTGTGAAAAGATGTTGAGATAAATGTGTACAAACAAACCGACGGATGGCCTTGTCTACAGAGCTGTACATTCTAGGACAAACACGATCGGAAGCAGGAGCTCGACGGAGACAAACGGGGTGGTTGGGGGTACAGGGCCTAAGACTCTGGTCTTTCCTCCATTCTTCCTCTGGATCTCCAGGTTTCCGGTTTGGCCGGCCACGGGTTGGGGTGCGGAGACCTCCGGGCCTGCAGGGGGCGCCTGGTGCAGCGGGGCGCCCTAATCTTGGGCAGGGCCGGGGCTGCGCAGTCATGATCACTGCCAAGGCCTCGGCGGACTCCGCCGTCCCCTCGGTGCACGGTACTGCGGTGGCCGCCGGTGTCCCGGAGCGCGAGGAGCCAGAGTGGCCCTGGGTGAGCCCGGGCCTGAGCAGGAGCAGGCGCGGGGTGGGCGGTGCAGGCTTGGGGGCGCCGGCCTCATGCCCCAGCCATGCCCCCCGCCCCGTAGAAAGATGCCCCGATCCGGGCGCTGGTGCAGCGCATCCACCAGTTGCAGGCTGAGCGCGCGCAGGCCTTCCGCCGGCTGGAGGAGTAAGTGCGGGCGCAGGGGTGGGTAGGGGTCGCAGAGTTCAGCCCCAAGCCAGCTCCGGGGATGGGCGTGCCTGGGGGCGGAGCTGGGTCCCTGAGCGGCTGTGTTGTCAGAGGTGGGGAGGGGTTCGCTGGGGGACCAGATCTTTGCTTTCCCCCGCTGGGACCCAGGGCGCGTCCCCACTGCCCGATGGGCCACTCCGCGTGGCGTCTCTCCCTTCCCCAAGCGCAGGAGTGAGCCCATCTCCGTTTACCCTGCGGGAGTCAGAGAGTGTCCTCCACACTCTGGGGTCCAAGGACCCTTCCTGGGGGACTTTCAGGTGGTCAGTGCGGGTGCAGGGCCTGAGAGCCTGGGGGCGTAGCCTCAGGACCCCCACCTGCCGCAGAGGCCACCTCCAGTACCTGCGAAGCGGCCCGCCCTACGACTTCCCCCGCTACCGGAGCACGGTGCACGAGGTGACCCAGGCCTTCGCCGCCGCCTCGCGGGAGGTGCTGGCGGTGGAGGCCGAGCTGTCTGGGCCCAGAGGGCAGCCGCTGCTCGCGAGCCACGTGCGAAGCCTGCAACAGCTGGAGCAGACGCGCCTGGCAACGGTGAGGCCCCATCCTCGGCCCCTGTCCCCTTCGCCGCGCCTGGTCTGTCGTGGCCCTCTGTGCACCTCATAGGCGACAGCCAGAATCCGGCCACCCAAACCCCAGCCCCGGCGCCCCAGACCCCACCTCTCCCTGCCCCACCTCAATCCTCCACTAAGGTTTCACTTGGGATTCTCCCGCCCTGGCCCCTCGTAGTCCCAGGACACGCCCACTTCCCCGGAGCCCCAATGCTGTGCCCAGTGCCCGCCCCCACTACGCTCCTACCCCTTTGGCTATTCCCATAGCCTCAGGTCTGGTCCTCAACCCGGTGCATATTGGGGAGCGTGAATTTCCACAGCAGACACCCTCTTGGGTAACGCTATATATATATCCCCGTCTAGGTTCTGGCCCTACTCCTCCCCTGGGTTCCAAGACCCCGCCTACTCTACCCCTACAGCCAATCCCGACCGAGACGCACTTCCCAGGCCGAGCCCACGTGAGGCCACGCCCACATCGCTCTCTAAAGTGGGATTCCCAGGCCGCGCTGCTTTAGGAGACCCCAATCCCAGTCTAGGTGTTTGGCCCACTTCCACACGCGTCCTGGGGACTATGAGGTCCTACCTACTCCACCCCTGTCACCAATTCCTGGCTGAGCCTGTGCCGCTATGCCCATGCCACGCCTTCACGCGACCACACCCACATTGCGCCACACACTAATCTAGGGCCTGCCCACTCGATCCTTGGGGGGGGGGGGGGGGGGCCTTGAAACTGACTCGCAGACTCCGTGCGTGCGAAGCACCACCCCTCGCGAAACCCTGCCATGCCCCCATCCTGTGCTGCCTTTCTGGGTGCTTCAGTGTCTCTCTGCCTGATCTGTGTGGGAGGGGGGGGGGGTCCTGCCAGCTGTGACATCCTTCCCGTTGCCCACATCAGGTGGCCCTGCTGCAGCTGATGGGGACGCCAGAGCTGACTGGGCAGGAAGACACCCTGGAGACGCACCAGCTGAAGATGAAGTGAGCACTTACTCCCAGTGGGCTGGAGGTGTTAGATTTGCACGTGCACCTTCAGGCGCCCACTCTCAGCCAGGTGTGCCCCAAGGCTGGCACAGTCATACTGGGCTGACCCTTTGGACCTGCACACAACCCTTAGGGTGTGCACACTGGAGTCTTACCTGGTGGTTCCCAGACATACAGCACACATTGTCCCGGTGCACACACCCTACAATTTCACACCAGACTCTCACGTTTCTGGGACACAGTTGGGCACCTCATACATGCCCATCTTGCTCACATGGCTGGACTTAGAGCTTGGACACGGTTGCCCACAGGACACGGGCCTGCACATTCCTACCTCCAGCCCCTGCAAGCACCCACGAGTGCACACCCACTCAATATCTGCTATGTGACATAGCACAACCTTCTGATGGCACCTGCTCAAGATGGCTTTTTCTCCCTGCCCACTCTCACCCACAGGACCACCCCTTCTCCCAGGCACCCAAATGGTTCTCTCGGCCACTAGTTCTGCCTGGAACTCTGGCGGCGGGCAGGAGGGCCCGGGGCTTGCCACGGCCCCCTAGGAGCTTCGCAGTGGCAGCTAATTCGCCCCATCTGGGTTTTATTTATAGTTCCCATCCACTCTTGTAGGGTAATTAAAACCATGGAAGCGATCAGCGAGGTTCTTCAGGACCTTAGGTTTGATGCAGAATCTGCCGAGTGATGGTGGCTCCCCAGTGACACACCAAGGGATATGGGAAATGTCCCCAAGCCTACCCCTTGACTGTCAGCTGGCTGGGGTCACGCTCCACCAGGTCGCCGACTGCCCTTGAGTTTGCTGCACCTCCCACAATAAAGAACCCTTCGTCTGTAGCTGCTCCACTGTCTCTGTGTCCTGGGGTGCTGGAGTGGGTGTCCCTGGGGAGGAGGCCCCGCAAGGCCAGGGATGGCAGGTATGACTCCCCCTGCTCCTGGACAGTAGGGTTGGTGTTTTGGATCACACCCTCCAGTGAGTTTAAAACCAGATATTTCACATCCTGGAGACAGAGTCTGAAATTCTGGGAGGCAAAGATTCCAAGCCCATAGGGTGGGTCATTAGGATTCCTCGTGCTTCCCCTAAACCCCACAGCCCCTACCCTGGGCCAATCGAGCCCCAAACATCTTCACAATCAGGGCACCTAAATAGCTTGTTTATTTAAAAAGATTCTTTGCAGGGGTCCTGGATGAGGTGGGGGTGGGGGAATAATGACCCCTCTTCACCCCCAGCCCTGGCAGGGGTTCTGGGCAGCTTAGCCAATCCTCACACACACCCCCACTGGAGTTGCACCCAAGAGTGGCCTCACATGGAGGTCAAGGATGTTGTGACCCTCAGAACACCCACCCCAGCTCCTGCTGAGGGTGCTCGGTGCCCTGAGGTGAGGGTACAGAGTTAGCCCCCAGTCTGGGTGCAGCCCCCAGGTCTCCACGCAGCAGGGAGGGTGGCCCCAGTCCCTAGAGCTTATCTGGCAGGACCTGCAGGCAGAGGGGAAGCCAAGCTAAGCAGGGAGCCTGGGAGGGGCCAGTACCCTCCAAGGGTACTCTGCCAATTACAGAGCAGTTGAGGAGGCCCCAGTTCAGGTCGGGGCCCTGCCACTTTCAGCTTGGTGACCTTGAGTAGGGTACTGCCCCTTTCAGGGCCTTGGTTTCCCCATTTGAGAAGACTATCTGTTCGTCCCAAAGGGTGTCCCGTGGGTAAAGCACTTGGCACAGGGCGAGCATGCAGTAGGTGCTCATATATTGCTAACTGGGGTGAGTATGTTCATTCTTGAAGATGACATTCCACTTTGGACGTTTTCCGGGGTCAGATGCTTTTACTAGGCTAAAGGCCACAGGACTAGGTAATCACTAGGTGTTAAGTAAATGCCGATGAATAAGACATGGAGGAAGGGATTCCATCTCAGCAACTCTAAGGCTGAGGGTGGGGGGCCCACGGACCTGTGGCCACCAGGAGGGGCCCTTGTCTCCCTCCCTTGCCCGCCCACCCACCCAGGCAGCTGGGGTGGGCCCCCCTTACCTCTCGTCGTGCCCCGTCTGCCCGAGGGCAGGATCCCCTCGTCCTGTGCTTGGAAGGAAGGAGGCAGTGTCTGGGGGCTGCGGACCTACCTCCCCAGCCCGATTCCCTCCCAGCCCCCACCACTCCATCCCTCGCCCGCGGGTCCCTCCTTCCTACCTGGTTGCGGGTCTTGTGTGACTTCTGCATCCAGGCTCGCCACTGGTCGTAGAGGCGGAAGCTCAGGTTCGAGCAGTACGCGTGCTTCTTGAGCCAGCCCAGGAACTGCTTGAGCTCGCGCCGCACCGGCCCCGAGCTCGGCTCGCCGCCCCGCGGCTCGCACGCCCCGCCGCCCGGGCCCGGGCGCTCTGATGTGGGGGGAGGAGCCGCAGCGTCACGACGCGCCCGCCAGAGGGCGCGCGAGGGCAGCAGAGGGAGGTTCCGCGCCTTGGTGGGACCGTGTTGCCCTTGGGCGCCTCCCTCCCGGTTTCTCCGGGACCGGGTCCTGTCTACCACCCAGCACAGCAGCCCAGCTGAGCCCCCGAGGAGGTAGGAGGCAGGGGAAGGAGAAGGTCTTCCTTCATGTCTCCTCCAGGAAACTGATTCCCGTGGCCTGAGCCAGGTGTGAGTGGAAGGGAGGGGGAGAAGGAGCGAAGCCAGGGCCAGATGAGATGAGACTCAGACACCGAGCAGGGGACAGAGAAAGAGAGAGAGAGAGAGAGAGACAGCTGGAGAAAGAGAGGCAGAGATGGAAAGATGGAGACAAGGAGAGACAGGGAGATGTCGGGAGGGCCAGAGCAACAGGGGACAGCAAATGCAGAGGGACAGAAAAGGGCAAGGTCAAGAGAGGACTGGAGTGGGCAGAGACGGGGATGTGGGGATGTAGGGACACGGAAACCAAAAAAGGCAGAAATGCAGAGAGATACAGGGGAAGAGAGTGACAGAGGGATGGAGGGAGACAGTGAGACGAGACCCCAAGGGGGCCAGGGGGAGGGACGGTCCCCAGGACAGGCCTGAGAGAAGGAGCCAGTGGGATGGGGAGTGGGCTGGGAGGGCCAGGTGGGAGGCCGGCCTGTCTGTCCAGCTGCCGGCCGCAGCCAGCCCCTAGCAGGCCGGCAGATAAGGACATCGGCCTCACGTCATAAATAACGCCGGGAACCCGCTGACAGGCCCTGGCACGGCCACGGCCCCCACCGCCCCTGCTGGCCTCCCCCGGCCTCCCTAGCCTCTCCAGCGGACGCAGCCGCCTGCTGGCTCCCGTGCAAGAATCGCAGGTGCTGGGCACGAGCAGGGGCCAAGGCGCAGGCCCCTCCCGGCCGTGTTCACTCCCGCCCACCCCCAGAACCTGGAGGGGCCCAGGATGGGGGCTGGGGAACTGGCTGGAGCCTGGCTCTGCCCCCCACCCCCAGCCCCGCTTTGAAACACCCTCTGGGCCTCAGTTTTCCCATCATCCCACGAGGATGGACCTGGACTTCAAGGAAACTGAATTCAGATCCCTGTGTGACCTTGGGGGCTGGCTGGACCTCCTAGGGCCTCTGTGTCCTCACCTGAGAAGAGGAGGCTCCCTTGGGGTGAAACGATGGGGGCGCAGGAGACGGGAACCATAGTAAGTACCACTTGCAAACACTTAGATGGCGCCCACCACGCGAGTGCACTTTCTTGGATTACCTCATCTAACCCTAACAATAGCCTGAGGTGGGTATGATTATTGTCCCCACTTTCCAGATGGAAAAGCTGAGGGCAGACATTTCACGTAACATATTTCGTACCATTTCGCAAAGAGAATGGAGGCTCATGGGCTTAGAGAAGCCCCAGATGGCAAGGGAAGTCAGACTCGGGCCCCTGATGGTCCCCATTCCCCTACCTTGATCAGAAGGGGAAACCAAGGCCCCTTAGAGGGAGAGTTGGTAGCTGATCAGCCTCAGAAGCAGAGGTTTCAAACTCACTTGCCTTTAGGGATTAGGGAGGGGGTACAGATGGGCAAAATGGGCCTGGTGGGGATGGGGCCAGTAGAGAGTGAGGGCCCTGAGTGAAGGGGCCACCTCTGCTGATGGGGGCTGTGGGGCAACTCTGTCTGTGTCCTGTTACATTTTCTTTTTTCAAGATTTTATCTTTAAGTACTCTCTAAACCCAACGTGGGGCTTGAACTCACAACCCTGAGATCAAGAGTCTCATGCTCTTCCAGCTCCGCCAGCCAGGCACCCCAACATTTCCTAGACAATTAATCTGTCCAGGAAACCTAAGATATTGGTGTTAAAACTTCCTGTCTTTAAATGTGTGCAAGTAGGTCAAATTCCCCCACCCCCACCCCCACCCCAAATGACAGGTCAAAGAAAATGGATCCAAGGGCCACATTTGGCCCCAGGAGCCACCAACTTGAGACCTCTGCTCTCTCGGAGGAAACAAAGAAACAGAGGCTCTCGCTGCTTTGGGAGAAGTCTCCTGACCACCCAGCCCTGCTAGGGTGCTCACCACTGCGAGGGGTGGAGGCGGCCGTGGGGTGGCTCCACTCGCTCCAGATCCCTGCCTTCTTGGAGCCGTAGATGCCAAAGGGATTGCAGCGCACTTGTACGAAGTAGACTGTGCCTGGCTTCAGGCCGGCCAGGCGGCAGGAGGTTTGGTTGCTCACATCGTCCACCACCTGGCGGCAGTGGCAGGGTCAGAGGCCGGGGGCGGGGGAGGCGCAAGGGGTGGGGGTGGGGTGGGGGTGTCAGGCACCTTCCAATCCACGCTGTCCTCCACTCGGTAGCGGATTTGGTACTTGGCTTGGAAGAGGAAGTCCTTGAGGGCCGGCGGGGAAACCCAGCGTACGCTCAGCTGGTCCTCCAGGCCCCCAACTCGGCTCACGTGCACATCGGGTGGGGGGTCGGTGGTCACTGTGGGGCGGGCGGGGCTTAATCACTCAGCTGTCCCAGAACCGGGCTGGCCCCGTGTGGGCTCAAATCTCAGCGCACAGGGCTTTGGTGGCACCTGCCTGGGTTCTGCCCTCTCCCCACCCCCCCTCGCCCTTTCAGGACGGGTGGATTACATTAGATAATATTTGGGAAACACTCAGCACCTAGAAGCACTCAATTAATGTTAGCTGTTATCACCCTTATTATCTGTGACAGGAGAAACATAATCCTATCTTCAGGGAACTATGTAAAAGCAGACGCTGCCTGGCTGATGCTATTGTTATTATTATGCCCAGGAGGCCAGGGGGCCATGAGCTGCCAGACCCCTGGGAAGCTCCTCCTGACCTCACCCCACCCCCCCCCCCTCCACTGCCCACCTGCACCTCTGGACCTTCTTTCTTTACAAAAGTTTTCAAATGACAGCCTTCCTGGTGCAGAGGGAAGACTGAGGCTCAGAACCTGCCCACTGCACCTTCAGGACTTGAGGAAGCAAGGCAGGAAGCCGACTGGGGTGGGGGATGGCTACTAGCCTTCTGGGGATCCTTCTGGGAGCCCTGTGGGCAGCAGAGAGGTCTGGCCTCTCCCCCTGAGGCCTTAGTGAGGGTCTGAAAGGGTTAAGGCACAGGCCTGCTAGGGGCTGAGAAACACCCTAATTAGATTAGGCCCAATTCTGCTCGCAGATCATCCGTTTCCTGCCTCCCGCCTGCGCACCCCCCCCCCCAGCTCCAGGCTGAGGCTTCCTGGGGCGCCTCCCGACCTGGGCGCCCCCTCCCAGCTCCCCCGGGGCCCCCTCCTGCACACCTGGGCTGCCGAGGGGGAGGCAGCCAGGCCAGGTGTTCTCCACAGAGTGGGGGTATCCTGGCTGCTTTAGGGGACTGGGGACCGATGGGTGGATGCCTGGTTCCTCCCGGCCCCAGCCAGGGTCGGAGCTGGAGCCTCAGCCATGAGCTGAGCCGAGAGAGAGGAGGTGCAGGCTCCCTCGTGGGCCTAGGAGCCAGGGTGGGGGGGCTCACCCACATCCAGGATGTCCAGGGTGAGCACATCGGAGCGGGCCGAGCCCAGCCGGTTGGTGGCCTCTACCCAGATCTCATAGGGCGTAAAGAGAGCCAGGTCCTTGGGGATGTGGCAGGAATGAGGCCCTACCGTGTGGTACTCCTCACACGTGTTGTCCTGCCCGTACCACCTGCAGGGCAGGAGGGGGTGTGAGGACACAGGAGAGTCTCTTCAGACCCCCCAGACCTCCCCATGGCAGCCCCGGAGGGCAGAAGGGACACCCGGCTTGGAGAGGGTGGGCTTTGCCAAGACCTCACAGCCAGGCTGGAACACACGTCACCCAAGGGCCACCACCACCACCAACCTCAGCTTGTACTTGAGAGAGTAGTTGGTGTGGAGGAAGGTTTCCCCATGGGCTCCCGGCGTCCAGCGGCATGTCAGGTCCTTCATGTTCTTGGACCAGCAGCTGATGTTGAAGGGTTTCTCTGGGGGCACTGGGGAAGGGGGTGCAGGGGACTGAGGGTCTGGACCAGCCCTGGATAGGTGAGGTTCCTAGCCACCAGCTGGGCCCCCATCCTGGAGTAGAAGGAGGGTGACCAGAGTGGCTGTTGGCAAGGCTGTCCGCCTGGAACCTCCTGGGGACAGGTTCGGGGGTTCCAGGCTCTCATGCCCACGCCCAGAAGTCCCTGCCTCTCAGCCAGCATGCCCACTGTTCAGTCCTGGGCCAGAGGGCCCGTGATGCATGCCCCTCTCCCAGGAGTTGCCCGTGGATATCCTGGGGGCCCGCTTACAGCCAACATAGAGACAGGAGCCAGCCAGGATGCTGCCGTCACGAGCGTGGCACACGAGGTTGTCGCCTGACTGCTGCCTGGATCCGTTGAGGTTGGCCAGGGCGAGGGCCAGGGTGGAGGCGTTGAGCACACGGGAGAGCTCGGGGGCTAGGCGGCGTCCGTTGAGGGTCCAGTAGAGGCCCTCAGCTGTGGCGCCTGACGGGTCCCCGTGCACTGAGCATGTGGCCTGCAGGGAGGAGCCGATGAGGAGCGTGGGGTCCTGGGGGCTGATGACAGCCGTGTCTGGGGTCAGAGAGGAGTGCCCGTCAGGCGTGAGATGGAGTTGCCCTGAGCCCCCCACCATGCTTAGGACTTCTGGACTCATGGCAATCCTACAAATGAGCTGTTTATTTTTGTCTCCCATTGCACAGATAAGGAAACTGAGGTTCAGTTAGGCCAAGTGACCAGCCCAAGGTTGGCGGCAAAGCCAAGATTTAGCCTCAGGACCGTTGTGATTCCACAACTCAGGTCCTTCCAAGCCGCGTCTTCACGGACGTGCCCAAGGCTCTGGGAGCGGTCACAAAACTCAGGCATAAACGCCCATTCAGACTCAAGTAAATTTGGCTTCGCACATAGTTCTGACAACTATTACATTCTTTTTCTCGCCTTTTCTTTACTTTTCTTTTCTTTATTTCATTTTTGGCAATTAGAAGTAAAAGATTGATATCCCTACAGGCACACGCATAGTAGGTATGTCTTTGGGGGTGGGGGGAGGGAGACACTTCTAAAAAAGTGTACTGACTCCTACTAGAATCCTGGTAATCTTACAGGTGAAAAAACTGAGGCTCTGAGTCATCAGCTCTTGCCCAAAGTCATTGAATGAGAGAACAGCATGCTACTGAAACCCAGATTTGTCGCTCCGTGCTGCTGAAACTGAAGGAGGCTGGGGCAAACTCTAGGCCCCCAACCCCCATCCAAAGGGACTGGCTCTCATTGTTCTTTCCTTCAACTCATTTTTCCTAATCTGCAAGACGGGAGCAAGAAAGCTCATGATCCCTAGGGCCATTGGGAAGATCAGATGGAAAGTGACTTCCTAAACAGGATTGTGTGGAACTGGGTGCTGGGCACAAGGGTCTCGGGGATACCATGGTTGATGTCCTCCCTCCTGTCTACTGCTGGGGTTAGAACCTAAGAAGAGTCTGTTTTTATCCAAGGAGAAACCAAGGTCCAGATAAGGGTGAGAGGCTGCGCAGTCCAAGACCCTGATCCCCCTCTCTGAGCCTCAGTCTCCCCATCTGGAAAACGGGCATTGTGGTATAAACCACATGTTTGAGAGGAGTGAAAATATTGTCTTAAAGGACAACCCTGCGGGATGTTTAAGCCAGGCTGACCTGGGTTCAAATGCCCCCAGCTGACTGTGGAAGCTTGGCCCATTCACTTTATTTCTTTGAGCCTCTGGGAAGGCGCCGCTCCCTCCACCAAGAGCAGTTGTGAGGACTCATTCACTCATTTGTTCATGCATGCATGCATGCATGCATGGAACATCTACAGTTTGCCAGGAGCTGAGGGCACAATGGTGACCAAGATACTCAATATTCCTGCCCTTGTGGGCCTTGAATCCAAGGGAGCAACAGGAAAAAGTACACATAGATATCTAAGAATAAATAAGGGAGAAAGTGAAGCACACCCCCAGGAGACCTATCTGATGAGGCATTTGAGCTGAGACCTGAATAAAGTTGAAGTAACCAAGAAAACATCTGGGAGAGAGTGTCCAGGCAGTGGGAGCAGCAAGTGCAAAGGTCCTGGGGCAGGAGTGGTGGGGAATGAGGTCTGGGAGGTCAGCAGTGCCAGACCTGCAGGGAGGGATTATTCCAGGGTTCCTAACAGGGGAAGATTTACATTTTAAAAGGATTCCCAGGCAGCTGTAAAAAGGGACTGCAGGGGGGCAGCGGGGTGGGGGTAGCCCAGCTTCCCTAAGATGGCAGCCAAGGACAGGGTGATCCTGGCCCCTTGGGAGGCACCCTGAATGCCAGCGGCTGCCCTTTGCTGGCCCTCACTGCCTCAGATGGGCGAGGTGGGGTGGACGTGGTTCTCCCTGCTGGCCCTGACGGTTTTCCGGGGCAAACTTGGCTTGAGGGCCATTTCTTGCTGGAGCCTGGGATCACAGTTGCGTTTGGGGCTTGGCCCAGGGCTCGCCGGAGGTCTCAGCGTCCGTGCGAAGAAGCCGGCTGAGCGGGCCAGAGCCGAGGAGGCGGGGGCGGCCGGGGGCGGGGGCCAGGGGGCCGCCCCGGAGGTCCCAGGCAGCCAGCCGCCCGCTAATTCGGAATTCCTTCGGCATGAACTCGGGCGTGCCAGCGTCTCTGCCCCGGCCCACCCACCGCTTCCTGCCTGGGCCCCCCCACCAGGGTGGGAGGCACGGCCAGGCCTGCCTGGACCCCAGGCCCACTCTCAACCGTTTGGGGGTAGGTCACGCCCCTCCTGCCCCCCACCCACCAGCATCGTCTTAGCCAGGAAGGGGCTCTCTGGGGGGTCTTGGCTGGGGGGCACTGCCCCTCTGCCACACCCGCCTGGCCTGGGCTGGCGTGGCCTGCCTGCCAGCAGCTGCAGCTGCCCTCCTGGGGCTGGGCGGGGGACAGGGCGAGAGGGCAAGGCCAGGCGGGCCTGGACAGGCCAGTCCCCCCCCCCCCAAGTTCCACCAGAAAAGGTCAGAATGAGGACTTCTCCTGGGACGTCGGTGCCAATCCCAGCTGGAGCACCTGAGCAATTGGCTTCCCCTCTCCTGTTCTCAGTTTCCTCCTCCATAAAATGGGAGGAAAATACGTTCTACCTGTTGGGGAGATTAATGAGATGAGATCATGATGTCCAGAGGGCCCAGCACACTGCAGCACCTAGGAACTATGGGGATTACAGCCCGTCCCAGTTCTGAGGTCCCAGCTGGCTCCCAGCTCCCTTCAGGTCTCCCCAAACAATGGGCCAAGGCGCTTGGGACCTGGACGCACACATTTCAGTCCAGGCAAAGCAGCTGGGAACAGCCCACGAAGGTCGTAGGGGCCCTTGCCTGGTTTGGGGGGCCTCCTTGAAGGCTCCCCAAAGCATATCCCTGAGCTAAGCTTTTGGACAACCACCCCCCTCCCCTTGCTCCCTGCCTCCCTGCCTTTCACACAGAGCTGGGGCCTTTAAAAGTTTTTTCCTTCTCCCTTCCCAATCTGGAGCCACTGCCGTTATTAAAAAGGAACACCATGTGTTTTAAAAGGGAAAAGTGTGAGATTCTCTGCAAGCAAGGCAGGAGGGTGGCCTCCATCCCGGGGTCCCGACAGGGGTCCCCATCTCCTGTCCCGCTGGTACCTGCAGACACTTTACGACCCACCCGCCTGCTGGTCAGGTGCTAAGACACACCGTAAGTAGAAACATATTGCTGAGGTGTGAGAATCTTTTATTTAATTTCTTCCCTCTTAAAGGAAAAAACACACGCACAACAATCCCCCCAACCACCACCACCTTTGCCTGCTGCTCTGCGGACTGGGAAACAAAGCCAGCCACTAACAGTGGCACTTACAGGCACTGCTCACGGCCTAGAGCAGAGTTGCCAGGGAACCCGGGAGGGCCTGGGTCAGCCCCTCACCTGCCCAGGCACCTTGGGCATGCGGGGCTTTCAGCAAGTGTCCCCAGGGGGTGCCCAGACCCCGTCCTTTCTGGAAGAGCACCACAGGAAGCTTGCAAATGGCTCTGTGTAGCGTGGGATGACCTGGGGAGCAGTGTGTGCGGCCCCCAGCGACCCGCGCGCCTGGATGGGGTGCATGGAACGACTGGGAACGTCCAGGGCAGGCTGTGCCTGCGTGTATACCCCTGTGTTGCCTCCCCCGGAGGAATGTGTGTGACCACGAATGTGTGTGTGTCAGGGATGGAATGTGTGTGTGCGCGCCCCGATGGTGTGCGAATGTGCATCTGGGCTGCAGTGTGCGCTCATCTGAGGGCGAGGGTGACGGGCCACAAGCCAGTGTGTCTTTGTGTGTCTCTGGGTGTGTCCCAGAGAGGGTCTGGATGTAGAGACGGTGTCCTGGAGGGGGTGTGCTTCTAGATGGGGGGGACAGAGAGTGCCGGGGGCCAGGAGCTCCTGACAGGGCGGGGGTCTTCCCTGTTGCCCTCCCCCCCCCCCCAACACCACCACCACCAAGGCTGGGCCACTGGTGCCCGGACTCGCTCCCTCTCACTCTCACCCACTCGCTCACAAAGATTTCTCTCGGTGGAGACTCTCAGCCCCGCGCAGCCTGGCCAGGAATGGTTCCGAGCCCGCCGGTGGCTGGGACTCCGCGGACCCCCGAGCGCGGGGTCCCGCTAGGGGAGGGCGGCGGCGGCGGCGCCGGCCCGCGGAGAGGCGCGTCCCCGGGGACCCCGGGCCGCGCGCCAGGCGGCCAGAGCGGCCCCCCTCCCGCCGCCCCGCCTTCCTCGCGGGGCTCATCCCTCCACTCGGGGAGGGGGGGGCGCCCGGAGCCAGCACCCAACGCGCCTACCGCGTGCGCCCCTGACTGGGAGCGGTGCCCCTCGGTCTCCACGGCTCCGAGTCCACGGGCGCTGTTGCGTGCACCCGCCGCGTCCTGGAGTTCAGCGAGTCCCAGGCCGCGGCACCCCCGACCCCCAGGGCAGAGCCGGGTGTCCCCGGCCGGGCGGCCCAGGTAAGAAGGCCTAGGGCGTGGAAGCCAGACCCTCTGGCCGGGGGGCTGCGGCGCCGTGCGCCCCGCAGGTGAGGGCGCCCCGAGGGCCGCGCCGGGGGCGCCTTCCTTTGTTCCCGGGCCGTCCAGGTGGCGCCCGCGCCCCCCTCCCCCCGCAGCTGCCCCCGGGGCGCACGCTCTCGGCCCAGGCGGGAAGAAGGGAACAGGACGCCGGGTACTCACGGGCTCCTGATCCGGCTCTCGGCGCCCCGAGGACGCAGAGTAGCAGTAGGGGCAGCAGCGGCGGCGGCCGCCGCGCGGATTGGGCGGCGGGGCCCGGGCGGCCGGCGGGCATGGGGCCGGCGCTGCCGGGGGCGCGCGGCAGGAGGCGGCGGGCGGCGGCGGCGGCGGCGCGGGGCGCCGGGCGCGGGGCTCGAGGCCGGCGCGGGAGGGCGCGGGCCAAGCAGCCCGCACGTCGCTGGGCGCGGGCGCGGAGGCCGGAGCAAGTCTGAGCAGCCGAATTGACAAGGCGCTAATGCGCCGCTGGCCCCGCCCGGCCCCGCCCCCGGCCCGGCCCGGCCCCGGGGGGGCGGCGGGCCCCGCACCGGCCTCCCCGCCGCCCGCCCGCCCGCCCGCGGGCACCGCGCGCCCCACCCGTCCGGCCTCCGCCCCGCCGCACACCGCGCGCGCCCTGTCCCGCGGCCCGGAAGCCCCCGCTCAGCCCCTACCAGCCTGAGAACTCTTTCCAACCCCGCCAGCTCCAGGCTCCCCACCCCCAATCTGGGACCTGGCGCCCCCAACCCCGTTTTCATACCTCTGCCCACTTCCCTGCACCCTGCTCTCAGCCCTTTGCCCCTTAAGTGTCCCCTGCGGCCCCCAGCCCTGGCCCGCTCCTCCCCCCCCATCCTGCCTCGGCCCCCACCCCGGTTTTTAGCCCCGCCCCCCCCACTGAGTGGTCCCTGAGCCCCGCCTGCTCCCATTTCCACCCCTCCTTCTTCCCCAGGGGCCCAAGAGTCGTACCCCCCGGCCCCACGCCCTGGGCGCGCGGATCCCACCGCTCTCGGCCCAGTGCCCCCCGCCTCCCACTTCATCCCGCCTCTCCTCGGTCCTCCGCGCGCAGCCTCGGTCCCAGGCTTTGCTGGAGGGAAGACTGAGAAAAAGCTGGAAGCCGACGGAGTCCCCGGCCCTGCCCTGGCTCAGCTGTCCCCTTCACGCAGGACAGGGCTGAGGTTCCTCAGGGGGCTCTGGGGGCCTTAGGAGGGAGCTCCGGCGCGGACAGACTGGGAGAAATGGGACCTGGTGGGAGCGGGGACGGGGATTTGCCCCGGTCCCGCAAGCGGGACGGGAAGGGTACCCACGAGGAGAGTGGTGAGGAGGCCCACCCCGACTCACTGACACCCCTCCCCACGGAAAAATCAGTTCAGCGGCCCGCGGGTGGGGTGCGCCACGCAGTGAGTAATAGCTCCGGCGGCCGCCGCCCGCCGACTCCAGGTAACGCCGGCTGCCCGGAGCGACGCATAGTTTGTCTTCCTTTTTTTCTGCGCCTTCTCCGTGTTATTATTTTTGGCCACTGCTTGGGTTTCGGGACCCCTCCTGGCCCGGGCGCCTCACTCCCCTCCTGTCGGTCAGCACCCGATGCAGTGCCCAAGATAGAAGGGCTCCTGGCCTCTCCGGAGGTTTAGGGGGTGCTTGAGATGAGAGTTCCAGGGACACCTCCAGCCCGGAGGTTTGAGTCTCAGCCCTGCCCCCAGCGGTGTGCCCAGAGAGAGAAAGGGCTCTAACTTCCCTTACAGAGGGGTTCCCTTAGAGGCCTGGACCTTCTCTCTCCATGTCCCTAACCATCCAGAGGGGTAAAAGCTTCTGAGCGTGGCTCAGGAGTCCTCACCTTGTTTGCTCAAAAGCTACCCTCCACTCCTGTTGCTTGGATCCCCAACTCAGACCCCAGACTGTCAGAAAAGAGGATTGGAGGACAGGATCCTGGGGGCTCTGCACACGCACATTCTGGATTCTGGGTGGGTTGATGAGAGAGTAAAGCCCTGGAGTAGTACACTGCCGTTCACTGATGCAATCAGGCCTCAGTTTTATCCTCTGTACAATGGGTAGCTCTCAGACAGCCTAAGGTCTTCTGTGAGAAAATGCATTGCTACAGAAGGTGCCACAATCTAAGCCCTTGGCACGGCCGTTGGCACTGGAGGTATGTTCTTTTGTAGCAAAGACGGTCCCCAGGCCTCAGTTTGTCACCTCTGAAAAAGGGGCCAGAGTTCCACCTGCCAGGTGGTCCAGATGGTTAAGAGGCATTGGCAGTTCGTCACTGGAATTGTTTGCAGGATAGGCGCAACCCCTCCCCCACAATCTTTGCCCTGCAAAGTTTGACTCCCTCCAGGAGGACTTAAGACTTCTCGAGTGAGATCTTGATATCCCCTCCCCCTATCTCTGCTCCTCCCCCAGTCATTCCTGGGTTTTGGGAAAAGGCTCCCCCATCCACCCAGGTGCTCAGGCCAGAGACCTGGAGGCGTGCGTGACAACTCTCTCCTTCGCTCATCCCCCACGTCCAATCCATCAGCAAATCCTGTTGGCTCTGATTCCAAAACACATCCCCATTCTGAGATTCTGACCCCTTCTCCCCACCCCATCCCGGTCCAGGCCCCACCATCTCCCTCTGGGATACTGCTCGGCCTCCTCCTGGGCTTCCCCGGTGACCCTCCTGCCCTGGTCTGCACGGCAGGCAGGAGCTTTTAAAAGAAGCAAAGCAGGTCTTCTCTGCCCAGCCACCCTATCCCCCCTCCTCTCCCTTCCTCTCCTCCACTCTCTTTTTCCCCTTCCTCTCCCTCACTTCGCTCCAGCCACTGCAGCCCTGTTTCCCCAAACACATCAGGCTTGTTGCTATCACAGGTCTTTACAGATTTGCTCTTCCATCTACAGGGATGCGATTCCTCCCAAAGCTCCCCCCCCACACACACACAGTTAGCACCTTATCTTCCATCAGGTCACAGGTCAAGTGTCACCTCAGAGGGCATCCGCCCCCCCCCCCCCCCCCGTCCTTACAAGGCACCCTTCTACCCCTTCACCTTTTCAAGTTGTCTTTGTAACACAACTCTTTGAACATTGTCTTTCTCTTGAGACGTATTTTCTTTAGACTGTGAACGCCCTGAGAGCCATTAGGACCTCATGCCGGGCCCAGTGAGGGCCACAGAAGAAGAGCTCAATGAATATTTGCAAAATGAAAGGATGGAGAAGTTTCAGTCCTTCTAAGTGGCTAGAAAACGCAGTCCCAGTGAATCATGATGCCTGGGGTCTCAGTGAGTCCCACGCTGGGACCCTGACTTGCTGTGTGACCCAAACTGGTACCATCCCTCTCTGGTCCTTACCAATAGAAGGGTAGGGATCATCTGCCCAGTCCTGCCCTGGAGCATGCCCTCTACCCTCTGGGTAACTTTTACTTCATTACCTTTGACTTTAAGGAAAGAGACTTGACCCCTGGGTGCACACTTCCCAGCCCTGGCACTCCCAGAGGTTTAACCCCTTCCTTCCCAATCCACCGCCTTTTGCGAAGGAAGAGGAACCAGCATTGACGGCACTTCTAGCAAATATTGACCCAAGTCCTTGAAGGTGTCTGGGAATGTACTGAGGGGGCAGATGGAGAGAGGGCCCCACGTGGGCCGGGGGAGGACTCCTCCTTAGTCTGCATACTCTGTACCTAAGGATTAGGTCGGGGAAGACCCTCCAGCCCCAGCCCCCCATGTAATTGAAGAGCATTGAGGGGACACTGGGGAGGAAGCAGCAGTAACAGCACTGGCCCGGAGGAACCCAGAGCCAGTGGGAGTGAGCAGAGCAGAGATGCTTCTCCCACGCTGAGACCCCAGTGCTCAGGGGCCCTCAGTATGGGATTAGCCTGTGTTCCAGGCCTGTGTTCCCAGGAGGCAGGGGCAGTGAGGGTCCGGACCTGGACATAGGAGGTTGGGACAGCAGAAGGCGGGGCTTTATCATTGCTACCCTGGAGCTTGCGCCTGGGTAGCTGGGATGCCTAGGTTCAAAGCTTTGTGCGCTGAACTTTAAAAATTCAGACCCCATAGGCATTGGAGGTGGGGCCTCAGGAGTGCTGCCTGGGTCCAGGTCAGGGCCCCTGGACACTCTGGAGAACCTCGGATGTCTGGGTTCCAAGAGGAGAAAGTTGCGGTGTGTGTGGGGGGGGGGGAGGGCGGGGGGGGGACGGACAGCTGGGTCCCTTTCTCCTCCTCCCCCCACCGTCAGCAAGCGCCGGCGCCACGGTGCCGTGCCTCCTCCTCAGCCTGTACCCAGCTTGGGGGTGGGGGTCAGCGGGGTCGTGGTGAGGGCGGCAAGGGACAAAGGGCGCTTGTCCGATGCCCGCCCTGACCTCGGCCGCCGCTTCCCGGACGCCCGGCCCGCCGCTGATTCACGCCCAGGCCCGCCGCAGCGCCCCGCGCCTGCCGCCCCCGGCCGGGCCGCCCCGGGGGGTAGGAAGTGGGGGGGGGGCGAGGGGCGGCGCCGAGTCAACTTTCCCTCTTAAGCCCCGAAGGAATGTCGGCGGATTTCCTGAAACCCGACCCCGGCCGCCCGCCGGCCCTCCCGCCCCTCACCTGGACCTGCTCCCCCGGGAATGGCAGGAGGGGCGCGGGGGCTCACCTGGGGGGCCAGGGTCAAGTCCTCCTTCCGCTCCCGCCCCCAGCGGCCTCGTGGAGCGGAAAGGGGGGGTGGGTGGGCAGCAACCAAGCCCTCTCGCTCTTCTCCGGCAACCGACGCCAGCTCCCCAACCACTCCGGCCTCAGTTTCCCCTTCCCCAAAAGGATGCAGGGAGTCCTTCTTTCCTGCTGCTCTTGAAGTGACGCCTCTTCTGCCTGATGCCCCACCCTCGGCCCGCGTCTCTTTGCTCCTCTCGCTTGTATCTGGGCCCACTCCTTTTCCCACCCTGAGCCTCAGTTTCCTCATCTGTAAATTAGACAACGCTACCGGCACTTCCTTATAGGGTTGTTGCAAGAACATACCTGGGAGGGGCTTTGTGTGCAATGAATGGAAGTACAGTAACTGTGGAAGGTTTAAGCGCGCGGGGCTCTGGAATTGACATGTGTGGGCTTGAATCCTAGCTCTGCCGAGGGGTCCTGGGGCCCAAGTTTCCCACCTGTGAGGCGGGGGACAGTATCAGTCTTAACCAATGGCTGTTTCCCAAGGCACAGGGCCCAACGCGCGGGGGTTTAGCCCCGGGGTTCCCTCGCTTTCGCGGAAACCGCGGGCTGGAGGCCCTTGCCGCAGGGTCGCCGCGGCGTAGCCCGGGAGGGGCGGGGCGGGGGAGGGGCCGCGCCGGGATCCAGATGTTCAGGGTCCGCCAGGCACAGCCGCGCCTGATTAAGCCACGTGGGGGCCGGCCGAGGCCGCGGAGATGAAAGCGCCGCGGCCGGCCCGGGGAGGGGGTGCGCCAGGTCCCCCCGGGTCCCTTCCTCCTCGGCCGGAACCTGCGGCGCCCTTTGACCCACCGACCCCGCGTGGCTGCCGCCCCGTCTGTGGGGGTGGAGCGTTGATGGAAGCCAAGTGGACGGCTGCGCGACCTCCGCAGGCACCTGCACCGGGCATGCTAGCGAGGGACGGAGGGGTCATCTTTGCAGGGGACCGAAGCGTAGAGGGGCGCCCACACTACCCTGCCTGACTGAGAGCTAGGGAGCTAGGGAGACCTCTTAAACCGAGATACAGGGGGTTTCAATCTGTCACCTTGGAGCGTGGCAGTTATGGAAGGCAGCAGTGTCCCTGTTTGCCCCAAGTTTCCCCACAAGAATTAGGAATTTTAGCAGCACCTACACGCACCTCTGTGCCCCCCTCTCACTCAGCGCCGGGCCGAGAGGCTCCCAGTCTGGGGGAGAGAGTGCTAGATCCCCCAAGCCTGTGGATCAGGGCTGGGCCAGGAGGGGGCGAGGCTGGGGGAACCCTGAAGGGCCGGGAAAGGCTTCCTACAAGAGGCAAACCAGTTACAAAGTTACCACCCCTCTCACTTGGATGGCGAAGGACTGGATGCCACAGACCTTCCCGAGGCCTTCACCGACCCAGTCTTGTGATCCTCACGTCCCTCCACCTCCACTCTCTGGCTTCAGCACCACCACCCTCCTACCCGCCTCCGGGTTCTCAGTTACTTTTGCCTGGATTGCCCTCCCCGCTTGGTCAGCTCAAACTTTGCCTCCTTGGGGAGGCCCTCGCTGAATCCCCTGGCGAACAGAGACGCCCCAGCCCATCACCCAGTTTGTTTCCTTTTGGCCCCAAAGCGCTGGCTGAGATTCTCCAGCCTGCATACGAGGGAGGTGTCATGGCACCCCCGAGATGGGACAGGAGGTCCACCTGCCCCACCCCACCCGCTCCCCGACGGTGCCGCAGCGCAGCTCCCCCCGCCCGTTCTCCGCATCCCCCGCCCCCCCTTCCCAGGCTGCCTCGCTCGGGTGACGTCAGCGACCCGGTCCCCGCCGCCGCCGCCGCCGCCGCCGCCGCCGCCGCCGCATCCTCGGTGCCTGCCAGGAGCCGGCGTCCCCCGAGCCCCTCGCGCCCGGCACGGCCATGGCTTCGGTGGCGCTGATGCCGCTCCTGCTGCTGCTGCTGCTGCAGCCTCCACCTGCCACCCCCGCGCCTTCCGCCCGCGACCCCTTCGCCCCGCAACTCGGGGACACGCAGAGCTGCCAGCTGCGGTGCCGCGACCGCTATCCCGGTCCGCAGCTCTCGCAGGTGAAACGCATGCGGCGCCGGCCGGAGGACCCGAGACCTCCCTGGTGGGGGAGGGGTTGGGGATGCGGTTCCCACCGTCGGGAACGCGAGACGGGGGTTCTTCGGAGGGGGAAGGAGTCGGAAATGGGGCTTCCACAATGGGGATGGGTCCCTCTGGTGAGGGAAGGGCTGGAGTCTCTTCTGTTGAGGCGAGCGCAGGGGTCGGGTGTCCCTCCGATGGGGCTTGGGAGTTGCACCTCCCGCGGAGGAAGGGCTGGGGGGGGGTGGTGGTGTCCCTCTGATGAGGGAGGGTTTGGAGATGCAAGTCCCTCTGATGAATGCGGAGCTGGGGGGGGGTCCCTCCAAAGGAGGGGCTGGGAGGGGGACTGAGGTGTCTTAGTCCGCTGCGCAAAGACCCTCGGGGCGCCCATCCCCCACCTCCCTCAGGCCTGACGGTCCTCTTCTCCTCCTCCTCCTCCACCTAAGCGACTTCCACATCCTCCTCCCTCCCCTCCCCCCCCCCAAGAGCTACCAGCCCTCATTCACATCCTCGGCGCCCCCCCCCCCCCCGCCCAGCTGGATCTCCATTTTCCCAGGCCAGAAAATACGACAAAACCTCCTCCTCTTAGCCTCCTCCCTCCTTCCTGAGGCCTGAGAATCCCCCTCAATCTCTGCCCTCCTCCCTGGAGCCTTGGTGGGGGGAAGGCATTTCTCTCCCTCTTATGCATTTTACAACCATTGCCCAAACCCAGTGCCCTCCACGGTCCATCCCCCTTCTCAAGCTCCCTCCCCTTCTCTCTTCCTCAGAGCTAAGAACCCCCACTAATATTCTTAGCCTTCCTCTCCCCACCTCAATCTCTCTGGATTTGGGGGGGGGGGAGGAGGAGGGAGAGGACCACAAATCTTCTATCTCCTGCTCTGAGCGTGTGCTTCCAGTGCAGATCTCCTCCTGCCCCTCCCCCTGGCCTGAGCCCAGTGTCCCCTCTCCCAGGCAGAGCTTGAGGAGGAGGACCCCACGGAGTCCCCATATGAGTATGACAGGGCTGTCCTGATCAGTGCTTGTGAGCGTGGCTGCCGCCTCTTCTCCATCTGCCGATTCGTGGCCAGGAGCTCCAAGCCCAATGCCACCCAGACTGAGTGTGAAGCAGGTGAGGCCTGGCTGGGTGGCCAGGGTGGGGAGGGGTGGCGGGGGAAGGGTCAGCCTTTAGTCACCCCTCCTGCCCCCTCCCCACTCCAACCCATCCCCCAGCCTGTGTGGAGGCCTATGTGAAGGAGACGGAGCAGCAGGCCTGCAGCGAGGGTTGCTGGAGCCAGAACCCGGAGCCGGAACCTGAACCCGAGCCTGAGCCAGAGCAGAAGGTGGGCACCCTCCCACCTGTGGCCCTGGGATTGTCGCCACTCTTCTCTGCCCCCTCCCTGCAAATCTGCACTCATATCCAGAGTCTCCCAGGCTCTGCAGTCCATTCTGGGCTTACCGGGTGCCCTCGATGGAGTCAAGTCTGGTCTCAAGCCTCAGTTATCACCTCTGTGATATGGGAAGTACTCTCTCCTCCCACCACCTTACGAGGAGTAAGAAAACAGCCACGGTGTGTCAGTCATTTGTCCTGATCCAGGCTCAGCCATAGCCTGTCCCAAATTCCTCAGGCTACCTAGAGGCACCTGGGACAGCGCCACTCCCATTTCGTGCCTGCGAAGCAACTACCCGAGTTCATACAGTTAGGGCTGTACGAGATGGGATTTAAAGCCAGTGCCACCAAGGCTTATGAACACCTCTCCCCTCACTCGTCTTCTGTGCTATTAGAGCTGACTTTATCGAGCACTTACTACATGCCAGGTGCTGGTCTGAGCACCTTCCTTGTGATGAACAGGTGGCCACTGTCACGGGGGCGGGGGCTCAGAACTGAGTTTCAGGGAGGAGCAACCCCCCACCCCCACTGCAGGGAGAAATAATAATTGCTCACCTGTCATGTCCATAAGTGAGTCTAGGAAACCCTATATCTGGGGAAACTAAGGCACAGGACATCATTCATCACAGCCAGAGACCCATGGACCGAGATTCCCCAGAAAGCTCTTCTCCCTTCACCCATTTTCCTCCACCCCCTCCAGGCCTTCACTGTTCATAAAAGCACACTGCACTATGATTCCTTCCTATTCTGAATTCTCTGCTGATGCTGTCAAAATAAGAAGGATGGTGGTGACAAATTTAATAATAGCATCTACTACACATTAGGCGCTTGTGCTGTACCGTTGTCTAGCTGAACTCTCATAACAACCCCACGAGGGAAGAGAATGATCCCCATTTGAAGGTTCAGAGAGGGCAATCCACTTCTCCGAGGGCAACAGGAGGCCAAATGCAGCTCCTAAGGCCTGTGTTCGTTGTACGAAGCCCTGTTGCCCCAAACCACTTAGCAAATTCCAATCATAGTGAATTCTCCCAGCTCCCCTCCCATTGGTGAACGCCCTACCTTGGTGACATTTCTGTGCCTTGGGCCTTCCCTTGGCAGAGAAAGGTCCTGGAAGCTCCAAGTGGGGCCCTTTCGCTCCTGGACTTGTTTTCCACCCTCTGCAATGACCTTGTCAACTCGGCCCAGGGCTTCGTCTCCTCCACCTGGACATACTACCTGCAGACTGACAATGGGAAGGTGGTGGTGTTCCAGGTGAGGGGTCTGGCAGGGGCCACACCAGCGCGGTGGGTGGGTGATCAGGGTAAGAAGGTGGGATGCGTTGGTTCTTGGCTCATGGGATGCAAAGTCCTCAGGTGGTCAAGGTTCAGACGCAGCTAGATTCAGGGGTTCGCTGTCTCACTCGCCTCCTTGACTCTGCTTTTTTCTGTGGTGGCTTCATTTCCAGGCAAGCTCTTCCCTCCTGATAGCTGGGTAGATGCCCAAGGCTCTAGATTATAACCTCTCTGAAGTTTTAACTAAATTGGGACTTACTTTGATTGGCCCTGGCTGGGTCATGTGACCATCTCTCGGCCAATCCCTGTGATTCTATTGGCTTGGTCAGGAGCTAAAAAGGATGGGGTCAAGATGCATTGAGATGCCCACAATAGCAGGGAACCACATCCCTGATGTCACAGCCCAGAGCCCCACAGAAGGGTGTCCTCCCTGCACCCAGTGGAACGATGTGCCAGTTGGGCATGGGACAACGTAGCCTTCATGGGCCAGAGATGTGCTTCCCAGGGCTGACGTGGTGACTTTCTAAGTGGCCCTTCTGTGCTGTCTTGTTCTTGACCCAGACCCAGCCTGTGGTAGAGAACCTGGGGCATGAAGGGGCCCGTCTGCAGCGAGTAGAGGTGACCTGGCGGGGATCCCACCCTGAGGCCTTGGAGGTACACGTGGGTAAGTTCTGAGGCTAGACGCATGCTCCTTCCACAGGCAGCTCCACTGCCATAAGGCATCCTCCTGGAAAATGAACCTCTAGGAATGGGATTTCTGTCTCTCAACTCTTAGAATTGCTTGGTCCATCTCTCAGGGTTCTGTAGTCTGTTTCCCAGGATTCCATGCTCCATCTCCTAGAGTTCCATGGTCCATTTTCCCGGGTTCTGATCTATTCCAGGACTCTATGACCCATTGCCCTAGGTCCTGGCTTCCTTTCTCCTCTCCATGGCTGCTTTGATCTCTTGGGGGAGGTCTGGGAATTGCTAAGAGCAGACCTGTCTCAGACCCTGTAGGCCCCTTGGACAAAGTGAGGAAGGCCAAGATCCGAGTCAAGACCAGCAGTAAGGCCAAGGTGGAGTCCGATGAGCTGCAGGACAACGACTTCCTCAGTTGCATGTCCCGGTGGGTGACAGGACCCCGGGGGTGGGATGGGAGTGGAGCTGGAAGGGAGGGTCTCCCAAACCCCCACTAGGACCGCTGAGCGTGCCTTCTGGGTGGGTCAGGCGCTCAGGGCTCCCTCGCTGGATCCTGGCCTGCTGCCTCTTCCTTTCTGTGCTGGTGATGCTGTGGCTGAGCTGCTCCACCCTGGTGACCGCCCCTGGCCAACACCTCAAGTTTCAGGTGGGCGGGGCCCAGTGGAGGGGTGGGAGAAGGACTGCTGCCTGGTCCTGAATCGGGCCACCCACTCTCCCCTGGAGGCAGGGTCTCCTGACTTGCTGTGTGACACTGGGCAAGTTTCTTCACTTCCTTATGAGATGGGGGGAACGATGCCAACCCATAGTTGAGGTGACCTGAGATCAGGGGTGGGAAGGAGCCTTGGCAGGGTGGGAGCTCATTAGCCCTCCCTCCATCCCTCTTCCTCCCCCTGCAGCCCCTGACCCTGGAGCAGCACAAGGGCTTCATGGTAGAGCCAGACTGGCCCCTGTACCCTCCCCCGTCGCATGCTTTTGGGGACAGCCCCCCACCCTACAAGCTGAAGCTGGACCTGACCAAGCTGTAGGTGTCCATCCACCCATGCATTGCCAAGTGCAGGGGCTCCGCGAGCCTCGCTTGCCCTGTGCCCAGGAGTCCAGGCCAGGGTGGGACCATCCTTGGGCTCCTCTACCCCCGATCCTTCTTCTTTCCCCAGTCCCACTCCTTGCCCCTCCGGGCCCTGGGATTGCCACGCCCCCAATAGGGGGGTGGGATCTGGCCTTGGTTCCTCCCTGCCCCCCCTTCCCCAGAGTGTGCTACTTTTGTCTTCTATCTTGTAGCTTCTTGAGTATTTGAGCCCCAGTTCTGTGCTGCCTTCCTCTTTCCTCTTTCCTCCCCTTTTGGAGGGTGGGGGCTGAAGGCACAGGGGAGCCACCTTGTGCTAGGGCCCCCTCCTTTTACCCACCTCACCTCCGGAGATCCAGTCCCAAGAGAGGAGGCCCCTGAGAGAGGAGGTGGTGGGCAGCTCCATGCTGGGAGGGCGGCTGAGACTGGGGTTGCAGCATGGGGGTCGGGAGGAATAAACCATGTATATAAAAGATATTTTGGACTGAGCCTGCTTCTGTCTGTCTTTCCATCTGTCCTTGGAAGAATAGCCTGGGCATGGCCAGGACCCCGGTCCACTTGGAGATGGGGACAGCCCTGGCAACTCCCTGTGGCTTGAGGAAGGACAGCCCCTCTGCTGCCCAGCCCACATCACACTTCTGACTAGGGATGTCCCGAGAAAAGTGGCCTTTGCTACCTGCTTGGCCTGGATGGGTCAGTACCCTTTCTTGCCTCCCTTTTAGGGTCCCTTCTGTGAGATGCACAGGTAGAGGCTTGAGGGGGGGATGTTTGTTACTGTTGTGGCCATCAGGGTTCCATTGCCCTTTCTTTTGGGGACGGAGTTCTGCTCCACTGGGAGCAGCTTCAGGGCACTGACCTTGGGTCTTATCCCCTTCCCTATCCAAGGGATCCATCCTTGGCATGAAAAAATTTGTTTAATGTTTATGTATTTCTGAGAGAGAGAGAGAGAGAGAGAGAGAGAGAGAGAGAGAGAGAGACAGAGCATGATGAGCTGGGGAGGGGCAGAGTGACAGAACGAGAGGGAGACACAGAATCCGAAGCGGGCTCCAGGCTCCGAGCTGTCAGCACAGAGCCCGACACCAGGCTCAAACTCACGAACCATGAGATCATGACCTGAGCTGAAGTTGGACCCTTAACTGACTGAGCCACCCAGGCGCCCCCATACTTGGCACGCTTACCCCGTACTTTGCATTTCAGGAGGCTTGCAGGACAAGAGCAGCCTCCCCCCATGAGGCCACGGCCATGGCTCTCCATCCTTCCTGTCCATTCTGCTGACTCCCTGAGATTCTTCCAATAAATCCTCTTTTAGCTTGAGCCAACTGGAGTCGTTTCTATTGCCGGCAACCAGAGATTGCTGGGGAGAGTTTGGGACGAGGGGTGTGGTGGTGGTCAATGGGGTGGCGGTTTCCCAGGGCTGATGGACATCTATGGGTGACAAGTGGGCTGGGGGAGGGGCTTTAGAGGGAACAAGGTGTGGGGCTGATTATCAGCCCATCCATGCTTCACCTTACCTTGTGTCCCAGGAGGTGGCGATCCACTTGGGCTCTCTGCCTTTTGCTAGAGTCACCACAGGTAGGAGGTGGGAGGAGGGAAGAGCGAGAAGTCCGAGTGTTTCTCTTCTGGTGTCGGTCCCTGTATCCCCCAACCTCCAGCCTGTGCGTGGTCACAACTCCTCGCTGTTGCTCTCCCAGGGTGCTGCGCCACCTCCTGTCGGTTACCCAACCCTGCCCACACCTCTGCAGATAGCCCCTTTACTACAACTCCTGAAGCATCCATTCTGAGCGGCTCCTGCCTGCACCTTCCTCCCTGACACCATGAACATCAGGACTCAACATAGAGACAATTTAGCCCCCAAGGGATTGTTCTGGGTCCTGGTAGGGTTTCAAGGCAGCCCCTTGGAACGTTGCCAAGAAATGACACCTGGGCAGAGGTAAGAAGCAACAGCAGGCCCGTGCTGCCCAGTAGAGCTTTCTGCAATGATGGAAACGTTCTGTCTGCAACACCCCCACCCACATAACATTATGGGTCCCTTGCGATGTGGCCAGTGAGACTGAAGACTTCATTTCTCATTTAGTTAGAGTTAGTGTACATTTAAGGCTTTCCCCCTATTTTTGTGTGGTGGTAAACTATATATATCACATATTTTAATCTGTTTTTAAGTGTACAATTCTGTGGCATTAGGTTCATCGACAATGTCGTGTGACCATCACCACTACTTAAGTGGCTACTGTAGGGGCGCCTGGGGGACTCAGTCGGTTCAGCTTCTGACTCTTGATTTCAGCTCAGGTCATGATCTCACAGCTTTATGAGTTCAAACCCTGTAGCAATCAGGTTCTGCGCTGACAATGCGGATCCTGCTTAAGATTCTCTCTCTCTCTCTCTCTCTCTCTCTCTCTCTCAGCCCTTCCCCTGCTTGCACTTTCTCTCTCAAAATAAATAAATAAACTTAAAAAAAAAAAAAGGCTGCCGTAACTGCTCAGTCCAGTGCAAAGGGGACCCTAGTGGTCCTTTCCGCCTTGCCCACGGCCTCCCGTCTCATTGACTCCAAACACCTGGGTGGCATCTTGAGTCTTCCCTGTCCTCCCTCCACCTTATCCCATCGGCAGAGCCTATCTCCCCCACCCCTCCAACCCACATGCTTTTCTTTATCTCCATGGCAACCAGCAAGGTCTAAGCCGCTACCACTTCTCAACCAACCACTGCACCTGCTTCCCCTTGGGGCTCCCCGCTTCCCCTCCAGCCCCCCTCCAGCTCCATGCAGCAGCTTGGAGCTGCCAGGATCAAGCGATCCGATCCCAGCTATCACCCGCTTCTGGGGTTTCCTGCTGCCACGAGGAGTCCAAACAGCCACATGTACCATTGAGGCAACCCACCATCTGGCCCCAATCACGTCTCCCATCACTTCCGTGGAGGCTCTCCCCATCGCTCACTATGCTCCAGTCACACTGCTTCTCTCTGGATCCCTGGAGCCTACCTTGTTCCTTCCAGCCCCAGGGCCTTTGCATTTGCATGTGCCTATGCCAGGAACTCCCTCATGGCCCTGCTCTGCCCAAGTCCTCATCTAAAAGGGCTCCTCCTTGGGCGCCTGGGTGGCGCAGTCGGTTAAGCGTCCGACTTCAGCCAGGTCACGATCTCGCGGTCCGGGAGTTCGAGCCCCGCGTCAGGCTCCGGGCTGATGGCTCAGAGCCTGGAGCCTGTTTCCGACTCTGTGTCTCCCTCTCTCTCTGCCCCTCCCCCGTTCATGCTCTGTCTCTCTCTGTCCCAAAAATAAATAAACGTTGAAAAAAAAAGTTTAAAAAAATAAAAGGACTCCTCCGCGAAGGACATCCTGGCCTCCTCAGACTCCTCCTCCAGAAGCCCCTGTTACACCTGTGTTCAGCTTCTGCACCTGCGCTCACCACATTTATAGTTGATGAATGATCACTTATTTCAATGTTGGCCTTCTTCAACATAATTTCATAAACTCAGTGAAGGCAGCTCCTGAGGGGCTCGTGTGTGACCTGGCATCATGGAGTAGGTATTAATTATTTTTGTTGGAATGTCTCCCTATTTCTCAGACCCTAGAAGCAGGCTCATCTGGTCAAGTCCCTTCTGTGCATGGGGTTAGACCTTTTCCCTCCCTTGCTGATCACCACCCCCTCATCATGAGTCGTTATTGCCCTCAGGCATCACCAGATTTCCTCTGTTTATCATTTATTTATTTATTTATTTATTTATTTTAATTTTAGAGAGGGGTGGGGCAGAGGGGCAGAGGAAGAGAGAGAATCTCAAGCAGGCTCTGTGCTCAGCATGGAGCCCGACACAGGGCTCGATCCCTCAACCCTGGGCTCATGACCTGAGCTGAAATCAATAGTTGGACACTCAACCGACTGAGCCACCCGGGCGCCCTTATCTGCTTCTTTTTGAGATTTTTGTTTTTAAGTAATCTCTACACCCATCGCGGGGCTCGAACTCGCAACCCTGAGATTAAGAGTCACATGCTCCACCGACTGAACCAGCCAGGCGCCCTTACCTCTGCTTAACCTTTCAAAGGCTTCCAATATTCGCCAGCCTGGCAGCCACCATTTCCTACCTTTGGGTCTGAAGACAAAATGGGTCCTACCCTCACGGTTCCCTGCAGTAACATCAGTCAACGGTCTAACCTCCGGGCCTTTGCTAGAGCTGCTCCTTCTGCTCGGAACACCTTTGTGGATTTGGTAGGAATCTACCTGGCACCCTACGTCGCCCCCTTCTTGCTTCTGAACAGAGCCCCGGCTTGGTTTGATCAAGATTATGTGGTTTCGGGCAAACTGAGCAGCATGACCCAAGCCTTCCCAGGCGCGGGTGGGGTTTACTGGGAGATACACACACACACACACACACACACACACACACACACACACGCTGTCAGCTGGGGTTGTTGAGCGGGGAGGAGGATGTGGGTCTGGAGCTGCCGAGGGCCATTTGTTACCACAGCAACAGAGCCGCCCAGAGGGACAGAGAGAGACCGTGTCTTTACACGCCATCGCGGGAAGTCCTGGATCAAATGTGCCTGAAGTCCACCCTGTCCCTTCGTGTTTGCCTTAAGCCGGTTTGCGTTGGAACTGCAAAGTTGTGACTGGTCCCAGTCTCTTTGCCCTCCCTCCCCCCCCTCAAGTCTGAGCCCCCGAGGGCTCGAGGTTCTTGGTATGTTTCGATGCCATGTGTCTAGTGTGTCAATTCTCGAAGCTCTGGTGACCAGCCTAGGGCTGGGCCCAGAGTGGGTGCCTCAGAGATGTGGGATGAATAATGCCAGGTGGTGTGGGTAGAAACTATGAGTTCTGTGCTGTGTGGTGTGGGGAGAGAAGTCCCTTCCAAATATGTGGCGAGCGGCGGTTGCCCAGAAGAGGCGGCAGCTGACTTGGGCTTTGAGGGATGGGTGGAATCTGAGAAGGGAGGGTGTCCTGGATATGTGGGTGTGTTAGAGGTGTCCCAGGGGTGTGCGCGTGTATATGGGAGGTGGGTGAGTGTGTGCATGTGCAGAGAAAAGCGATGTTCACTTATATACACCTACCCTTTGGAGGGCTTCGTCCACCACCCGCAAAGCCTGCATGGCCTGGCCCCTGCCACCTCCTCCCTGCTTCTCCCTCTACTTTCCTCTCTCCTTGCTACAACATGCACCTCAGGGCCTTTGCACTGGTGTGCCCTCCATCTAGAATTCTTCTTCCCTAGATTATCTGGCCCTATCCCTGGATTCATTTTTTTTTTTAATCTGATATTACTTCCTCCCTGAGACCGCCTATTCAGCTCATCACCTGCTGAGTCTTTCTCCTTCCTTGACTTGCTTACGGCTTCATGATCTGTCTCCTCCCCCACCCCAAACTGGACATGCTGCAACAGTCCAGGCTCTGTTCAAACTTTTCTTTTTTTCAACGTTTATTTATTTTTGGGACAGAGAGAGACAGAGCATGAACGGGGGAGGGGCAGAGAGAGAGGGAGACACAGAATCAGAAGCAGGCTCCAGGCTCTGGGCCATCATCAGCCCAGAGCCCGACGCGGGGCTCGAACTCGCGGACCGCGAGATCGTGACCTGAGCCGAAGTCGGACGCCTAACCGACTGAGCCACCCAGGCACCCCAGTCCAGGCTCTGTTCAGACGCATGATTGGGTCTGCCGTGGCCCCAGCATCCCTACTGGCTGACTTGAGGGATGCCCCAGCAGGGCCGCCTGGAATCGCTGGGGGAGACACGCCAAGTGCCGGACAAACGCCTTTGGGCCCCTCTTCCAAGTCACCCCTGTCCCCTTCTCGGAGTCTCAGGAGTGAGAGGGCCCGTTGCCTCTGTCCGGGGCTCGTCCAAGGAGTACAGGCCCGCAGAAGTGACCTCGTGGAAGAGCTCTGACTCTCTATAGCTCTCTGGGCCTCAGTTCCCTTGTCTGTCCCCGCCCCCCCCAGGTCTGTGAGTCATCTGGGAAGCTGCCCCCTCTGCCCCTTCCTCTGCCTTCCTCCCGCACTGATACAGACCTGATGGAGGGTGGGTGGCTGGCTGGCATCATGGCAAAAGGCAGGAGCACCCATGTGTCTGGGGAGTGCAGTGTTGCCATGGCAACTGGTGGTCCTGCTTCCCTGGTGACGGCCTGAGTTCTGGGCCCAGAAGTGGTAATCTGCAGAGGAAGGGAGGAAGGGAGGGAGGTGTCCCTGGCAACATTTATAAACACTTGGAGGAAAGAATGGGGACTCGTGTCTTTCCCCTTTGGGGTAGGGGTAGTGGTGTGAGTTCAGGGCAGGCCCCAGTTAGGGGTTGCCCAAGTTCCTTCTCAGAGCCAAGCGCCAGCCCAGTGGGGAAGCCGAGGGGCCTCCAGGAGTCCTGTGTCACGTAACACTGCCCACTATCCCTTCGCACCGGGTCCTGCCAGGCTCCGTGCAGCTCACGGCACTCTCCCTCCTCAGGGTCCCCACATCCGTTGTTCCCTCTGCCTAAAGTTTCTGCTCTCCTCCTGGCCAACTCTTCAGGCTGAGTATCGTCTCTGACCTCCTGGCTCAGCCTGGCCCCTCTAAGTCACTACGCCCCAAATCAAGCCTCTATCATGTTGACAATTAAGTTATTGCTTCTTTGCTTGTGTGATGATTGGTTTAATAAATGTTCCCCCTGCCAGATGCGACGCGCTAGCAGCCTCAGTCACAGCTGTGTCCCACACACCAAGGAGGCTGCTCTCAATACATCATTGTCGACACTCTCCCTCTCACTCCAAGCCTTGCCCACATCACCCCAGACAATGTGGTCTCATCTTTGTCCCTCAGGCTCTTTCTGGCACCAGGCTTGGGCCCTACACATCACTTCCACCTGGAATGTTCTGAAACATCCTGGGCCCTTCTACAATGTTCTGGAATGTCCCAGAACATCTTAGAACATTTTGTCCCCGGCTTTTATTAGAGCTGGCACATCACCTTCTCCAAGAGGCTCTCCCTAACCTTCTGGCTAAAGCAGTCTACCTCACCTGGTCACCCTCAGCCCGTTGCCTTTATGACAGTTACCATCATCTGGAAAGGCCTTGGTCGTTGATCCTTTCACGTGTCTCAGGTGTGTCTTATGCATTATAGGGGCACCTGGGTGGCTCAGTCAGTTGAGGGTCCGACTTCAGCTCAGGTCATGATCACGTAGTTCGTGAGTTCAAGCCCTGCGCCCGGCTCTGTGCTGACAGCTCAGAGCCTGGAGCCTACCTCGGATTCTGTGTCTCTGTCTCTCTCTGCCCCTCCTCCACTCACACTCTATCTCTGTCTCTCTCAAAAATAAATAAACATAAAAAAAAAAAAGAATATGTTATTGCAGAGTATCTTGGAGCATGAGGGCAGGGATCTTGTCTGGTATGCATACAGTTGAATTCCCAGTACCTGGCACACAGGAGGTGCATTATAAGCGTGTGTTGATTGAATGGAGGGGGTCAGGGATGAGACCAGCGGTTGGTGCTGAGCTCCAAAGTAGGACAGCTCTGACACCGTCCTGCTGGGACCTTGGTAGAGTTACTTATCTCCGTGAGCCACAGAGTCTTTCTTCCATTTATTTATTTTTTAATTTGAAAGAGAGAGAGAGAGAGAGAGAGAGAGTAGGGCAGAGGGAAAGAGAGAATCCTAAGCAGGCTCCATGTTGAGCGTGGGGCCCGATGTGGGGCTCGATCTCATGACCCTGGGGTCATGACCTGAGCCTGAATCAAGAGTTGGACACTCAAATGACTGAGCCACCCAGCGGCCCCTCTTCCTTTCTAATTGAGGTGTAGTTTACAAATGGCAAGGTGAGCCCATTTTCACTCTACAGCTCCATGAACATTTACACTCTCCTGTGATGGAAATACAGAACATCCCCAGCTCCAGGGGGACCCCATCATGCCCCCTTCCAGTTGGTTACCCCCTAGGGGTAGCCCCAGGTTTGACCTCTACCACCTTGGCTCCATCTGACCAGTTTCCTGTTTTGTTTGTTTTTTAGTAAGTCAGCTTTAATGAGGCACAATCGCCATCCAATAACACAACCATTCTGAAATACCCAGTTCTATGAGTTTTGACAAACGTAAACCTCCCTGTTGTTCCATCACCAAGATAGCAGAATATCCTATCACCCTAAGTGCTGGGCGGCCAGGAAGGCTTCCTGGAGGAGGAGACCTGCAGCGGACGTGAAAAATGTGGAAGGATGTGCAGAGACCCCTCTGACCTTCCCCTCTGTCATGCCTGAGTGCACAGTTTCTTGTGGCTGCCATAACAGACGACCACAGACCGGTGGCTTAAAGCGATAGAAATTTATTCCCTCACCGTCCTGGAGGCCGGAAGTCTGAAATCAAAGTGTTGGCAGGCAGGCTACCTCTGAAGGCTCTAGGGGAGAATGCTTCTTTGCCTCTTTCCAGCTCTGGTCGCCGCAGGTGTTCCTTGGCTTGTGACAGCCTCACCTCAATTTCTGTCTCTGTCTTCACACGGGCTTCTCTCTGTTTGAATCTCCCTTTTCTTTTTTTTAAAATATTTTATTTTTAAGTAACCTTTATACCCAATGTGGGGCTTGAACTTACAACTCTGAGATCAAGGGTTGTACACTCCACCAACTGAGCCAGCCAGGCACCCCTGATTCCCCTCCCTTTTTTTTTAGTTTATGTATCTATTTTTTTTTGACAAAGGGACTGAGTTCGTTTGTTTGTTTATTTATTTAATGTTTACTTATGTTTTTTTAATTTTTTAAAAGTTTATTTATTTTTGAGACAGAGAGAGACAGAGCATGAACGGAGGAGGGTCAGAGAGAGGGAGACACAGAATCCGAAACAGGCTCCAGGCTCGGAACTGTCAGCACAGAGCCCGACGCGGGGCTCGAACTCACGGACCGCGAGATCGTGACCTGAGCCAAGGTCGAGAGTCGGACGCTTAACTGACTGAGCCACCCAGGCGCCCCTAATGTTTACTTATTTTTGAGAGAGAGTGCACGAGCAGGGGAGGGCAGAGAGAGAGGGAGACACAGAATCCAAAACAGGCTCCAGGCTCGGAGCTGTCAGCACAGAGCCCGACGCGGGGCTCGAACTCATGGACCGTGAGATCGTGACCTGAGCCAAGATCGAGAGTCGGACGCTTAACCGACTGAGCCATCCAGGCACCCCAAGAGTTTTCCTCTCTTTATGAGGACACCACTTAGTGGATTTCGGGCCCACCCTACTCCAGGATGATCTCAGCGTGAGATCCTCACTTTAATTGTTTCTGCCAAGACTCTTATTCCAAAGGAAGGTCATTTTGAGGTTCCAGGTTAGGTATGTCTTTTGGGGAGGACACCATTCAACCAGCGTCCTGAGAGTTTGTTCAATGCCTTTTCAGCGAGACTGTTCACCCAGGGGCAGGGCTGTCTTAGTTTTGTCTGGCGCGTGTGTCCCATGCCCACCATGGCCTTTGGTGCACAGCAGACCGTCAATAGGTACTCGCTGAATGCCTGAATAAAAGAAAGGAGAAAGGGAGTCAGCATGGGTCCCTGGAAAGGGCTTGAGACTCAGATTGGAGAGCGGGGTTCCCATTTCCTGATCCTGAGCCTTGGCAGGCTGCTTCCACTGTCTGGGCCCCACCTTCCCTGTTTTGCAAGGTCATCACGAGACCAAGGGTAAAAGGTGATGTAAATCCCACCATTTTAAAGCGAACAATTCAGGGGCACCTGGGTGGCTCAGTCGGTTGAGCGTCCGACTTCAGATCAGGTCGTGAGCTTACGGTTTGTGAGTTCGAGCCCCGCCTCGGGCTTGCTGCTGTCAGCGCGGAGCCTGCTTCGGATCCTCTGTGCCCCCCACTCCCTCTCTGCCCCTCCCTTGCCTGCTGTCTCTCTCTCTCTCTTTCTCAAAAATAAATAAACCTAAAAAAATAAAGTGGACAATTCAGTGGCATTCACAATGTTATGCAACTACCATAGCTAGGAAGAGAAGAGAGTCTTTGCCCCTTGGGGAGTCAGCATTCTAGGGGGAGGATGGAAATAGATGACAATTTCCCAGAAAGTTCCTCATAGAGCTACCCTCTGGCCCAGCAATTCCACGCCTAGAGATGTGCCCAAGAGAAGTGAAAACAGGATATCTGTATACACATGTTCACAGTAGCGCTAGTCACAGTCACAAAAAGGGAACAACCCAAATGTCCATCAATGGATGAATGAATAAATGCAATGTAATCCATCCACACTACAGAATATTACTCAGTCATTAAAAGGAATGAAGCACTGATATTCGCTACAAAGTGGGGGAACTTTGAAAGCATTATACTAAGTAAAATAAGCCTGACCTAGAAGGACACCTATTGTATGATCCATTTATATGAAACGTCCCAAACAGGCAAATTCGTAGAGACAGAAAGAAGGTGGGTGGTTGCCAGGGGCTGGGAGAAGGGGATGGGGAATGACCGCTCACGGGGATGGGGTTTCCTTTTCGGGACAATGGAACTGTTTTGGAACTAGGCAAATGTCATGGTTGTATGACATTGTGAATGCACTAAATGCCATTGAGTTGTACACTATAAAATGGTGAACTTTATGGTATGGGAAATACATCTCAATTTTATTTTCTTAATATATTTTTTGAAAGTTTATTTAGGGGCGTCTGGGTGGCCCAGTCGGTTAGCGTCCGAGTTCGGCTCAGGTCATGATCTCACAGCTTGTGAGTTCGAGCCCCGCGTCGGGCTCTGTGCTGACAGCCCAGAGCCTGGAGCCTGCTTCGGATTCTGTGTCTCCCTCTCTCTCTGCCCCTCCCCCACTCACACTCTCTCTCTCTCTCAAAAATAAATGAACATTAAGAAAAATTAAAAAAAGTTTATTTAGTTTGAGAGAGAGAGAGAATGAGCAAGGGAGGGGCAGAGAGAGAGAGACAGAGAGAGAGAGAATCCCAAGCAGGTTCCACACTATCAGCACAGAGCCCGACACAGGGCTCGAACTCATGAACCGTGAGATCATGACCTGAGCTGAAATCAAGAGTCAGACACAAGAGTGAGCCACCCAGATGCCCCTTTGTCTCAATTTTAAACAGGGGAAAACTGAAATACCATACAGAGTTTGTTAAAATAGGGGGAAAAAAATCAAGCAGGGCTTGGGCACCCAGAGTAGGGGAGGAAAAATGCTGGGAGCTGCCTTGGGCTTGAAGCCTACTACCTGAGCTGCCCTGAGTGCTGTGTGTTGTTTATTTCATCCTGGCCTTGCTCTGTCCCACAGGGACGCTTTAAACTTGGGAGAACTGAGGGATAAAGTGCTGCAGCGTCCCGCCCAAGGCCTTGAGGCTTATAAGAAGTAGGTGCAGAACTAAGGGTAACAACAAAGGTTAGTGACATTTATTCGATGTTGACTGTCTAGTTTACAGAGAAGCAAAAGGAGGCATTGGGAGCATCAGCAGCTTGTTCCTGAGACCACTCAGTGGTGAAGGGCAGACAGGGTGGACGCTGGCCCCAGCCCGAGGCTGTAAGAAAACGAGGCTGGCTTCCAGGCTTCCTGTTCCTCCTCTGCAACACCTGGGGGTTACAAGGAGGCCTCAGAGCTCTGACCTGGGGCCGCGAGTCCCACAGCTGGTCCGGAGCAGGGGAGCAGGTGGTGAGGCCCCCCGCCTCTGGGAGAGCAATGCCAGCTGTGGGCCAGATGGCGGCCAGGCCTGTGGACGCTGTCTGCCGTGTCCTGCCTCCAAGCTCTGCCAGACCACAGGTCAGCATTATTGGATGAGGGTGTGCGGTAACCTTCGCGGGCCCTCCAGTTCCCCCACCTGCCAGGTTTTCCACCTGCCTGTGTCCCCTCCCCGGTACAGCAGCCAATCAGACTCAGGTCAAGAACCCTGGGGGAGGTCCCTGGCCTCGCTCTGCCTCACTCTCACGTTCTATCTGCTGTATCTTCTGTTGGCTCCACCTGCAAAGTACATCCCAGCTAGGACCATTTCCCACCTCTCCCTGGGATGAGTCCCATCACTTGGACTAAATACTTGCCTCCTAAATAATGTCCCTAATTCAAGATATGGTCCACAAGGTTCTCTGTGACCTAAAGCACCACTCATTGCTTCCCACCCCGCCTTCTCCTCCCCTCTCCGTCTCCTTCAATTTTCCCTCGCCAGAAAACACTCCAAGCATGATCCTGCCTCGGGGCTGTTGCACTGGCTGTCCGGTGCCACACGATCTTGGAATGCCTGGTATGTCCATCGTACCATGCATCTGTAGTGTGCCAGGGGCCCAGTGAACCTCTTCTCGCTTATCGTCAGCTGTATGTCTGTATGTCTGACATGTGGGGCGGATCTTGGTGTTTATGAAGTGTGAGTGCATATGGATGCCATTGACTGCAGCCGTATGTGTGGCGGGCGTGCGAGCTGTAGGTCTCTGCTGAGCAGGGTTTGATGCCTGCATGTGGTTCATCTGGAACAAAGGCTCAAGTGGCAGGCCGACCTCAGGCGGGCAAGGGTGTGTGCGTGTGCAGAGCTTGCCAGAACTTGAGCTGGTCATGCGTGCACATATTTAACATTTACTGAGCGCTTATTGTGTGCTAGAGAAGTCAGCGGGACCTCTCAGCACCTGATATCTGTCAACTTGCACAATGTCAACTCCTGAGCATTTAACACAAATGACTGAGTATCTACTGTGTACCCACCCGATCCTCTGCTGCAGGTGGATCAGAGTGTGGTTCTATCTGCAGGAGCCTGCTCAAGCAGGCCCCTTGCTTCCTCCTTGCCGTTTGCATGTGTACCCCCTTCTCCCCGCGCTGATCGCAGGGAAAGCTCTGAACTTCATTTGGATCCCTGGACCCTGCTGGGGGCTGCACAAGGGAGGATTGGAGGGGCGGAGATTCTAGGCTTTCTAGGCTACACTTTGGGGGCTGTCCTTGAAGGCTCTGGAAGCTTTACAAAGGCTTTGCTGGCCCTGGGCTCCATGGAGTCTACAGTGGGAGTTGATGGAAGAAGGGAGGGGAGGAAAGGAAGGAGGAGAACAAAGAGAAAAAGGAGGGACACAGATGCACAGCTTTAAGCCTTGGCTGAAGATTAGGTATTTGTGGGGGGGGGTTGGAATTTTGGGGTCCAAGGGCATTGGGTCTGGTGGAATGGACTTTGGGGGTATAAGTGTGCTTTTGAAGGGTCTGTGGGCAAGGATTTGGGGGAGTGGGAGTTAGGATTGGAGTAGAGGACAGGGGTTTTGGGGTGTCAAAACCGGAAATGTGGGTGAGGCAGGTTTGGGGATATGAGGGCCGGTGACTGGAGTCTGAAGGTGGATGTTCTTGGGTTTGAGGGTGGAGGCTCTGGGAGGGTCAGAGGAGAGTTAGGACCCAAAGCCTGGTTGGCAGTCTCAGGCCGGGGCAGGGGATGAATTCCCACGTTTGAGGGAGGTCTTGGGGAGTGAGTGACCCTGGAAAGGGAGGGGAAGTTCTCAGAGCTCTTGGACCAGTTTCTCCATGCTCCTCCCCATCTCGGCCCCGCCCCTCCCCCTTTTTGGAACAGACCCCGCCCCAGACCAGCCGAACTTCACCTTCGGGCCAGCATCTACTCTCCGAGCCCCCTCCCGGGTCCCACCCACCCCTCACTCTTCGCCTTTGTCCCGCCCCTTCCCAGCCTAGGCCCCGCCACCTAGACCACGCCCCACCCCTTCCCACAGACTCCGCCCCCACCCAGGCCCCGCCCCTCTCCCCTGTGTTGAATTGGCCTATGCCTTCACCGCCCCGGCCCTTCCGCAGACCCCACCTCTCTCCGCCCAAGACCCACCCCCTCATTAGACTGGGCCCCACCCCTCGCCCAGGGCCGCGCTCCTTGCAGAGCAGGCCCGGTGCCGCCCGCCCCCGTCCCCCCACCCCCGCGTTTCTGTCTCCCGGGCCGGCGCGCGCGGCTCCCGTCACTTGAACGCGCGGCGGCGGCGGCGGGAAGATGGCGGAGTCCGGTGGCGGTGGTGGCGCTGGTGGCGGCGGCTTCGGAGCGGGCCCGGGCCCCGAGCGCCCCAGCAGGTGAGACCCGCCCGCAAGGTGGGCCGGTACCTGCCCCGGGGCCAGGGTAACGTGTGGGGAGTCCGGGGGATCCTGAGGGGCTGAGGAGCCTCCTGGGCTGGTTCGAGGGTCTTTGCGGGGGACTACGGGCTTTAGGGGGTCAGGGAGTACAGAGGGGGACCGAGGGCTGCTGAGGGGCAGGTGAGGGCAGGCTGGGGGCCGCAGGACCTCGATGCATCTGCATGTGGCCCTAGGGGTCTGCGGGGGCATTGAGGGGCATGGGAGTCTGAAGGAGAATTCGTGGACTCCAGGCTGTGATGGGGTCATGGGGGAACTGGGCATGCCAAGGGGTCTGGCAGGCAGAGAGGGCCTCAGCAGAGGACCATGGGCAGTCTTGAGCTTGTTGAGGCAGTCTTGGGGACCCTAGGGAGTGGAGCTTGAGGGACTGAGGTCCAAGGCTCACTGGAGGGTGTTGTAGGACCCTGAGGTGTCTAAATGTGGTCCTGGGGGCATACTGTGGGGTCCTGGCAGGGATGAGGACTGTGGAAGGCTGGAGGGGGTGGCTCAAATGAACCTGAGGGCCTGAAAGAGGCCTAAAGGGCTTGGAACCTGAGAGGGGAGGCTGAGGTTGCCTCCCCAGGTCCCAGTGAGTTCTGATGGGCAAGGAGGGGTCTGGAGTTCCCCGGGGTCCTAAGGGCCTGGGGTGCGTCTTGGGGAGCTTTTGGTCTAAAGAAAACACAAGGAGCATCCATCTTGGGTGCTCCTTCCTCCCATCCCTGCGGGGTTCAAATCCTCCCGCAGGCGAAAGGACTTGAAGCAAGGTCTTCCCCACAGACCAAGGGGGCAGAATTCACCCTCTTTGGTCACAGGGAGGCCCCCCCTTTCCTTTGGCCAAGTCCCGAGACTGGTTGCCTGAATCCCAGAACTGGTGTAAAAATGGAAGGTGTTTGTATGCATTGTTTTGGATTCTCAGAGGGGGAAAACATGTGCTTTAAGTAGCACAACCTCCCTCTTCCCATTGCACAAGGCCAGTGTGGCCCGGATCCTCCCATCCTGGCCCCCTAGGAAACCCTACCACCCTTGGCTGGCTGAGGAGGAAAGCTGGGCTCTTCTTGATGGTGAGCTTATGGAAGCGAATAATTTCAGTGTGGTAAGTGCTGAAGTTGTTCACTACTTGTGAGCTGTGGAGGCAGTCCTCATTGGGGAGACTTGGGCTGGTGCTGACCCAAAAGACTTGATGGGTCGGCGCATGAATTGGGCTTTAGAGGGCCTGCAGTGGGGAGCGAGGAGAGCTCAGAAGATTTGTAAGACACTCAGGGGGTAGAGTTGGCAGGGCTTGTTGACCAGGCATGAGGCGACATGTAAGAAACACATAAAAAGGGGCAGCTAATTCTGGGCCCCTGCCTTGGGCCCAGGGAGGGGATAACCAGGGGGGCAAGAGCAACGTATAACTAATTGCATACCACATAATTCACTCATTTTAGCTGAGCAGTTGATTGAGTTTTAATAAGTTCACAGAGTTGTGCATGCTTTAATACAATCCGGTTTTTAGAAGGCCTCCATCACCCCCAAGAATTCCCTCAAGCTTGTTGCAGTCAACCAAACTGCCAACCCCCTGCCCCAAACACACCCTGATTTGCTTTTGCTCTCTGGTTTTGCCCTTTTAGAAATTTTCTATGAATGGAATTCTACAATATGTGGCTTCTTACGTCTGGCTTCTTTTCCTTAACTGAATGTTTTTGGAAGTTCATCTGTGTTGTCACAGGTATCAGCAAGTTGTTCTTTTTCATTGCTGCAGAGTATTCCATTATATGGATGAACAGATTTGCTTACTCATTTACTGGTTAATGGACGTTTGGGTTTCCGTTTTGACAACTACAAATAAAGTCCCTGTGAACATCCAGGAATGCGTCTTTGCGGGGACGTAGACTTTCATCCCCCGGGGTAAATACCTAGGAGTGGAGTGACTGCATCCAATGGTAGGTGTAGGTTTACACTTGATGTGGCCTGTCTTTAATTTTAGCCACTTTCAGTATATGCTGGTATCTTATTTTGTTTTCATTTATTTATTTTTAAATGTTTTCTTATTTTTAAGAGAGAGTGTGCATGCTCGTGAGCGGGGGAGGGGCAGAGACAGAGGGAGACAGAATCCCAAGCAGGCTTTGTGCTGACAGCGGAGAGCCTGATGTGGGGCTCAGACTCACACACTGTGAGATCATGACCTGAGCCGAAGTCAGATGCTTAGCCAACTGAGCCACACAGGCACCCCCGATTTTGGTTTTAATTTACATCTCCCTAATAAATAATCATGTTGGACACTTTTTCATGGTCTCATTGGCTATTCATATCTTTGGTAAGATGTCTTTTCAGATTTTTTTGCCCGTTTTCTATTTGGGTTGTCTTCTTATTGTTGATTTTTAAGAATTCTTTATGTATTCTGGATACAAGTCCTTTATTAGATATATGATTTGCAAACATTTTCTCCTTCTCTGTGATTCATCCTTTCCTTTCCTTTCCTTTCCTTTCCTTTCCTTTCCTTTCCTTTCCTTTCCTTTCCTTTCCTTTCCTTTCCTTTCCTTTCCTTCCTCTCTCTCTTTTTTAAAGTTTTTATCTATTGATTTTGAGAGAGAGAATGTGTACGCATGCACAAGTAGGGGAAGGGAAGAGAGAATGAGAGAGAATCCCAAGCAGGCTCCATGCTGTCAGTGCAGGGCCCAATTTGGGGCTCGATCCCATGAACTGTGAGATCATGACCTGAGCTGAAACCAAGAGTTGGACACTTAGCTGACTGAGCCACCCAGGAGCCCCGCTTTCTTTCTTTTTCTTAATGATATCTTTCACGGGGCAAAATTTTGTCATTTAAAGAAAATGTTTATTTTTTGAGAGAGAGAGAGAGAGAGTGTATGTGCGCATGCCCGTGTGAGCATGGGAGGGGCAGAGAGGGAGGGAGACAGAGAATCCCAAACAGGCTCTGTCTCACGAACTGTGAAATCATGACCTGCGCTGAAGTCAAGAGTTGGATGCTTAACTGACTGAGCCACCCAAGCACCCTGGAAATTTTGCCATTTTGATGAAGTCTGGTTTATCAGTTTTCTTCTCTTATAGATCACACTTTTAGTGTTATATCTAAGAAATCTTTAAAAAAATTTTTTTTAACGTTTATTCATTTTTGAGAGACAGAGACAGAGCATGAGTGGGGAAGGGGCAGAGAGAGAGGGAGACACAGAATCTGAAGCAGGCTCCAGGCTCTGAGCCGTCAGCACAGAGCCCGACGTGGGGCTTGTACCCACGAACTGCAAGATCATGACCTGAGCCGAAGTCGGACGCTCAACCGACTGAGCCACCCAGGCGCCCAGAAATCTTTCTTTTTTAAGTTTACTTATTTATTTTGAGAGAGAGAGAGAGAGAGAGAGAGAGAGAGAGCAAGCAGGGGAGGGGCAGAGAGAGAGAGAGACAGAGAGAGAGAATCCTGAACAGGCTTTGCACTGTCAGTGCAGAACCTGATGTGGGGCTGAAACCCACAAACGGTGAGATCATGACCTGAGCCCAAGTCAAACGCTTAACCTACTGAACCACACAGGCGCCCCTAAGAAATCTTTTCTAAATGGAGGCACTTTTTAAAAAGACATCCCCCCCCCACCTCTGAGATGCCCATTTGCCCCCTTCCATCCATCCCAGTGAAAAATTACCATTGTCTAGAGTAACTGATAGGGAAGGTGCTCTTATCCCTGTGGTGCTGGTATGGGGAGAAGGGGCCAGAATCCCTAATATGGTGAGATGGAACGTGTAGAAAGAGGATCAGGTTTTTTTTTTTTTTTTTTTTTTTTTAATTTTTTTTTCAACGTTTATTTATTTTTGGGACAGAGAGAGACAGAGCGTGAACGGGGGAGGGTCAGAGAGAGAGGGAGACACAGAATTGGAAACAGGCTCCAGGCTCCGAGCCATCAGCCCAGAGCCCGACGCGGGGCTCGAACTCACGGACCGCGAGATCGTGACCTGGCTGAAGTTGGACGCTTAACCGACTGCGCCACCCAGGCGCCCCGAGGATCAGGTTTTGAGGGAGATTGTGGCACACAGTGTTTTGCCAAGGCTCCCTTGAGGTTAGAGGCCTTTGTAGCATTGTTCATTTATTCATTCCTTCATTTATTCCAAATGGGCCGGTGAGGACCAGTGTATGACATGCCCATGCCTCATCTTCTCCATACTTCCACACTTCAAGGTCATGGCCTCTCAGAGCCATCTGCCTGACCACCTGAGCTCAGTTAGCCCCAAGAACACTTTTTCTGGCCACTTTGTATTACGTGGTAAAGTTTAAATAGCATAAAACTCACTCCCTTAAAGCGAACAATTCAATGGCATTTAGTACCTTCGCGATGTTGAGGAACTATCACATCCGCCTAGTTCCAGAACATCTCCATCACTTCAAAAGAAACTTCTGTACCTATTGACAGTCACCCCCCATTTCCCCCACCCCAGCCCCCCACAACTATTCATCCAATTTCTGTCTCTATAAATTTCCCTGTTTTGTAAACGGAGTCCTACAACATGTGACCTTTTGTGTCTAGCCTCTTTCACTTTGCACGTTTTCCAGGTTCATCTACATTGGAGTGTGTATGAGCATTCCATTCCTTTTTATGACTGTATAATATTTCCCCATGTGGAAATAGCCCATTTTGTTTATCCATTCACCAATGGATAGACATTTAGGTTGGTTCCACCTTTTGGCTACTTTGGATACTGCCGCTGTGGACATGCACGTTCAAGTTTTTGTCGGAACACTTGTGTTCAGTTCTTTGGGGCATATACCAGGAGTGAAGTCGCTGGGTCTCATGGCTGTGGTGTGTCCTCGATCACGCTGTCACCACCTGCCACTACTTGGTATGTTTGTTAGTGGGCACGCCTTGAGGCTGGAGAGCATGTCTGCCTTATGCTGTCTTGTATGCCTGGAGCAAGGCTGCACAGAGGAAGTAAGTGTTCGAGAAATATGGCTGGAAGCGGGGAGGGAGAGAGGAAGGGATGGATTGGAAAGGGGTGTGGCAAAGCTCTCTAGAACTTGCAGTCTGGCGGGAAGGAAGTCCCCTCTGCGGGATTGGGTCAGTCCTTCGCCTTTTCAGGGAGACTCGCGGGGTTGCTGAGGCTGGGGGAGGCTGGCCTTGTCTGTGAGGTGGTTTTCCAGTCTGCCAGGAGGCGCCTGCATCTGCCTTTTTGTCCCATGAAGGGTTTTGTCATTTGGCCAGGGATGGGGGTGGTTCCTGTCTTCCCCTTGGCCTTTCCAAAGGTCCCACAACTCAAGAAACTGTCCTCAGGAGGGACTAAGCTCCCCCACCCCCCACCGCCCCCAGCATTATATAACTTGTTTGTTCCAACTTCACTTTTCTGCAACCAAGGGGGAAAAAAAGAAAGAGAAAAGCTTATTCTCCTTCCTTCCCATCTCGAGGGATCAACAAAAAACTCGTTGCCTAGTAGAGATGGTCGTTAATAACCAAGCTGAACCTCCGGGATGGATGGAGCGTGGCTGTCTCAGCCGAGGGCTTGCAGACGGGAGGTGGGGTCCTAGCTGCAGACTCACTCGCACAAAAGACACTTGTTCTCTAGTGGGCCCCCTCCCAGCTCCACCTCAGGCCTTCCACGAAGGTCTGGGTTTCGGGAGGGAGAGGAGGTTTGTGGCCACTCGGGGTGTTGTGAGGGGGTGGAGGAATTCTTCTGGGAGCTGCACTTCCCCGGCTAAAATTCCATGACTGTGAGGTACCGGGCCGGTTGACTTCTGGAGGGACCTTCTTGCTACGGAGGCTCTTCAGATGTTGGGTCATTGGCATCCTCAGTCCTCGGCCCATCTTCCCTAACAGCGTCTGGATGGGGCCCCGTCTCGCTGACTCACGCTGCTCCCGGGGGCTGAGTCGAGGGTATCCGGTAAGGGACGTGCCGGCCACAGGTGTTTTCATGGGAAGTTATGGCCCAGACACAGCGTGAGCGGGTTTGGCAGTTCAGCGAGGCATCTGCTTCTGGCTTGGTGACCTTTGCTTGTTTAAACGTTCTTACCAAGCCCTCTCTGCCTGTGCCCTAGATTGTCCCCACTCAGCCCCGAGGCCCTAGAAGAGTCCAGCCCCCCAACCGTTGTGTGAAAGACTGGGGGACCTTTTGGCCTTTTGAGAAGGTTCTTGTTCCTTTGGCTTTGTCCTCTTTTCAGCCAGGAGGGAGAGAGGGAGTGTTGACTCTTCAGAGATGGGGCCTCAGCTCCTCCTCTTGAGAATTCTGGGAGATCTGGTGGTATCGGGGGCCTCATCAGAGCCACCTGTGTCTGTGGTCCCTCCTTCTGGCAAGCAGGGCGGCCCCAGGTACTCACCGTGCACCTTGGGCATGTCTGCAACCCTTCGTGCCTTAAATTGCTCATCTGGGAAGGCCGACTGGGAAGGGCATCTGGGACGAAGTGACCTATGTGAGGGTGCACCTAGATGTGGCGTGTGCATCGAAATGTTAATGTAGAGATGGCGATGTCACCCTGCAGTCCTGATGCTGCCAACATTCTGGCCGCTGCAGCCGCAGGGGGCACGAGGGGATTGTGGGGTTTGGGCAAGTCTCGCCTACGCGGCAGTGTGGCAGGTGGGAAAAGAGAAAGCTGGTGTGTTAGTCCATTCTGGTTGCTGAATGTCATAGACTGGGTGGCTTCCAAATAATGCACACATTTCTGAAAGTTCTGGAGGCTAGGAATTCCTAGATCAAGGCACCGGCAGGTTTGGTGTCTGGTGAAACCACTTCCTGGCTCACAGATGGCTGTTTTCTTACTGTGTCCTCTCATGATGGAAGAAGCAAGGGGGCTCTTTGGGACCCCTTTTTCTTTTTCTTTTTTTTTTTTAATTTTTTTTAACGTTTATTTATTTTTGAGACAGAGAGAGACACAGCATGAACGGGGGAGGGGCAGAGAGAGAGGGAGACAAAGAATCGGAAGCAGGCTCCAGGCTCCGAGCCATCAGCCCAGAGCCCGACGCGGGGCTCGAACTCGCGGACCGCGAGATCGTGACCTGAGCTGAAGTCGGACGCTTAACCGACTGAGCCACCCAGGCGCCCCTCTTTTTCTTTTTTTTAAGATTTTTATTACTTTTAAGTAATCTCTACACCCGACGTGGGGCTCGAACTTACAACCCCGAGATCAAGAGTCGCATGCTCTACCGACGGAGCCGTCCAGGCACCCTTGGGTTCCCTTTTATAAGGGCACTGATCCCATTCGTGGCCCCACCCTCATGACCCAATCACCTCCCAAAGCACCCCCCTCGGCCATCTGAATACCATCACATCACGGGTTAGACTTTTAACATGTGAACTTTAGGGGGACACAAACGTGCAGTTGTCCTGAGCAGTTGGGAGGATGGTGGCACTCTTACTTGGTGGCCGTGAGAGGATCGGTGGCAGGGGCAGTAGGAGAATGGAACACATCGAGTCCAAGCTGCTTCTGCAACATGGAGAGGGCAGGCGCTTCCAGGCGAGCCTCGCACCCGGCAACAGAGGGCAGAGCACAGCTCTGTGGGTCTCTACAGAGTATTGGGGCGGGGGCAGTGGAGTCTGAGGCAAGCTGGAGGGAGCGCTGGGCTGGAGGTGCTAGAGGGCCGGGGCCGAGAAGCTCAGCTCCTCCTCAGGCAGCGAGGTGCCCCGTTCCTCACCGCCCCCTTCCTCACCGCCTCGCCAGCAGGGTCCCGCAAGCTCACGATGTGAAATTGCTCTGAAAACCATGCGCTTCACCCCGAATTGTGGAGCATTTGTCTCACAGCTGGACGGCTTCCACCTGGTAGCTGCGACCCCCCTGGGGGACGGCCTTCTTGTCGTCGGCCATAGGGGTAGAAAGGTTTTATTAGCCTCTGCTATCATAGTGCCATCTCCAGGGAGCCCATGCGGTATGTCATCCCACTTTTCTCAACGCCGATTATTTTTTATTGCCGATCCACACGGGAGAGCTTAGCGAGACCAGGTCGGAGGTTTGCGCTCCTATCGCCCACCCCAGACACTTTAAAAGCGGGGCTTTCTCTGCATTGCTACCCTTTGGCCTTAGGGCGTGTTACAGACTTGGGGTTGAAGGCCCTGGAGAAGGGGAGGGGAGGAAGGCCCAGATAGAAACAATTCCTCCACATAGGCGGCTTCTGGCATCCCTGGCTCTGGCTCCTTTCTCTTGCGGACGGGACTCGTTTGACGCCTCTCTCTTCCTCTGGTGATTGTCGTATGGTTCCTGGGTGCCTGCTGCTGTGCCTGACGCTAGCCCTGGGCCCCCGGGACGGACAGGCTTTGCCCACATGGGACATGCCAGCAGGGTTAGCAGGACAGTTGTGTAGTCATTTCTTTGCACTTGCCATGGATGATCCTGAGGTTCCTGCCTTTTCTGGAAGGTTCTGAGAGCCTCGTGGATGTGGCTGAGCTGAGTCTGACGGTTAGTGTCATCAGCTCAGAGGAAGGGGGTCGTGGGAGGTAGACTATTTTCTGGGTGTGGGCAAGTGGCACGTGAAGGTTCTGAAGGAGGAGCAGCCTGGCTTTTCAGGAGTCACGAGGGCAGAGAGGAGCTGGAGAGGGTGGGAAGGAGGAGGCCAGGAGACTCAGGGGGTGCAAAATTTGAGTCAGGGGAGCCTGGGTCAGATCTATGTTTTGGAAGGATCCCTCTTTCGAGAGACAAGGGGGCCTGGACCTAGCTAGGAGCCGTGGAGATGGTGAGGTGGGCATGAGTTTGGGGAAGATTCGAGACTGAACTTGTGCCGTGTGCTGATGGACGGTGGAGGCCAGGCACGGAGTCACTGGCTCTCAGGTTCCCTCCAGAGACCGGGGAGTGAGTACTGGTTATCGACTGGTGGGCAGGTGAGCTGGCAGGAGGTAGGATGAGGCCCCACTTGCCTGAGGATGTGCTGCCTGTGAGTGGAGATGGGGGGCAGAGGTGGACAGCAGCCCGGAGGGCTTGAGGGCTTGTCTCTGTTCTGGAAAGCCCTTGTGCCCTTGTGCCTCTCCTTGCTCAAGGGCCCCAGGTCTTCCAGCGAGCAGTTGCTGGTCCCAGGAATGTCCCTTCTCCTGAGAAGAGGCTTTGGCCTAGTCTTAGCCACCCAGGGAGGTCTCTCCAGTTTGGATTCTGCACCCCTGCTGGAAGCTTCGCTTTGAGAGCACTCACCCCGCACACGTTTATTTGCTGTCTCCTCCCTTCATCTCTTGGCCCACCATGTTGGTTCCACCTTTGAGCCACATCCCTGTCTGGCCCCTTCTTCCATCTCTTCCTCATCCCTGCTCTGAGCCGCCATTGCCATCGTCGGCTCTTGCCCTCCCAGCGGCTGCTGCCCTGCACTCCAGGGGGTCCTTCCCAAGACAGGCGTCAGACCATGTGGCTCTGCCTGCCTCCTGCCTGAGGGCTTCCTCACTTTCAGAACAAACTTTACTTCTCCATGGGACCCCCACCCCCACCCCCACCCCCACCCTACAGTGAGGCCCTGCCCACCCGCTGTGTCCTTGTGCTTCTGCAGCCCTGCTGGTTTCCAACAGCACTCTGCTGCCACCCCTCCGGGGCCTTCCACCTGGCTCTTCTTGGCTGGAGTGTCCCGTCCCTGTGCTTTGCACAGCCCCCGGGTGGCCTTCTTGGGGCCTGGTGGCTCTGTCCACTTGCCTTTCTGCATCCCCCGCCCTGTGATCACTGTACATTCTGTGTGCTTAAAGACCCGTGTCCCCTAGAATGTATGCTTCCTAAGGGCAGAGCCTCCCTGTGGCGGCTCCGATTTGCTCCAGCAAATACCCCACACATAGCCTGGGATAGGTTTTCGAGGGGACCTGGCCTGACCTAGAGGCTTCTGGAACAGCCTTCCGCACTCCGCTGGGTGAGGCTCCTCCGTTCCCTCGCTTTATTTAACGGCACGGTCTGGGTAGGGAACCAGAAGCGGGCATGTCGGTCAGTGAATCAGCCCGTTAGAGGGAAGCCAGTGAGCGGTCCCCTTCTGCGTGTCTTCACTTAGTTAACGAACAGGATCTCAGCGCTGTGTGCGGAGGACGGGAAACGGCCGGCCGCTCTCCCTGTCCAGCTGCCTGCAGTGGGAAGTGGGGGCCTGGGCCGCAGGGTCCCCACTGCCGGCAGCCCCGCCCTCCTCCTGTGGTAGCCGCTCCGCAGCTGTGCAGACGAGCTCTTAACACTTGTTAACCCCGAGTCTCCAGTCTCTTCCTCCTCCCCCGCCCCTTTCCCATTTCTCTCCAGAGAGGACCGCTCAGGATTCGCAGAACTCATCCCCCACGGCTACGAGAGCGCTTCCCTAGCATTCCTCCTCAGCGGAGCGGGTTTTGGGGCACAGCCAGCGTGGTTTCAGACCCCGAGCAGCCGAGGGGCCGATTGCTTCGCGCACACCGCCTCACCGCACACTGAAAATATTGTGATTCGGGAGGAAGTAACCGGCACCTTTGGGGAATCGCAGACCTTTCCTGTGAGGGAAGCAGCTTCCGGAATTGAACAGCTCAGCCTGGAGGAAATCTTGAGGGGTGGACCTTTGGGCTTTTAAAGGCCTCGAGGGGGGTCACCCGAGTTGAGGCCGAAGATGTTTTCTAACGCCACAACTGCAGAATTCCACAGGGGTCAAAGACGGATCGGCCGGGAGCCGGAGCGGGCTGGGCTGCATATCCGGAGAGCTCTCCTCTCAACGGGATGTTAGAATTTGAAGCAGCCTGCTGAAGGAAGCAGAGCGGAGAGACGTGATCGCCAGAATCTTCCGAGGCCGGAGCCCAGAGTAGGGCACTCTCCCAAGGCGGGGTTTAGGGGGTGGCACTGTGTCCCTTGAGCCTGAGGCTCAAGGGACACAGTGAGCCCCACGGGACGGGGGGTATGGGAGCCCCACTGAGGATCCCCGAGGCAGCCTCCACATGGACAGCTTACAGGACTGTGTTTAAAAGTGGTAACCACGTGCTTGCCTTGGTGAAGTCTGGTGGGTCCCTGGAGGGCATCTCTCGCTCTCTTTTCTCCCCTTCTCTGTCCTGCAAGGGGGTAAGGCAGGGCAGTTGGGAGCACACAAATGTTTATGCTCCACGTGAGTCACTTGCAGCAGCAATGGGTGGTGTTTTTCTTGCCGAGGCTGATGGCCTCGCATCGCCCTGCAGCTCCAGCCTTAGGCTTGCCGCCAGCATCTTAGCATTTAGAGTTGCTGAACTTTCGCAGTGGGGGCCACGGGTGGCTTGCTGACCTTTCGTGGGGAGCCAGCTGTCTTGTCACAGGCAGACAGGACTCAGGCTGAGTATGGCCACTACCCACTTGCTGCCAATTGCCCAGGTTGGACTTCCTCAACGCCCCAGGCTCCTCCCATCCCCCCCCCCCCCCCCCCGGGGTGGGAAGATTAAATGCAGGGTAGGGAGAGGCAGCAGCTGGAGAAGTGTTAATTCCATGGTGGTTTTCTTAGAGGCTCATCTGCAATGTGGTGGACAGGAGCCGTGGATCAGAGATTTCTGATGTCGAAAGCCCCCTTTGGTTATGAAGTCTAGAAACTCAACTCTGCCTTCAATTAGAAAATAAAAGTTCAGGGGCGCCTGGGTGGCTCAGCCAGTTGAGCGTCTAACCCTTGATTTCGGCTCAGGTCATGATCCTGGGGTTGTGGGATCGTGTGCTGCATCGGGCTCCGTGCTGAGCATGGGGCCTGCTTAGGATTCTCTGTCTCTCTCTGTTTCTCTCTCTCCTCCCTTCCCCTCTGCCCCTCTCCCCTGCTTGCATGTGCTCTCTCTCTTTCTCTAAAAGAAAAAAAAAATTAAATAGATAATAAAGAAAAAAGAAAAAGAAAAAAGAAAAGCTCACTGTTCACATAAAAAAACGTTCAGAGAGAGTTCTAGTTTTAGGTACACTGAGATTCAGGGCTCAGATGATTCCCTTGGAATCTGTGACTCCTTTCTCTCAGCCCTGCCTTCCCTCCCGCTCCCCACCATCCTAGCAATCACAGGGGCAAGGCAAATCTCCATTCTGGTGGCTCCAGCAAAAGTCCCAGGGAGGATTCTGATTGGATCACATGGGTCACACCCCCATCCTGGCACCAATCAGTGTAGGCAGGGATCTGGGAGGCTCTAATTGGTCATCAGTCTCCCTTTTCAGCCCAGGGATAGGGTCTCCTGATTCCTACCACGGGGGAATAGGAGGCTTCCTGAGGAAAACAGGAAACCCTTATCTGAAGAGGGAAGGGATGTTGGCACCCCCTAAAATGGAGGTATTCATGACAGGCTCCTTCTGATGCCTAAATTTGTGCTGCTGTTGGAAGGACTAGGCTGGGCCATCTCCATGTCTGCATCTGCCTGTGTCTGGCCTAGCACCACTGGTCATGAGCATGTGCCATTTGGCAGAACTGTCCCTTTTAGGGCCTTAACACCTGCCCTGCCAGGGGAGGTGGTTGGGCTGGCACTGAGATGCCGGAGTTTGGCAGTGCTAGAATCTCACTGGGCTTTTGAGTGGTGCTTTGGGGCCATGTAGCCATGGACCTACTTGCCTGATCTGCAGAGGTTTTGCTTATTTAAGTGGCTCCATCGTCAAGCCCAGTGTGGTGGGGGTAATATGCGGGGGGATGGGCTCTGACTGGGATCAGCCTTGTGTCAGTGGGTGGGAACGAAATAGGCATAGCCTCAACCTGAGACTTGTCCACGAGTCTGCCCCTGCTGCCCCTCACCTGGAGGCCCTGGCTGGGCTTTGAGGCGAAAGGGAGGCTGTGGAGAACCCCGGCTGGGGCGCGAGGGCAAACATGGCCATGGGGAGACCTTCTACTTTCAGAAGGCGGGAGGGTAATGTGCCAGAGTGCATGGAAGAGTTGGTGGACTTGGAAGTGTGGCATAAGGAGGAGGGTTGGGGGAGGCAGGAGGAGTCAGCCCTTCAACATGGTGAACAGTATGAGCGAAGTGTGGAGGCCAGACATTCCAGAAAACGTCCTGTTGAGGGCTTCCTGATTGAGCCCAATCAAAGGATAACATACTCAGTCCCAGAACTAGGACCAGGAGGTTGAATGAATGGGATGAAGAGGGCAGACATATGCAGCAGCTATCTGCAGCAAGCAAAGCTGTGAGTCGGGCTCCAGCCAATGCTGCCACCTGGCAGCCATCCACCTGCCACCTCACCAATTCATCTACCTACCTATCCACCCACTTATCCGTCCGTCCGTCCATCCGTCCATCCATCCATCCACTCATCCACCCACTCAGCCATCCAGCCATCTAACCAATGAGCATGACTGAGCTCTGAGCACGTGCTGGGCACAGTGCCAGGTACTGGAACACAGCAGGAGACAGAACCCATCCTGCCCTGCCCTGGTGAGGTTCCTGTTTCGGCCTCAGGGAGATAGGCTGGGAACAGATGGGTGGTGTGCCCGATGGAGCAATAGTCAGGGGGCAAATAGAGCTGGGTTGGGCGTCAGAGAAGCCTCGGGGCCTGGATGGGGCTCTCCCACTCTCCCAGTGACCTGGCAGGATGGGATTACATCCCTTGTAGTGGCTGGAGGATTAGTGGGATAGTCTACACCCCGGCCCTGGCCAACACTGAGGAGCCACATCTGGATCCTCCCGCTACCCAGCTCTATGTTCACGCATGGTTCAGTGTCCTTAGGGAGTGGTTTCAGCTCTCCCAGCCTTGGTCTCCCCATCTGTATCATGGAGCTGATACGGGGCAACCCATCTGGGGCTATGGAGCGGCTGACACCAGACCTCTTGTGTGCTCTGTGGCCTTGGTTGGGTGCCTGAACCTCTCTGTGCTTCGGTGTCCCCATCTGTAAGATAATAGTGGTATCCTCCTTTCCAAACTGCCTACCGAGAGGTGAGCTGGGAGCCAGGTTTGTACCTACTCCAGCCCAGTATGGAGTGGGTGCTCACTCACCAGGACAGGGAGGGGCGGAGGTACTGTGAAGGCAGAGAGCTTGCTGCTGGTGAGGGAAGTAGGGTCTGGGTGTCCCCTTTTCTTTTTTCTAGGCTTGAGAAGGGCCAGAATTGGGCAGGTATGGGATCAGAGGGGTGCTGCCCACAGGGTCCTCTGGCCGATCAGCAGTGGCCAGGTCCCCATGTGTTCTGGGCTCACTCAGAGATTGGGATATGGCCCAGGGTCCGGGCAGGAGGTCACAGCCCAGCTTGAGGGGCACTGGGCTGACAGCGGCCCATGAAGAATGAGGCTGTGGAGGGCCATGGGGGGCTTAGGCAGGAGAAAGATGGGGTTTGATGTTGTTGCCTTACCCCGGTGGGAGGGTGGGCAGTGTCTGCAGAGTTCTCATCAAGGACCCAGTAAATATTTGGGGAGGCAGGGGTTCATGTGGTTTGTCCCTGTCGTAGAAGGGCAGGATGGCCAAGCTGTCAGGGCCCGCCTTGAGTAGAACCGGCACTTGAGCGTGGCCACCCCATGCCGGGCTCTGTGCACTTGGAATCGCGGGGGGCTTCCATGTGGGCTTGTGGGGCTCTGATTGGCAGGCTTGTGCTGTGTGGGGGCAGAACCTAGCCTCTACGCCAAGTCCTGAGGAGTTTACTTCTCTCCCCATGCCGGGCCCTTGGGAGGTTCAGGATGGTTCTTTCAAGGTGGATGTGGGAACCTCTGCCCGCTTGCCTCGATGACCTCCTCCCCACCTCAGCCTCCCTGGCTGTCACGTGGGGGCTCTCAGGAGTTGCCAGCCCCAGGGGCCTGCAGGCTGCATGGTCACTTCCTGCTGGGAGCTCCCTGACAACCCCTCTGTTCTGTCACCCTGTTACTGCCTGACGAACCCCGACGGAGGGGAGGTAAGGATATACACATAGGGAGATGGCTGTGATGGTGATGCCATGAAGAAGGTGAAGTAGGCTGGTGTGGCCTGGGGCTCCTCTGCAGGGCTCAGGGAGGGCATCTCTATAGGCAACGTGCTTCCAGGATGGGCTCACAGTGGGCCTTAGTCATGCCCACCTCTGGTTCTTGGAGGCAGGCTGGGTAGGGGGCAGTGGGTGAGACCCCATTGGCCTGGTGCACCTGCCCTCCCGGGATACACAGATTTACTCACAGGGTGCACAGATAGTAGGCCTTGGCTCTGGGCATCGTGTTTTAAATAATTGAAGCAGACATGGGAGAAAAACCAGCATGATGACTAGGAGTGAGAAATAAACAACCACTGGTGGCATGGAGAGGGCCCAGGCTTGGTGGGGGAACGTGGGGTCCGGGGGCCCTGGCTGGATTTCTTCTCTGCCTCTCCAGGTCTCTGTCTCCTTCCCTGGCTGGCTGTCCTCCTCTGTCTGGGTCTCTGTTCCCTCTCCCTCTGAGTCTTTGTCCCTTCTGGGTCTCTGTTAGTGGTTTGGTGACCTGGCCTGCTGGGACGCTGCAGTGAAGGACCTGCATCTACCCCTGGGCTCCACGCTTGTCCACCCAGAAGCTCTGGTCTTTTGTCTGCTCCCCTGGGAGCCCAGGGGTCAAGCCTCATGAGACAATTGCGGGCAGCTCCTTTGGAGCTTATCAGGAAGGGTAGCCCCAGGAATGGGCCTGTTGCCGCCTGAGGGGTGAGGAGGGCGGGCTGGCCTCTGGCGAGCAGTCCCAGGAGAAAGCTCACTGACGTGAGCATGGAGGCTGCTGGCCAGCCTCAGCATTTGAGGGCCCGTGCAAGGTGCCAAAACACGGTGACTCTATCCTTTGGGCTGGGAGCACAGTACCCGGAGCTGTGAAATATTGTGGGAACCATGGCAACAGTAGCTGGGGGCGTCTGCCTTTGTGGGGCATGTGGGACTCTGGCTTAGATGCACTTTTTACCCACGGAGCTGCATGTCCAGGAGCCGGTGCTGTGGCCTTGGCAGTCGGCAGGCTGCGGTATAGCAAGAAGCTGGAGTCGCCTGCGACTACATTTGCGCACAGGGCTGTGCTGGGCCTCAGTTTCCCTGTCTTGAAGGGAGATTCATGAGGTTGCATGTGAAGAACCCGGCCCGGCATGTGCTCAGTCAGTGGGCCTGCCTTGTAAAGAGTCAGAGGTGGACGGGAGAGAGAAGGCAGAGAAGTTTCCAGTATGGCTGGAGGACAGGGGGTAGGGGAGGGTGTTGTGTGAAATAGGGCAGAGAGGTGGACCAGCTGGCCTCCAGAGCTTCTCCAACACTACCCCCCCCCCCGCCCCGCCCTGGGCTCTGTCTCCCTCTCTGGGTCTCTATTCCACCCCACCCCCCACAAGTCTCCTTCTCCCCTTCATTCTGGGTCTTTGTCCCCCTCTCTGAGTCTCTGTCCCCCTCTCTCCTGTGAAATGCAGCATCTTCCCTGCTGACGCACCCGGGACCCTCGGGCGGAGTGGCCTGCAGCTCCCTGGTACGTCGTCGGCCGGGGTGTGAGCCAACCAGCTGTGCTGTGCTGCTGCGCTCCATCGAGCCACATGGACAATAAAACCGAAATTGGCTTTGAAAGTGGAAGTGCTCTCCGTTTTGAGGGGAAGTGAGGGAATTTGCATGTCAGAACAGTATGTTAAAGGGGCAATACCGTCAGACTCTGTTCTGGCCCGAGCTTTGGGCTCCATGTGGGGGTGGGAAAGGATTTTACAAAACCCCAAAGAAATGTTTCCGTGAAATTCTTTCTTGTTCTTGCCTTTCCTTTCCTTTCCTTTTTTTTTTTTTTTTTTTGACATTCCAATGAAAAGAACTGTTCCGGGGCTTCAGATCTCTCCTGTAGGGTCGGGAAACCAACTATGGGGACCAGGGCCAGCAGCCAGATGAGGGCAGGAGTTGGGGAGCACCCACCCCACCAGGTGTCACTTCCAGGGCAGCCCCCACGTCCACTGTGGGGCCCTGTCAGTGGGGCGTGGGGACGGCAGTTGGTGTGGTCCTGCACCTCTTGTGGCCTTCTCCACTTGGCCATCTTGTCTTGGGTTGGGTCCCCCTAAAACAGACTCTCAAGCAAGGATTCCAGCCCATGATGTATTCTGGGGGTGACCCCCACGAAGGACTGCTCTGTGTGGGGAAGGAGACCACACGGGGGTGTGTCAGCAAGGAGCCGGAGACGAGGTGGGCAAAGGGCTTGGCTGGCCGTGGACCCCCAGGGGATTGTGGAGATGTTGCCACAGATAGTCCACCTGGGGTCGTCACCCTGCCCGGTCCCACTTTACATTAGCCCTGGTGTAGGGGAGACTCCAAGGGAGGCAGTGGCTGTGTCCCCATGTCCGGTACAGGCCTAGGCCTGGCCAGAGGTGCCCAGTGACAGTGCTGGGGGATGCAGTGTGGGAGTCTGGGGTCAGGACAGCCCTGAGCTCAGGCCAGGCCTGAGGGGGGCATGTGTAGCCCCTCAGAGGCCAGATCCAGGCCAAGGGTGCAGCTGGGGCGGCAGTAAGCGGCCTCCAGAGACATCCTGACCCGGCTGCTGACGCATTGGCTCCGATGACTCAGTGCGGGTGACCGTGGCTCGGGTGGCCGTCTGGAGACTCGGACAGGCTCAGGGCCGCCGCCGCCGCCTTCCTGGGGGCCCGTGGCCCCGCCGCGCCGGCCGCCCCCTGTCTGGGCTGGCCTGAGTAATGGGTCCTACCCTTAGTCATCGGTCCCAGGCCTCAGCCCTCCCTCCTCCTCCTGCCCACCTCCGCCCAGCCGAGCCTGTCTGTCCTGGGGACTCCAGCTCTTGCTGGCTTTCTCCCTCCTTCCCCGAACTCCCCAGAGGCTGTGAGGTGTGTGTGGTGGGTGCTGATGGGGGCTTCAGGGACAGCTGTGCCATCTATGAGATGAGAGGGGGCAAACAGCCTTGGAGGGTACTGTGAGCCTTGCCAGGGGCATGAGGAGAAGGGCCTGGAGGAGGACGAGGTGTGTGCAGAAAGGGGCCGTTTCCCCCCCATTCAGCACAGCTCAGGTCTCATACCCTGTAAGCAGCTGTGAGGTGGGCTTGGTCGGGGGCTCTGGGCTAACTCCTGTGTAGGAGCATTTTAATGCTTGAGGTGCACGCGGACTCTGTGCTCAGCTGAGGGCAGCCCTTGGTCAGAAGGTCCAATAATTCTTCATACCCCTTTGGAAGGTGTTTAGCTGGTTTCTCATCTGTGGCCCCCAGAGACGGTATTTGGTGAATATCCTCCTGCGTCCCTCATCTTGCACATGTAAGTATATCTCAGATGAATCCCAGAAGTCGAGTTGCTGGGTCAAGGACGTGAGCCTTTAGAATTTTGCTAGGTCTGTTGAACTGCCTTCCTGGGTGTTGTTTCACTTCACATTCCCACTGGGAACTGATGTGAGTCTTTGCGACCAGACACAATGCTTCTGCTCACATGAAGGGTGAAGCCGGTCCCTTGCTGTGTGCACGTATTTTATCGTGAGCCCTTCTGACTCTTAGGTCTCTCCAGCCAGCTGTGCTTCCTTTCCTATGAACCATCCTTTGTGCATCTTTCTGTGAGGTTGCTGACTTTGTATTGATTTTTTGGTGCTCTTTATATATGAAGAACCATAGTAGCTATGTACGGCCAGGAACCGACCAGTTCCAGGATGAACTTGCCCCTGGTGTGAAATCTTTCTTCTGCTGTAAGCATGCATTGGCACGACAATTCTTAGGGCTTAGAGGAAGCACACAAAGTCCTGTTGCCCTACCGCACAATCTCCCAGCAGCTTCTAAGGAAAAAATGAAGCGTAACGGCAAAGGCTGGGGTAGGGGCACACATGTACAAAGTCTGTGAGGCAAGGTGTCCACGGAGTGGCACTGCCATCCCCGGGGCTGCCCCTAGCTGCTGAGTGTGAGTCTGTGTCTCGACATAGTCCCTGTTCACACGCGTGGTGAAGTTGGAGACGCGCCTCCTCTCCACTCCCTGGCCCTGGGAGGGAGGCTCTGAGGGGTCACACCAGCTATCCCTGACCCCTGGGCCACTCTGCTCCACAGAGAGGTAGAGTGCTTGGCCCCAGGCCAGAGGGCCCTGTAGTGTGGGGATAGGCGGTTCCCTGTGCTGTCTGGGCCCCAGGGGCCCCAGGGAGAGGGTTGGCTTCTCAGGACAGGCCTTTTGTGGAAGCTGGGACTTTGGGGCCAATCCCCAGGATGCGGCCAAGCCCTCTGCTCCAAGGGAGAGGCTGGGTGTCCCTGTGTTAACTGTGGGTGTGGTGGGGCTAGGGGCACCCTATCCTCTGCACATCTCTGCTGCAGGCTCCTGTCCCCTTCCCAGCTGTGAGGTACTCAGAGCTGCAGCGCAAAGCTGATTCTGGACGGTTCGACCACTTTGGGTCTCCATTCCCCAGACTGTGCACCCAGTGAGGGCAAGCCCTCTCCATCTTGTTCATTCTGTATGGTCCCTGCCACCAGAAAGGGACAAGGGGCTGACAGGCCAGTGAGGTGAGAGGAGGGTCAGGGGAAGGGTGCACGGATCTGAGCACCTCAAGGGTCCTTGGAGGCTCATGCGGCATGTGGCCTTGGAGGATGTCAGTGAGAAGGCACAGTGAGACCCCATCGGGTAGCCCTGGCCAGAGGATGGCCACACTTTGAAGCCGGTGGATCTGTGAGCCAGTGACATTCTCTTTGTGATCCTCAGAACTTGGGGCCACTGTGGGGTCTCGGGAAACTGGAAGAACAGAGACTTGAAGTCCCAGCGGCGGCCTGGTCAGGCACGACGGGCTAGATGTAGCAATGTGGGAGGGGCACAGGGCATGTGACACGGGCATCCCTTCTACCTGGCAGAGAGAGGTGGCCAGACCAAGCTAGAGACTTGGGGTCTTTCTGGGCCCCTTTCCTTCCCTCCCTCTGTGGCCTTCAGCGGGGCTGCGTGTCAAACCTCGCAGGCAAACCCAGGGTCTGGCCACGGGCACCACCGGCATCCCAGCATTACCAGCCCAGATGACCGTGGTGCTGGGTTCTGAAACACGCGTTCCCTCCTCCCGGGATGGGAAAGGCTTCTGCCAAGTGCAGACCATGTCCCCCAGACATGTCCTGTATCCCCTCCACTTCCCCATGTCCTCCCTGCCGTGTCCCATGTCCCCTATGCTGTGTCTTATGTCCCTTTCTCCCACACACCGGCTCCCAAAGGTCTGGGACCTTGCAGGCCTATTGCCAGCACCCCAGGGCCCTGCAGCCCCTTGGTTGGTTTGCCTCCCTTTCCTGAGGCTCTCTTGGAAGGGCCACTGAGGCTGGTAGCCTGTGCCAGGGCAGAGGCCTCCAGTTGGTAGCAGTTGCATTGATCGAGTGCTGACAGTATGCCCCGTGCTGGGCATCTGCTCTTTTATCCGTGGTATTGTTTGGGGAGCTGCTGGACAGTGGGGGCTGAGGAGCCTTCTTTCTCCTGCTTTCTTGGAAAGACCAGTGCCCACATTCCTGGCCCTCATTTGTGGGCAGGCGTTAGTCCCAGGAATGGGAAAGCAAGTTCCAGAGAGCTGGGGGCCTTGGGGAGAGAGCAGAATACTTGGCCTTGCCTTGGGGTGGGTGGAGTGAAGCATGGGTTGGGAGAGTCCTGGCAGGGGTTCTTGACCCTACAGGGGCCTGATCCCAGAGGTGATGGCATTATTCCCTCCTGTTAATGTTTGGGAGGTGAAATGATGTAGTAGGGCCGCCTAAGCCATTCATTCTTTAATGCATTCAACAAGTTTTCTAAGATGAGACGGCAGAGGGGACAGTGATGCTGGAAGGGAGGGGATGTGGGGGTGAATGAAGCAATGATCCTCGTATACTGTGGGGGTGCTGGTGGTTACGGCAGGGTTTTATGCAGGACCTGAGAAGGCCCAGATGTCCTTTTGTTTATTTTTATTTATTTATTTAAATTTTATGAGAAATTCACATAACCTAAAATCTACCATTTTAATTAAAAAAAATTTTTTTAACGTTTATTTATTTTTGAGACAGAGAGAGAGACAGAGCATGAACGGGGGAGAGGCAGAGAGAGAGGGAGACACAGAATCTGAAACAGGCTCCAGGCTCTGAGCCATGAGCCCAGAGCCCGACGCGGGGCTCGAACTCATGGACCGCGAGATCGTGACCTGAGCTGAAGTCGGCTGCTTAACTGACTGAGCCACCCAGGCGCCCCATTAATTTTTTTTTTAAATTATCTTGGGGGCAGGGAGGGAGAGGGAGAGGCAGAGAGAGAGGGAGACAGAGAATCCCAAGCAGTCTCTACAATGTCAGTGCAGAGCCCAGTGCAGGGCTTGAACCCATGAACCATGAGATCATGACCCAAGCCGAAACCAAGAGTCGGATGCTTGACAGACTGAGCCACCCAGGTGCCCCAAATCCACCATTTTATTTTATTTATTTATTAAAAAAATTTTTTTAACCGTTTATTTACTTTTGAGAGAGAGAGAGAGACAGAGACAGAGCACAAGCAGGCGAGGGGCAGAGAGGGAAGGAGACACAGAATCTGAAGCAGGCTCCAGGCTCCGAGCTGTCAGTACAGAGCCTGACATGGGGCTCGAACCCACAAACTGCGAGATCATGACCTGAGCCGAAGTCGGCCGCTCAACCAACTGACCACCCAGGCGCCCCCCAAATCCACCATTTTAAAATACACAATTCAGTGGCATTTAGTGCACTTGGAGTGTTGTGCAAACATCACCTCTAACTTGTTCCAGAACAATTCCATCACCTCAAAATGAGACCTGTGCCTATCAGCAGTCATCCCCCGCACGCCTGACGCCCAGCCCCTGGCAGCAACTAATCTGCTTTCTGTGTCTATGGATTTGCTTGTTCTGGACTTTTTATACAAAAGGAATCCTACAATTTATGACTTTGTGTGACTGGCTTCTTTCACTCAGTGTCATGTTTTTGAGGTTCGTCCACGTTGTAGCGTGATTCAGCTTCATTCCTTTTTGTGACTGAGTAATATTCCATTGTGTGGATGGCCACATTTTGTTTCTCCATTTGCCCTTTGGTGGACCTTTGGGTTGTTTCCACCTCTTTCTTTTTTAAAGCTTTATTGTTTGTTCTAAGATGACCTTTGCCTCCTGAGTCCTTATTTTGAGGTGCAGGAACCTCTGTTTCACTTGTCCCCATCCCCCCATCGAGCCACCCCCACAGGTAAACCCATCCTTGTAGGGCAGATATTCTTGGTTTTGTGACTTACCCACAATTTGCTGTGCCCCTCCGCCTCCCCTGCTTCATTGACCCTGACAGACAGGGAGATCCCACCTACTCTGTCATGTCCTGGGCCTTGGCTCAAATCTTGCTGTGTTGTCTTACAGCTCTGGGACTATGGACAAGCCACTCATTGTGTCCCTGTCCCTGGAAAGTAGGACCAATGGGCCTTTCGCCTAGACTGGGCAGTCACCATAGCCTAGAAGCAAATTCTTCAGAAAATGACTTTGTGGTCATGTGGTTGCCCTCCCCTGGGGTGCTGGGCACAAGGAGCTCACTGGGCAGGTGTCAGAGTAGCTGGGCCTCCAAGAAGGTTGGCCTTTCCTGGCCTGCGACACCCCAACCCTGGGGACCAGAGCTGCCCTGGAAGCTGTCAGTCACAGAGCTCCTCCTCCATGCCTGTGCTGGGGCCCTGTGCCGGCACCTTAATCCCACCCCCAGCCCCTGCAGGGGAGAGAAGAGAGGTTTGCCCTCGGTGGGGGGGAGGGCAGCTTGCTAGGGTATGGGGGACAGTGATGTGACATGAAGAGTCCTGCACTGCAGAGTACGCACTCAGGAGACACATTGAGAATGAAAAATAATGAAATAAAGTTTAAGAGGAGGGGTGGAAGGAACTCAGATGTCCACAGATGGGTGAAGGGATCAAGAAATTGTGGTCCGGCCACACGATGGAATATTACTCAGCCATGAAAAGGAGCAAAGCATCGATTCACGCTACAACGTGGATGACCCTCGAAAACATGCTGAGTGAAAGAAGCCAGACACAAAAGACCACACGGTATATGATTCCATTTACACGAAGTGTCCAGCGGAGCCACATCCAGAGGCCGAAAGCAGATTGGCCGTTGCCAGGGGCTGGGGGCGGGGGAGGGGGAGGGGGAGGGGGAGTGACTGCTGATGGGGACGGGGTCTCATTTCGGGGGATGAAAATGTTCGGGAACTAGACAGAGGCGACGGTAGTAAATGTCACTGAATTGTTCACTTTGAAATGGTGCATTTTATGCTATGTGAATCTTATCTCAATGAAAAAACAAAAGGGACACTGGAGCCTCCTCAGTTCGAGCAGAAACCCTGCCCCTTTCACAGGTGGCAAATGGAGGCTGGAGAAGCGGTGTCCTTTGCCAAGGCCAGTTGGTGGCCAGGTGGCAGACGCGGCCGGGACCCAGGTTTTGTTTCTGCCTCTCCGGGGCTGGTCCTGGCGAGTTGGCGCCTCAGGCATCTTTAGAGCCCAGGCGAGCCAGCCCAGTGTCCCCGGGCAGAGACCAGACAGACCTGTGGCCGCTGAGCTGAGCCCCCACCTCTGCTCTCCTGCAGCATGGCTGACAAAAATGGAGCTCTCAAGTGCACCTTCTCGGCGCCTGGCCATAGCACCAGCCTGCTGCAGGGCCTCGCTGCCCTCCGTGCCCAGGGCCAGCTCCTGGACGTCGTGCTCACCATCAACAGAGAGACCTTCCACGCGCACAAGGTGGTCCTGGCCGCCTGCAGCGACTACTTCAGGTGAGCACAGGTCTCGGGGGACAGGCTGGAGAGCGCCCACCCTACTGAGAGGGAGTGCGATCTCAGTGCCAGCCAGCCGGCACGTCGCTGAGGGAAAATGGCTGGCGTTGGCCGCACATTCGGTAAACCTGTAGCTTTGTTTAGGTTTGTAACTTTCTCAAACTTCTGGGGGCCATGGTGCAGGCAAGCAGAACAGGCCTGGGGGATGGAGGTGGCCCGTGGGCACTGGATTAACCGTTTCTGCCCTGGGGGAGTGGCAGGGCTTGGCCAAGTTTTCACTCTGTCTTTGTTTGACACTGGCGTGTCCCAGGCACTATGCTTGGCCTTGGCGTTCCAGCAGGGATAAGACAGACATAAGTCTCTGTCCTCGGGGTTCCTCTACTCAGGCTGAGGGATAGGAGGGATGCCTAGATGGGGGTCCCCGCCTGTACCTGGGACTGTGTTGCAGTCCCCTCATGCCGCGTGAGGCCTTGCTGGGTGTACTGGTCAGTCTGCTGCGAGGGTCTTCTCCTAAAGTCTCCTTCCCTACGCTGGGCTGGGCAGGGGGGTGAGGGCCCCTTGGAGAAGGGCGAGGGCCATTCTCACCAGCTGGGGGCTGTCACGGGCTGAGGACAGTCTCCTCATTTCCTCAGTGACCAGCTGGCCAGTTCCTCCTGCCAGGCTGTGACCCTGCCAGAGAGAGCTGGGGCGCTGTCCTGGGGTGGTTCTCTGGCCCCACTTTGCCAGTGGTGGTTGAAGTGCCCCTGCAGACTGCGTCTCGGAGCTCCAGCCTCGGCGTGTTCCGAGGCCCGTACGGTCCTCGAGGCCAGGGTGGCGAGGCTGGGATGGCTTGCCCGGTGCGCCCCCCAGCTGCCCGCCCCCCCCCCCCAGGCCCAACAAGGCCATTCTGGGGAGACGGAGCAGCCAAGCCATCTGGGGCGCCGTTTCTATTTTTATTCTGGATTTGGGGACGGGTGGGCCGGCCCAGCCAGAAATGCCCTTTAAAGGCTCCTCTGCGCTGGCACTGCAGCCGGCAAGGCCTTAAAAGGCAAAGCTCCCTCCCGTCGCCGTGGCTGCCTCTGTCTTCAATGGGCTGATGGGACTCATGGGGACAAGAAGAGGCAGGGTCCGGGGGGCTGCCCGAGCTCTGCTCCTAGAAGGCTCCATGGCGCTGCTGCTCACAGGGGCGGGCAGTTGTTAGCTGGTGGCTCAACTGTCTTTACTCTGGGACCTGACCCCAGACCACGCTGGTTGTGTGACTTCAGGACAGGTATCTGTTGGGTGAATGGATGAGGGGAGTTCCTTCTCCTTGGTCAGCCGTCACAGTGCACATCTGCCCCGTGAGAGGAACCTCCGATGAACTCCCAGCAGGTGCTGGGGTTCTTTCCCCTCCTCCTGACGGGGGACCCCAAAAGCCACGGGGTGCTCTGACCCAGGTCCTGTTTCTCTCACTGGTGCTCACACTAGCACTGCTTTCCAGAGCAGGCCGAAAGGCTGACAGCTGGTGTCACTCACTGGGAGTCTCACGGTGGGCTAGGGCTCCTGTGGGTCATCCTCGGCGGGGGGGGGCTTTCCTGACTGTCTGGCCTCTCTCTGGAAATGACAGTGACCTTGGGTGGGGCCTCCTAGCGTGTACTCTGACCGGGGAACCCTAACCCTCTCCCCGTCCCTGTGTGACAGGGCTGAGATTCAGGCTAGGGAAGGTGAGGCCACGGGCCCACATGTGCCTGCTGGTGAGGGGCTGGGCTCTGAGAACCATGGTGCACGGTGTTCTTGGGGTCCCCACCTTGTCTCCTGAGCCTGCTGTGTGTGTGGTCTTCCAGGGCCGGGTGCCAAGGTAGGGCTGCACCTGTCTCCAGCGTCAAAACCGAGGTTTTGCCTTCTTTTGCCCACCCGTACCTGCCCCGCCATGAGCGGGCCCTAGCACTCCACACCCCTGGGTGGGCTGAACCCGGCCCCAAAATAGAGGGGCAGAGTGGGGAGTTGCCGTTTGTAGGAAGACATGTGGCTCGGGTGGGTTAAAAATCTTTCTTTTCTTTTCTTTTTTTTTTTTGCGTGTCTTTAATGAGCATCTGGCCTCTTTCCCCTGGCTGGCCGTGCCCTGCTCATGGTGTCCAGGGGCCAGGCTATTCCTGGGTGGCCACGATGCCCCTTGGCAGCCCCGAGCCTACATGCTGTGTTTCCGAACTTCAGGGCCATGTTCACGGGTGGCATGAGGGAGGCGAGCCAGGATGTCATCGAGCTGAAAGGCGTGTCGGCCCGCGGCCTGCGGCACATCATCGACTTTGCCTATAGCGCCGAGGTGACGCTAGACCTGGACTGCGTGCAGGACGTGCTGGGTGCGGCCGTGTTCCTGCAGATGCTTCCCGTGGTGGAGCTGTGCGAGGAGTTCCTCAAGGCCGCCATGAGCGTGGAGACCTGCCTGAACATCGGCCACATGGCCACCACCTTCAGCCTGGCCTCGCTCAAGGAGTCGGTGGATGCCTTCACCTTCCAGCACTTCCTGCAGATCGCTGAGGAGGAGGACTTCCTGCACCTGCCGCTGGAGCGCCTCGTCTTCTTCCTGCAGAGCAATCGGCTGCAGAGCTGTGCCGAGATCGACCTGTTCCGCGCCGCGGTTCGCTGGCTGCAGCACGACCCGGCCCGGCGGCCGCGCGCCAGCCACGTGCTCTGCCACATCCGCTTCCCGCTCATGCGGTCGTCGGACCTGGTGGACAGCGTGCAGCCGCTGGACATCATGGTGGAGGATGTGCTGTGCCGGCAGTACCTGCTGGAGGCCTTCAACTACCAGGTGCTACCCTTCCGGCAGCACGAGATGCAGTCCCCGCGCACGGCCGTGCGCTCGGACGTGCCCTCCCTGGTCGCCTTCGGCGGCACGCCCTACACGGACAGTGACCGCTCCGTCAGCAGCAAGGTGTACCAGCTGCCCGAGCCCGGTGCCCGCCACTTCCGTGAGCTCACGGAGATGGAGGTGGGCTGCAGCCACACGTGCGTGGCCGTGCTGGACAACTTCGTGTACGTGGCGGGCGGCCAGCACCTGCAGTACCGCAGCGGCGAGGGCGCGGTGGACGCCTGCTACCGCTACGACCCCCACCTGAACCGCTGGCTGCGGCTGCAGGCCATGCAGGAGAGCCGCATCCAGTTCCAGCTGAACGTGCTGTGCGGCATGGTGTATGCCACGGGTGGCCGCAACCGGGCCGGCAGCCTGGCCTCCGTCGAGAGGTACTGCCCGCGGCGCAACGAGTGGGGCTACGCCTGCTCTCTGAAGCGCCGCACCTGGGGCCATGCCGGCGCCTCGGCGGGGGGCCGCCTCTACATTTCGGGGGGCTACGGCATCTCGGTGGAGGACAAGAAGGCGCTGCACTGCTACGACCCCGCCGCTGACCAGTGGGAGTTCAAGGCGCCCATGAGCGAGCCCCGCGTGCTTCACGCCATGGTGGGTGCCGGCGGCCGCATCTACGCCCTCGGGGGCCGCATGGACCACGTGGACCGCTGCTTTGACGTGCTGGCCGTGGAGTACTACGTGCCTGAGACAGACCAGTGGACCAGCGTGAGCCCCATGCGGGCTGGCCAGTCAGAGGCCGGCTGCTGCCTGCTGGACAGGAAGATCTACATTGTGGGGGGCTATAACTGGCGTCTCAACAACGTGACGGGCATCGTGCAGGTGTACAACACAGAGACGGACGAGTGGGAACGCGACCTGCACTTCCCGGAGTCGTTCGCGGGCATCGCCTGTGCCCCCGTCCTGCTGCCCCGGTCAGGGACCAGGAGGTAGCTCCCGGGACCCGTGGGACCCGGCCCAGCCTCATGCCGTCTCTGCCAGGGGTTTTGGTGAGCGCACACCGGGGCTGAGGACCACAGAACCACCCCCCCCCCGGCCCGCGGCCTGACATCTTGGGGCCTGCTGCGTCGATAAGGCCCCTCCCCCTGGGGTCCCTCCTTCCTTCCCGAAGCAGATCCTGGCTTCGTGCCCACCGAGGGAGCCTGCCGGCCCTGAGGCCGACATGTCACGGCAGCGGGGGTTTCCTCACCCGCCCCACATCCTCGCTCATGGAGGGAATCGGGGTCTCCTTTGGGGTGTTGTTGTGTGGCTTACGTCCCACTTCTCTCTCCTCCCCCAGCTCGGCAGTCTCAGACGCTCAGATGCAAGCTCATTAGCGTCGAGCCCCAAACCCATGGTTTGCACCCTGCCCCCTCCCAAGTTTCTCGCACTGTGCGTTTTTAAAAAATAAACACCCCCCAAACTCTGGAACACACAGACCTCCAGGAGCTGGTAAGGTGGCAGGGGTGCGCCCTGCTCAGGGTTGACTTCAAGGGTGGGCATGTTCCTGCCCCCAATAAGCCTGAGCCGCCGGGGTGGGGAGGATGGCCTTGGACGAGGGTCTCGCACTTATCTTCATTCCTGTCCCAACTCCCTCAACGTGTTCTGTCATCCACTTTCAGAAGGAGAAAACACAGCCGGCTCTCAGAGAGGGTCCTTATGGTTTCCCAGCTTTCTATTTGGTGCTGGGCGTCTCAGGGGTCCTCAGTGAGGAGTGGGCCGACACGCTAGGGGGACACCTTTAGAATCTCTCAGTGTGTCTGCATTCCACAAGTCTGATGATTTTTATTTCTCTCCCTTTTTTCCAGCCCCCCACCCCCCCACCCCCGCCCCACCCATCCCATGTTCCGGTTGTCAGGCCACAGGGCCTGTGCCCTCAGCAAGGGAGGTCAGGCGGGTGGTGCAGGCTCTTCCCTTCAAGGGCTTTGCGGCATCTCTGGCCACATTTGATTTGGTGTCAAACCCCTAAAGCTGGTTTGGTCTGGTTTTGCTGTTTTAGTGTTTTTTTTTTTTTTTTTTTTTTCTCCTTTGGTTCTGTTTTGCTTCTTTTAAGACACCGGCATTGCTATCTTATAAATGGGATTTGTACCCTCGGGGCAACTTAAAGTGTCTCTTCTGCTGCTAACGGACGATTGATGTTGTGTCTCTGTGACCCACTCACCGTGTAAAGAATTAACCTCATATCTTAGCAGATGTCGTCTCCTAATATTTTCCTTCATTTAATAAAAATGTTATGGTGAAGAGATGGAGAGGGCCCAGCGCTGAGCTTGTGGGGCCTGATGGGTCACAGATTCCTCACGTCCTCTGTGTGGTTAGGGGCTCCTCTCCCCTCCTCACCCTTTTCCAGCATTGCAGAGGGGCTGGAAGAGGGGCTGGCCTTTGGCTCAGGGGCGTGGGGCAGTGGGAAGTGTGGCCAGAACTTCCACCTAGGGACTGGAGGAGAAGACAGATCCGCCCTGGGCTGGGTGGCCTTCGGTGAGACTCTCTCCAGGTTGTTTCATGCGCCTTCTGGCTTCGTCCCCGGCCACCAGACAGCCCCCAGCTCCTGGCAGGTTGTCTCCATCTGCTCAGTCCTGGGGTGTGAGATTGGGGAGCCAGGGAGCCCCTCTCCCTGGAGGCCATGATGGGGGAGACTCAGGGCAGTCCTAAAGGAAGCATGAAATCATCACCATTCCATATGGGCCTGAGAGCTCCGTGAATCGCCCCCAACCCCGGCTCTCATGCCTGGCCTCACGACGGACCAGGCTGTATGTTGGTGGAGAATGCCTGCTGTTCATGGACAGCTTTCTGAGATGGGAGGCTTCCAGGATCACCCTCAAAATGCACCCACAGGCCTGGTGCTCCTGTGCAGCAGCCTTCGGGGCCCCAGAGCGAAGCCGGATGTGTGGGTGGGGGGCAGTGTTGAAATAAAAACTTGGTTGGGAACCAGGAAGGAGACCATGCTGCCAGGGGCATTGAAATAAAAGCGGCAGCCCTTGGGGACTTAACCAGAACATTCCAGTCCCTTTTCACCCCCCTCCCCAACCTGAGCTCCCCCAAAGAGAACCCTTCCCCGCTAGAGGCATGGCCCCTTCAGGGGGGCAGTGAGAATCTTTTGCCAGCTGCAAGTCCCCCCAGATCAGCTCACACCTCAGAACATCTTGTCCCCAATGAGCTGGCAGGGGTGCCGGCGCAGGGGGTGGGGTTGGGGGGGGGGCGCGCCGTATCTAACCGGGTCGATTGTGCATAACCGTCTGGGCTGGTTCATGGAATGTTCTCAGGGGCCCCCTGCCCCTCCCTCTTCACCACCTCCCCCCCCCGGAAGAAAGGAAAATTATTTTTCGTATTGTAAACTTTAAACACGAAAAAGCTGTTTTTAATTTAGCAGAAACTGGCTTGAATCTTCACTTGGTGAACGTTTGTGTCCTTCAGAGAAAGGCGGAACATGCATTTGCACACACATGCTTGCACAAATGCACGCACATGCATATATGCTCACATGCACACCTGCACTCGTGCACTGTGACATGCACGTTGACATGGTCACACTGGTATTCACACGTAGCCTTGCTCGTGTGCTGAGTGACATGCACACGCACTTGCTCACACAAATACACTCACACTCGTCCTTGGACCTGCCCGGGCCTCTCTGCATGGTATCCTAAAGGGTTCTGGGTCCTGTCAGCTCGTCTCCTCCCCTCACCTTTCATCCAGGATGGCTTGGGCCATGAATGGCCAGCCACTGCATGCAAGGACGGAGCCTGGGGAAAGCCCGTCTGCTTCCAGATGTCCCATTTCCCCACCAAGGCCCTGGATGCGGCCGGCAGGAGCCTCCCTCCACACCTGGGCTCGGGCTGTGGGAAAACGCTGTCTCCCGGGATGGTGGGATTCAGGCCCGCTAGAGGCAGGCCAAGTGTGACTTCTGGGGCCTCGCAGCAAGCGAGGCCAAGGGGGCCTCCAGGGAGCTCTGTGAGGTGGGAATCTGCCCCGGACCTGGCCAGCTTGGAAACCCGCCCCTGGCTTTGTCTCCGAGAACGTAGCTCCATCTCCTGTGTTCTCACAGGCCCCGGAGAGTTTGCTTCTCATGGTGGAGCCTCAGTGCACGGGTTTTATTAGGGGCACCTGGCCTTGGAAGCGCAGCCCGAATGTTCGCTGCACAAATGAGAGGTCCTGGGATGGGGAGGTGGGAGCAGAGCCTCATCCACTCCAGTGTCCCCGGGCACCATCTGCCTGCGGGTCCCAAGGGCAAGAGGGCCATGAAGCCGTGCTCCTGCCTACAAGGCCCCAGCTTATGTCTTGTCGCTGACCCTGCTTATTGCCATTCCGGCAGCCATTTCTCCCGCCTCACCAACAGAGCCCTGATTTGGTGCCAGCAACAGCGTGCCCAGCCTCGGGGGTTAATTTAGGATTTGGCTGAGCCACTCTTGGCAATGCCTTTTGCCGGGGTTGTTTTTGATCCGGGCACATTTCCCAGATCTGGCCAGCCAGCTTTAAGGGGAGGTCGGGGTGGGGGTTTCTGGACAAGGGAGAGGCCTTATCGCCCCCTTTCCTCCCTTACTGCTTCCTGTGAGGACATGATGCCAGGAGCTTCTGCAGCCATCTTGTGGCCACGAGGAGCACGTTAAGCGAGGTGCAGAGATGCCACCTCCCAAAGCCCTGAAATCACAGGGCCACCTGTCCCACCCTGGAACTTCTGACCTCCGGACTCCTTTTTATGAGAAATCACGATGTTTGTGTCACTTAAGATACTAGTGCTCAGGTAATTCTGATAGTTGTACCCCAAACAGTTTCAAAATTATAGTATAAATGTAACATGCTGGGAGTTCCCCATCTTATGTAAGCCAGGGTTTCTATTTGCCAGCAACAGAAACTGCCTCTGGCTAATTTAAATAGCAAAAGCGTGTATTGGAAGACCATTCAGTTGTTCACGGAAGTGGCAGGAGGGCCGCAAAACCAGGCTCAGAAAACGTAGAGATCAAGGGGGGTGGCAGCCCGAGTGATCACCTGAAATCATGCCAGGGAACTGGCTGGTGAGGACACTTCTGCCTTCAGCACAGAATCCAGATGCCTCAGCTGGTACTGCCATCTGCCCTTGGCACTCAGCCGTAGCTGCCCCTGAAAACCAGATGCTCAATGGTATCTCTTTGTACCACTTGTTCCAGAACGCAGACGTCCTGTTGGCCTAGCCCACGTCCCGTGTCAGTATGCCCCAGCTGCCTGGGAAAAGAGTACATCGGCGTATTAGCTGCTACTGCTGGGTAACAAACAACCCCAAGCCTCAATGGCATGCAGAAATGAATGTTTATTTTTCGTGTTGTCTATGACTCGGCTGAAGGGTGCTTGTTCTAGGCTGCCGCTGGCTGGGCATGCTCTGCTTCTGGGTACGAGGCTGTGATCCCCCTGTCTCACATCCCCGGACCAGCAGCTAGCCAACATGGGTTCTCCAGTGGTACCAGAGGACAAGTGGAATCGTGGGAGCCTTCTAAGGTCCAGATTTGGAAATCGTTGTCTGGCCAAAGCAACTGACACGGCCAAGTCCAAAATCAGCACTGGGGAAACAGCCTCCGGCTTAAGAAGGACAACCTGTGAAGTAGTGTTGCAAAGCGCAGGACACAGAGACCGAGGGGGAACTGAGGCCCGTAGTTTGATCGGTCATACTGTTGGCTCGGAGGCTTCTGGTGTCGGTGGGGGAGGGTCTACCTTGGCATATGGGGACTCCCCAGACTTGGATGGGGACTCAGATGCTGGGCCACCAAAAAGAAAAGCCTGCTCTACGACTCCTGCAGCCAATCCACCCCATGGTGGCCAGCCCTCCTTTTTTTGTCAGGTAGGTTGGGGCTGTTCTTTTGGACTGCAACGAGGGGGTCTGTGTGGGAGTTCGGTGGGAGCTTGTCCAAGTCGCAGGGCACTAAGGTGTCACCGGAAGACCCACACCAGACATCCCCTCAGCATGGGTGGTTACCAGGGAGGGACTGGAGTGCCTGCCCCTCAGCTCCAGCTTCTTCCTTCGGTCTTTGGCAACCCCACCTTGTCCCCCCCTTTCGCCTAACCCAGCCCGGGATGGGGGGAAAAGGGGTCCGGCTCGTCATCTAACCTCTTCCTATTCAAGGGTAAAGGGTGAGTCCCATGTCTGGCATTTCTGGCTGCCTTCGGGTTCCCCCCTCTTGCTTTATGATCAAACCTGGCTCTTGCTTTGCCTTTCAAAACTTCGATGGGGGCCTGGTTTGGAAGTCAAAGACGGGCCCTGGATGGTTTTTCTCTTTGCCTTCCCGCTCCGATGGCCCGAATTCACCTCTACCCGATGTGGGTACCCCGGATTGACTAAGATTCCATATAAGGCAGTGCAGAAAAGCAAGGCATGAAAACTAACATCTCGAGGTAGGGTTTTCTTTCCTAACAGTTATTGAATGCTTGCGAGGAAGCAGGCGCTGAGCTAAGTGCTTTACATGCATTATCTATTTAATCTTCCCAAGAGCCTGCGGGAAAGAGTACCACCATCCACATTTAACACAGGACAGCCTGGCTCAGAGAGGTGAAGTTACCTTCCTCTTTTCACAGAGCTGGAGAATTCCTAAGGGTTGGACCACACAGGAATGTTCAGGAGTTTAGTTGTTTGTTTGTTTGTTTTTTAAGTTTATTTACTTATTTTGAGAGAGAGAGAGCGAGAGAGAGTGCCAAGACGGGGAGAGGCATAGAGAGGGAGAGAGAAAGAATCCCAAGCAGGCCCCACGTTGTCAGTATTGAGCCCTATGTGGGGCCCGAACTCATGAACCGTGAGATCATGCCCTGAGCCGAAATCAATAGTCGGACACTTAACCAAATGAACCACCCGGGCACCCCTTGTTTTTTTTTTTTTTTTTTTAAGTTTTATTTATTTAAGTAATCTCCACACCCAACGTGGGGCTCGCAACCCTGAGACCAAAAGTCCTGTGGCCCTCCAACTGAGCCAGCCAGGTGCCCCTAGAGTTTAGGTTTTAATTTAGCTTGCATTTAGAAGCTTTGTGTTGAGGGGGCAGCCTTAGCAAAGCCCTGAGGCAGAATGCAGCAAGGCTGGAGCAGCGGACCTGAGAAAGGGAAGAGTGGGAGAGGATGTTGGAGAGGCCGACTGGGAACAAAGAGAGCTAGACAGAGCTATGAAGCTGAGAGGGAAAACTATATCCTGCAGCCAGCAGGAAGTGGCTTAAAAGGACTCACTTCTTAGCTCACACTTGGATGTGCTCTGTAAATAAAGTGAAACTGTCCAACAATTGGACACTCCCAGCCCCTTTAGGTCAGGACTGGCTGGAGAAGGACCCAGGACTGGGTGACCCTAGAGCAAGGAATACAGCTCTCCTTAGGGGTGAGGATAGGCTTTCGGGGGGGGGTGGTGGTGGTGGTGTTGGGGAGGCATTTGAAGTGGGTTTTGAGGGATGAATAGGAGTTTCCCAGGTAGAAAACGATTCATTTAACAAACACTTCCTAATCCTCCCTCTGTGCTTAGTTTTATGTTAGCTCTGGGGACCCAGGAAAACAGAATCAACAGGCAAGTATAAAATGAGGCTTAGGGCTCCTGGATGGCTCAGTCAGTTAAGCGTCCGACTCTTGATTTTGGCTCAGGTCATGACATCACAGTTTGTGAGTTCGAGCCCCTCATCAGGCTCCATGCTGATGGTGCAAAGCCTGCTTGGGATTTTCTCCCTCCCTCTCTCTCTCTCTCTCTCTCTCTCTCTCTCGGCCCCTCCCGCACACACTCTCTCTCAAAATAAATAAATAAACTTAGAAAAAATAAAATGAGGCTTGAAGTGCTCAGAACCTTCAAGGGATAGAGAATAAGCCTTACGAGTAAGGAATTGGTGGGTCTGTGTCCTTTGTTCATCACACAGGGAACTTGAGCCCAGGAATGTTCGGGTAGGGTGAACATACTTTCAGCTTTTGATCTCAGTCGGTCTAGCAGGGAGCAGATAGGACCCTAGAAACAGCTGCCTTCAGAGAGTGGGATGTTCCTGGGTCATGGGACGCACACAGGAGCATATTTCAGATGGACCCTCAGGGAGGGTCTCTCAGAGGAGAGCCCTGAAAGATGAGAAGGCGCCAACTGTGATGGTGCCACAACAATGAAAAAGCAGCCAGCAGAGGCAACAGCACACGTCAAGATCCGGAGGTGGTGCAGCAGGGAGGCTAGACAGTGGCTGCAGTGAGAAGCCAGGGAGGGGGAAAGGGGCACGGGGGCCTCCTGAGTCGCCAGGAGGAGGGTGGATTTTTTTTCGTGAGTGTGATGGGGAGCATGAGATCCGCCCTGATTTACAGAGACCCTGGGCTGCTCTGAGAAGCCCATCCAGACCACGCTAGTGTTAGCAGCTTTTTTTTTTGATGAGGGAGGAAAGCCAAAACGGCAGGGCTGGGTTCTACCCTGGTCACCAGACGCCTCAGCCTCGCCTTCCTCGGGGCTGGGGGTCAATGGAGCCGGAGGAGGGCTTGGGTCACTGTCCGGCCATTGCGCAATAAGCAGGCTCACAGCTTCCTCTGACTCATCACCAGGCTTTAGGACGGATTGAGTTACTGCCTGGGTGTGGGGTGAATGGGGGTGAGTAGGATGAGCACTGGCTCTTCACCTCTGTTCTGTGGGCATGGCCCGGTTCGGTGACCTGATAACCCCTGCTACCTCCCAAATCTTTTTGATTTTTTTTTTTTTTTTATTTTCTCTGCCCGGAAACTGGCTTGATGCAGGCATGTATGTAAGTGATCAGAGTAACCAGCAATTTCGACCACTTATTATAAGCCAGGCAACTGACATGTATTAACATCATTTAAACCTTACAAACCCCTGGGGTTGAGGCTTGGCTCTGGCACTCAACTTGCTACAGACGGCTGCCATCTTGCTCTGTCTCTATTTCCTGTCCAATCTTACAGGATGGTGGCAGGAACTGGAAACCATATCTGTAGAACGCCCAGCTCTGCACCTGATTCACAGAAGCTGTAGTCTCAGTCAGTGCCAGAGACCAGAAAATGGACCTCAAATCGACTTCAGCAAAAAGGAGAATAAATTATTGGCTCAAATAAATGGTAACGCCAGAGTGTTTGGCCTCAGGCATGGCCGGATCCAGGACCTCAGTGTCTCTCTACCTTTGGCTCTTTTTGCTCTGTGTGGGGTCACTCTCTTGGGCCATCTCTCTTCAGGTGACCTCGGGAATGGCAAATTTGTGTTTTCTTTCAAACCAGCCATCCAAGCAAAAAGGATGCTTTTCTGTCTTGTGGTTCAAGCAAAAATTCCAGAACTGGATCTCATTGGATAAACAGGATCACATGCCTGCCCTGAACCAATCGTGAGAGCAAAGCAATGTGCTCTGTTGATTGGCAGACTTCCAAATTGGGATGGGGTATTTGTGGGGAGAGGGGGTAGTGAAGCCCACACACGGGCTGAATGATGTGAATTCATCCCCACATCATGGACTGAAAATTACAGAGTGTTCCACGAAGGGCAGTTGGTTGTTGGCACCCAAAAGGGGATGGCAGATGCTTGTTAGGGGAAAAGGTTAGAAGTCCACGAAAGTGCTCAAAACCATACGAACAAAAAGGATAAAATAAAGTAGTGGCAGTGCCCAGGAGACTCAAAATTAAAACCTATATAGAGGGGAGCCTGGGTGGCTTAGTTGGTTAAGTGTCTGATTCTTGGTTTCGGCTCAGGTCATGATCTCATGGTTCGTGGGTTCAAGCTCCCAATTAGGCTCTGTGCTGACAGTGCAGAGCCTGCTTGGGATTCTCTCTGCCCCTCCCCTGCTCACTCTCTATCTCTCTTTCTCTCAAAATAAATAAACTTAAAAAAATCCTGTTTTATATATATTTAATATGGACAGTTCACTAAACTGTTGTAATGTGTAAATAAATGCATGTTCAGAAAGTACTCATGTCCCTCTGTGATCACCACCAGCATCCCCTCCAGCCATCCCTTGCCCTAGTAAAAAGTACTTTTGTGCAATGAGAGCTGTCCCACTTTCCTCCAGCTGCCCCTCTTGGCTCCCGCCCTGTCCGTGATGGGAAACTCCTGGAGCCTCCCGAATATAAACCTTTTGATATTGGTGGTTGTCATCCCTCTGCTTGGGAAGGGACAGTTAGATGTCAGAACCTCTCATTTCCCTGGGTCACTCTTCTGCCAACTAGGAAGATCCTGTTACCCTTTTCACTGCCGGGTCTGGTCTGGGTGGGATTTCTGGACCTTTCCTTTAGCACTCCATGGCAAAGCTGCATTCCTTCAGTAAGACTAGACTGGAGGAATTTGCAGAGAGAGGCTGAAGCCCTGTAGTTCTGGTTCTTTGGGCTTAAGGATACAGAAAGTAGAAACTGGTCAAATGTAAGGTGATAGGGAAAGCAACGTGTTAAAGATGATGCCTGGGATTTGGGGCTGGGGGCTGAGCTCAAGGTTTAGGGCTCAGTTCAGACGCCCTCCTACTTCCCTGACAGTGGTGGCGGTAGGAGTCTCCCTCCCTAACATCAATATCCTGCCAGTCCATCGCTAGTTTTAGTTCCCACATCACAATTATCTCCATCAGAAATGTTCTTGGGTCATTTATTGGCTATGTCTGTCCCCGCCCCCCCCCCCAACTGCACACCCCATCAGGTCAGGGACCACGTCTGCTTGCTCCCGCCTTTTCTCCAGTGTGCCTGGCACATACAGGCTCTCAATAAATATTCGTAGAATGAATGAATGCATGAATGAGCAACTCCTTCAACTGGTCTCAAAGCTGAACTAGTTCGAGCCCCGGCAAGCCTCGGGGTGCCAACTGTCCTTACGGGTTGCTGGCCCCATCCTTGTAAACTGGAAGGGTTTGGGTTCGGCGTTCTCCTTCTTGGGGGCTCCAGCGCCTGGACCCGTCCCCGAACCATGCACGTCCGATAGCCAGACGGCCGCTGTCCAGCGGGCCAGGAGTCTGCACACTACGCATGTGCTCAAATCCTACTCTTTCCGCACCCCCCCCCCCGCCCCGCCTCCTCTGTTGGACACGAACGCGCCGGAGGGGCGTGCGCATGCGCTCTCGCCCCCGCGCCGCGCGCTACTTCCATGCGCCTGCGCCGCACTCACGACCGCTAAGGCGCCTGCGCACTGCCCGCCGCCCGCGGGCCCAGCCGGCGCTTGCGCGGTGCCACTGGCGAGTGTGTGGGGGGGGGGGGTGAGGAGGTGGAGGAGGAGGAGGAGGAGGAGGTGGCGGCGAGAAGATGGCGACTTCGAACAATCCGCGGAAATTCAGCGAGAAGATCGCGCTGCACAACCAGAAGCAGGCAGAGGAGACGGCGGCCTTCGAGGAGGTCATGAAGGACCTGAGCCTGACGCGGGCCGCGCGGGTAAGGGGGCTGCCCGCGTCGACCCTTCGGGGCCGGGAAGGGAGGGAGGGGGCGCGTGTCCGGCGTGTGCACGGGGCGGGGGGCGCGCGCCGCGGGGGCGGGGCGCGCGCCGTGGGGCGGGGCTTGGCACAGCCGGAGGGTACAGGTGTCCCTACGCCCCGGGCATCGTGGGCGGGACAGGTGCCCCCACATCACCGATACCTGAAAGGGTGCAGGTGCCCCCACATCTATGCTACCTGGAGGATGGGCTAGGTGTCACTACATCATTATTATCTGGAGGGGACAGGGGCCTCCACATCATTACTACCTGGAGGGAATAGGTGCCACCACATCATTGTTACCTGAGGAGGGACAGGTGTCCCTACATCCTTGCTACCTGAGGGGGACAGGTGCCTCCACATCACTGCTACCTAGGGGAGGCAGGAGGACACTGAGGTGTATGAACTGGGCGCTGCTTGCACGCATCATTGTTACCTGGGGAGGGGGATACATGCTCCCGCATCGTTGGTACCTGGTGTGGGACCAGTGCCCCCACATCATTGCCGCCTGAGGGGAACAGCTGCCCCGACATCATTGCTATCTGAAGGGACAGGTGTCTCTGCATCTTTGTCACCTGTGCCTTCACTCCCTGGGTGTTGGAGGAAGGACAGGTATATCCCCATTCGCAGACTTGAGGTGGGATCGGTACCTCTCTCTTTTGGGTTACCCGAGGGAAAGTTTTGTTGGCGTCCTTTCCTGTGGGGACCTGAGGGTGGTCAGGAAGGCAGATTGTCCTCCATTCTAGAGCTTGGAGTGGAGACAGCTACCCCTTCCCCGTGTAGCCCATATGGTGGGGACCAGGTTGTGTTCCTCCCACTGAGACAAGAGACAGCTGGCCATGGATGGCTCCTGGCCTGTCAGGACCAGGGTGGAGGGACAGTTCTTCCTCAGGTTGATGGGTGTGTTTGGCACGCAGGGGCAGACCAGGTTACTAACCTCACCTGGGAAGCCACTGCGGGCCCTGAGCAGGGTTGGAGCTGGAGGTCTGTCTTTTCTCCTGGGCCCGTTTCTCCGGCCCAATGACTGCACTGAGGTGCCAGTCTCCTCGGGCCTCAGTATCCTCTTTTGTCAAGGGTGCCTAGCAAGTCCTTCCTTCTGGTTCAAGGAGGAGGGCACGCTTCGCACAGGTGACAGTAAGTCTCTGCTGCTTCCTGCAGAGGGGTGGGACCCTCCCCCTGTCCTGCACCCTGGGGCCTTGGGGAGGGTGTGGATGGGAGCTGCAGACCCCTATATAGCCGGTGTCCGGATTTGGCCTCTGATCTGACTGTCCCAGGCAGACATACCTCTGTGACATGAGCCTCAGTCTCTGATTCTTCAGGTGCAACTTTCGGGTCACGTTATTTACTAGTTAGTTGCTTGTTTGTCTGTGAGGTCGTGACTGTGTGGGCTATAGAATGTGAATCTCTATTTCTGTGTATTTGTTTGGCACCTATTGATGGGGTGCCCACCATTGACCGGGTACTGCCTGTTCCTGCTCCAGCCACTTGTGCTTTTGCTTAGGATGTCGAAGAAGAGATAATTGGTGAATGAATGAATGAATGAATGAATGAATGAAGTAAAGCAAGCAAGCAAGCCAGCAAGCTTGCGCCTCGAGTGTCCCCATAACTCAGGGCTTCTGAGGGCAGGAATGTCTACTTCGTCGTGTCTCCAGCATGTAGCATGTGTTCGCATTCAGCTGTATGTAGTGTGGCAGGAAGAAGAAGGGGGTCACACAAGGCTGATGTCTGTCTTCATGATTGGAGGTCTGGGTTCTGTGTCGGGGTTGGAAATGTATTATTGTTGTTAAAAAGGTGTCTTTAAAATAACAGCTTTATTGATTCGTGTACTATATAATTCACTTGTTGGAAACGTAAAAATCAGTGTTTTTTAGTGTATTTACAGAGTTGTGCAACCATCACCGGTGGCGAATTCCAGAACATTTTCATCACCCTCAAAAGAATTCCCATCCCCACCAGCAGTCACTCCCCATTCCTCTCTCCCCCAGCCCCCCATTTTTCTCTCCCCCAGCCCCTGGCAACCACCAGTCTGCTTTCTGTCTCTATGAATCTGCCTGTTCTGGACATTTCGTATACATGGGATCATACGACACGTGGTCTTTTGTGTCTGGCTTTTTTCACTCAGCACGATAATTTCAAGGGTCATGCACATTGTAGCATATTATCAAAAAAACTTCATTGCTTTTAATGGCTGAGTAATACTCCATTGACTAGGAGGGCCACATTTATTTTTCTGTCATCTATTGATGGATTTAGAAGAGATTTTTAAGATACGTGGATAGGAGTTCTCTCGGTCCCGGGAACCATTTCTGTCTCCCACCTCCCTCTCTGTTGTCTTCTTTTACATTGGGAGTTGGGTATGAGCCCTGGGTGGAGGTGAGCTTACACTGGATTTTGTGAGACAGAGCAATGTTCTGTACTGGGGGCAATTCTGTCCCTCAGGGACATTGGGCAATGTCTGGAGACATTTGGGTCGTGTCGTCTGGGGGAGGAGGTGCTACTGGCATCTAGTAGGTAAAGAAGGGTGCCGTTCAGCACCTCAAAATTCATGGATGTCCCCCACCACAGAGAGTGATCCAGCCCCAAATGTCAGCAGTGCTTAGGCTAAAAATCCTTCAGTTTGGAGGAAAGGTTGAATGAGCAGGGGTGCAACCTTTGCACCTGGGCAGATAGAGTTCAAAGCTCTCTACCCACCTGTATGGCTGTGCCATTTTGGACAGGCTCATGGCTTTTCCCACACCTGGGGCCAGGATGAGCAAAGTCTGTCCAACCCCGTTTGGCCATTGCATGTGATGAGTGGCGTATCTGCGGTGCCTGGTGCAGGTGAAGTGAACACACCTGATTCAGGCACCCCCTCTGCCCGCCCGTGGCTGCAGCCTTCCACACCGCCTTCCCTTGTGATAGATGCTGAAGTTTCACCTCTACATGTGAACAGGCGGCACATGGCCAGTTTGGTACCTGCTCCTTCCCGTGAATTCTTTGACAGCATGTCCACTCTTGGAATGAGCAGGGCTACTTAAGTTCCCATGTGTCAGCCTACAGTCCTTGGTGATGGTAGGCATGTCAGTATCGTGTGAAAGCAGGCATGCAGCCTTTTTGTATAAATCCATGCTGTCTCACCTCACCCGGGGACAGGGACCCCGAGGACCAGATTTGGTATTGGCATGGGGTGTGATGTCAGGGAGACCCCTTTGAAATCGCAGGGTAGAGGGGTGGATGCATGAGTATTCCATTCTTGTCCTCAGACTTGGGGCGGCCCGAGGTGCAGGGAGGGCGGTGGTGCTCTGCTGTGTGACTTTGGGCAGGTCTCTTAACCTCTCTGGGCCTCAGAATCCTGACCTGTAAAGTTGCAGCGGCACATTTCAGGGACTGTTCAGGGACTATCTCGGGTGCTGGGGAGCCGGCAGCATACGAGGCATGTGAGGGCCATGCTCTTGGGGGAGCGAGTGTGGTTTTAGGGGGGATAGGAGAATCCCTGCAAATGAACAAGACATATGTTCTTGGAGAGAGGCAACAGAGTGATGTGCTAGTACTGGCGAGGGTGGGGGGCTGACATCCTGGTGGTGAGATGGAGCCCCTCACACTGGGGAAGAGTTCCCCAGGTGGGGGACAGGCAGGTGCAGAGGCCCTCAAGTGGGAAGGGCTTGGTGAGGTTGAGAGAACACATGAGAAGACTGTGAGGCTGGCATGTAGGGAGAACAAGAGTCGAGGTGAGGTCGGAGTGGCTTGTCCAGCCCTGGATTTCACCAAGGGAGGGGCCCTGGGAGGGTTTGTGATGGTGAATGGCGAGCCTTTGCGTATTGAGGTGCAATTCCCGGTGCATTCAGTTTACTCCCTTAAAGCGTACTATTCAGGGGTTTGGGGTATGTTCACAGAGTTGTGCAGCCATCGCCAGTCAACTTGGGAACATTTCCATCACTCCAGCAGGAAACCCCATGCCCCCTCCCCCAGCCCCTGGCAACCACTAATCTGCTTTCTGTCTCTATGGATTTGTGTGTTCTGGACTTTTTATGTAAATGGAATCGCACAAGGTGTGGCCTTTTGTGTCTGGCTTCTTTGACTCTGCACGATGTTTTCAAGGTTCATCCACATTGTCGTGTGTTTCAGTGCTTCATTCCTTTTATAAAAATTGTGGTAAAATACACGGGCCATAAAATTTACCACCTTCACCCTTTTTGTGCATACAGCTCAGCGGCATTAAGTACATCCACCATGTTGGGCCTGTGCGCCGTTTCCTTTTTAAGGCTGAATAATACTCCATTTTGTGGCTCCGCTCCTTTCCATATATCCATTCATCCATCAAGGGACATTTGGGTTGTTTCCGCCTTTTGGCCATTGTGAGTATCGCTGTCGCGGACATACGCGCCCAGGAGCTTGTGTGGCTGTGGGTCTTCTCCCTTGAGTGTGTACCAAGGAACGGAGGTGCTTGGCCGAAGAGTAACTAGGTGTTAGGCTGAAGAGTACTCCCCGCTTCACCATTCGAGGACTCTTCGTGTCTCACAAAGATGGCTGTGAGCTGAACGGGCAAGGGCAGGCAGCTGGTGAGAGGCTGCTTAAGCGCCTACGTCGGGGACTGGGCAGAGGTGACTTGAGCAAGGAGGTGTCTGTGGCAGTGACCAGGATCGGTGGCTTTTGGTGATGTTTCGGCAGCAGAGCCGTCTGAATGTGCGGGTAGATCTCGTGGCGGGAGCCAGGGGAAGGAACGGGGTGTGTCACCTGCCTGCCCGGGACTCAGGACACAGCAGGCTCTGCGTGTGACTGATCACTGAGCATCCCAGGGAGCAGCACCTGGGCCAGAGAGAGCCCACACGCCAAGCAGTCCGTGGCGGCCCAGCCAGGGCTGCCGGTTATGGCTGCACCGAAGGAGGGTGTTCTCCTGGCCCTACCCTGTTATGGGGGTGGCTCTGCACAGGCTGGAGGAAAACGGGTCCCTGGGCGGCAGGCATCGCGCAGCGGTGGCTCGGGTTAGCTGAGCGTGAAGGCCGCCCCCGGTCCTGGCCCCAGTCCTGGCTTTGGCACTGTTTGCCTCTGTGCCGGCTGCTTCAAGTGTCTGGTGCCATCTGCAGCCTCAACACACACGCACGCAGGACTCCCCGAGCTGCTCTGTTTGAGAGGATGGAGTGAGCCATCTCCCGCCCCCAGAAAGCCCCAGCAGTCTCCTGCTCTCCAGGTTGTGAGCTGCACACTGAGTTGAACAGGATAGGGGCCTCTAAAACGATTTGCCCACGTCCTGCCCCCCAGAACCTGTGGCTGTGGCCTTATTTGGAAAAGACGTAGATGAAATCAGGGTAAGGAACTCGAGATGAGATCATACTGGATTTAGGGTGGTCCTAAATCTAGTGACTGGTGTTTTCATAAGAGGAGAACACACAGACGCATACGGGAGAAGGCCATGTGATGACGGAGGCAGAGCCGGGAGTGCTGCACCCGTGAGCCGAGGATGCCTGGAGCCCCCAGGAGCTGGAAGAGACCAAGGAAGATCCTCCCCTAGAGCCTCCGGAAGGAATGCGACCCTGCTGACACTTAGATTTCAGACGTGTGGTCTCCAGAACTGTGAGGGAATAAAGTCCTCTTGTTTTACACTTCTCAGTTTGTGGTCGTTTGTGACGGCGGCCCCAGGTCACTCTCTCCCCTGGCTAAGGCAGAGTCTGGGTGCCTTGTTGAAACCACCTTGGGACAGTGGGCCTGGGGGCTGTCTGCAGATGCACACATCTGTCCTTCTCTGGCCCACTGGCACAGGCCGTGTGGCCTAGAGCGCACCCTTCATTCGTCTGTCATCAGGAACTGGAGACCCACAGTCCGTTGCTGGCCCCCAGGCCAGTGGTGACTGAACCAGAGGGATAATACCAGGAGCAAGGCCCGGGGGGCGAGATGAGTATTTGGGGTTGTATCCTAAGGCAGTGGGTAGAGTTTGCCCTCTGCACCCTTGGTTCCTGATCCCTGCCTGGCACCATGTGGCCTTTACTCAGTCCCTGATCCTTGATGCTCAGCCCCCCTTAGAGAGGAGGTGTCGTCTTCCCCATTGTGCAGATGGGGAAACTGAGGCCCAGAGTGGTGTCCTAGCTGGGAAGTAGAGTTGCTGCTCAGCCCTGAGACAATCGCACAGAACGTGTCCAAAACAAGGAATTAAAACCATAAACTAGAACCTTCTATCGCTTGCCAGAGCATGCTTGGTCCCACTTGGGTCTTGGCTTCTCTGAGATGTGATTGTTTCTGCAGCCAAACCCACGTTCCTCTGGCGGCTTAGACCCAGGAATACGTGTTTTCTGTCATTAACTATTGTTACAGAAGTGGTGGCTCTGGGGTGCATCACATGGCCCTTTGTGTGTGACCCATGGCTCTTCTCCCTATGAAAGTCATTTCCTAGATCAGGCTGGGAGCTGCAGTCTCCACAGCCTGCAAGAGACCAGCTTCTAAGTTGTCATTTGAAAGGAGGGAGCCCCAGCCTTGTTTCCAGCCTTTCCATGCGTGCTTCCCACAGGTGACTGTTGAGTGTCCCCAACTAGCCTGAGGTCCTGGGCAGAGAACCCTTCCCAGAGCTCATGCCCGGTCCCAGACACCCCTGGTTCCATGCACACTACAGGTCCAGAAAGTCCTCCTGGATTCCCCAGAACAGGTGGACCCTACCACAGCACCCTGTCACCACCTGCCACCACCTGCTGAATCAATACACATGGCAGTTCCGCTCCTGAGCATGTGCCCGCACAGTGAAAATGGGCTTAAGCAAACACTTGCTGGGCAAGAGGAGTGTGTGACCGGCTGAGGGACAGGATGAGAGCTGAGGGCTTAGTCCCGAAGATACCTGCTCACTTCCTTGACTGACTCATGATTAGAAATCTGTGTTTTGTGGCTTCCCAGCACCCAGCAGCAAACATAAAATCAAAACAACTTTCTCCAAGGAGTCCAGCCCTCCCTTTGTTGACCCTGTCAACACCTGGGGAAAGTAGATATAATCAGTTTTCTTCTATTTAACGTAGAATGGTAGTGGGGACCCGCTGAATTGATTTTTTAACCTGCCAATCCAGGGATCAGTAAGCTGCGCTTGTTTTTGTAAATAAAGTTTTATTAGAACACGACCACGCCCATTCGTTTATGTCTCATCTGTGGCAGAGTTGAGTCATTTTGACGGAGACCACCTGGTCTGCAGAGGCGACAATATGTACTGTCTGGCGCTTTGTAGAAGGAGTTTGTGGGCCCCAGGACAATGGGTTTGTCCTGCAGTTTGAGACCTGCTGACTTAGAGCAACAGGGAAGGTTGGGAAGATGGTGGGCAGTTGTTCTCTCACTTTCCGGGGCCCCTGAACCACCTTGGAGATGAAGGATGCAAACTCCTGGACTCCTCCCAGATTCTGCTTCTGAAGATCCACTGTGGGAGCCTGAATTCTGAGTGGGGACCTGAAGACCTTGTCGTGAAGGCCTTTCCAAGAGGCCTGTGCACTGCGGTCACCAGGGCTGTGCCAAGCAGAGGGAGAGGGCCAGCCTTGGTCAGGGGTGTGAACCAGCTGTCTGGCGGTAGGTTGGTGGCACGGTGGTATTTGTTGGTCCGTAGAGCCAAGGAAGGTGTTCCACTGTCACTGTTCCTAAAGCTGGCCAGGGGTACAGTGCAAAGTGACTCCTGTCCTTGCAGTGGGCCTTCTGGTCCTGGTTGGAATTAATTAGATTTCTCTGGGTCAGAGCTGGGCCATTGCAGGTATTGTGGGAGGCTAAGTGTCAGCCCTTTTCTGCTGCTTTCTGTGTTGGGGGCTTTCTGGTTTCTGGTGCTGGGGGCTTTCTGTTTCTGCAGGCTCAGCGGTTAGGATTCAGAGTACTTGGTGCTAGGGAGTTTTTTCAAATGGGACCCTCTGGAAAATGCCGTGGTGATGTCAGGGGTGGGATGTGACCTGGAAGCATCAAAGATGTGTGGTACCTACTGGGTGCTCACCCCATCCATTTCTGCCTCCAGGGGCATTTGGCAGCATCTGGGGATGTTTTTGGTTGTCAGGACTTAGAGCTGGAGGATGCTATGCTATTGGTATCTGGTGGGTGGAGTGGGGATGCTGCTCAACACCCTGCAGTGCCCTGACAGCCCCACCCCACCTGTGGTGCCCCCCCAACCCCGACAGCCCCTTCCCAGAGGATAATCTGGCTCCAGGTGTCTGCGGTGCTAAGGCTGAGCAACCCTGCTATTGCAGCCCTCGATACGCTGGGGTTGTGCGGGCGCAGAAGGGCTGGGTGGAGCCCCGGTTCCGTGAGATACGAGCGTCAAGCCTGGCAACAGGTAACAACACCCCCGGGCAGCGATGGTATCCTCCCTAGTTTCTAGAGGGGGAGACTGAGGCTTGGAGAATGTCACAGAGCATTAGAAACAGGTGAGTTGGGGTTCGATCCGAGTTGGACTAACCCAGTGTCCTGTGTGTTTTCTTTCTTTTCACGCTGCTCTGGGAGTTTGCCAGCCGGTCAGGGTGGAGCAGAGCCTTCCCGGCTCCTAGAACCCTGTGCTCTAGGAGCATAGACTTTCATGGGCAGAGCAGCGGCGAGGGAGGTGGGGCAGGTGGTGGAGAGCCCTGGGCCAGACCCTGCATGTGGGCCATGGGGAGCCATGGAAGGTTCCAGCAGGATGACAACATAAGTGACATGAAGATGCAGGGAGTGGCAGGAGCCAGACTTGCTAGAGCCCACGTGTGTATGGCCAGTGGGTTGTTGCAGTAACCCACGAGAAAGAGCTGCTGCTTTTCCTGTTGCAGATATGAGAAACTGGTGGGAGAGGTGATATGGCTCACTGTGTGTGGAGGGGCCAGGTTTGAACCCATGCCTGATTCTGGGGCTCATGTTTTTCTTAACGTAGGCATAGAGGGACCCTTTTGTATGCTGGACTTTAGTTCATATCCATCTGTTGAGGATCATGAAGGTTGTCCCTGGGTTTTTGCAAACCAGACATTCATCATATTTGTCCCCATGCATGCACGCACCAGGTGTGGCCTCACCTGTGTGTCCTTACCTGTGTGTCCTTGTGCTCCATAGCAGGGAGGGGGTATGCAGCAGCTTAGGGTGGGCCATGGTGAGGACAAAGGGAGGGCTGATTTGGGACATGTAGGGGGTAATAGTGACAGAGTTAATCAGGAGGTCAGAGGAAGGAGGGCAAGGTGGGGCTCACTGTGATGGGGGAACCACAGAGAACCAGGGGTGAGGGTGGGAGAGTCCTATTTTGCTTTGGAGCTCATGGGATGGAATGGCCCCCTGTTTCTGGCTGGGGTGTCTCTGACCCCCTCTCCTTCCTCCTGCTACCATATCCAGCCCAATGCCAGAGGTGGGTGCCCAGCCCCGGCTGGGCGTAGCCATGGTGCTGCCGGTCGGATGGGGGTCCAGGTGCACAAACAAGGAAGCCACTGCCTACCTCACGGGCCAAGGACATAGAGAGAGTCAATATTTATTATTTGCCAAATGGAAACAAAGTACAGAAAATGTGGGGGGATTCTGTAGCACCTGGTGCCAAGCCCAGGGCCATGGCTGCTAGGCTTCTCCTTGCTTCCTTCTGGGTGAGCTTAGATCCGGGTGAGTTTCCTCTGTGCTCTACTTCCTCTCTGTGAAGCAGAGGTCACGGTGGTCTCTGGTCACTCTGTGGTCAGATTTAGGTTAATGCACGTAAGGCATCCAGAATCGGGCCAGTACATAGATGCTCACTGCGTGGTCGCTGCTGCTGAGCTCCTGGAGGTGTGTGCACAGTGAACGCATGGCGGCGCTCAGTGGGCACTTTTCAGGCGGCGGGTGTTCAGCAGGCACACTGTGTGTACTTAGCAGGTGCTCAGCAGGTACCTGGCAGCAGGCACATAGTGGACTCTTGGTGGGCACGCCACAGACACTCAGCAGGCATTTAGCATGCACACAATAAGTACTTAAGCATTCAGCAGGCACACAGTATGTGTTCGGCAAGCATTCAGCAGGAATTCAACAGGCACACAGGATATGCTCAGCAGATACTCAGCAGGCACGTAGTGGGCATTCAGCAGGTGCTAAGCAGACACTGGACTGTGACTTCCTTGAGGGCAGGCCTGTCTCCAGTTCATTCTGGAATTGCCTAGGTGCAAGCGTCCTTTAAAAGGGCCAACTTCCCACCACGCAGTCAGGCTTACCCCCCTTAAATACCAAGAATGTGTTGTGTATTCCTGTTTTCAATCTGGAACACATAACATGGTGCCGAGGGGCCAAGGACCCAGGTGGGAACATGGTGGTCTTTCTGGAGCTTCAGTCTGCCTGAACAACTTCAGGGAGAAGGTTTGAGTATTGACCATGCGTGGTGTATTATGGGATGGACTGCAGACGTATGTGGGCTTGGGGCCAGTGGGCCTGGGGCAGCATGATGCCCTGGGAAACAGCATTAAGAAGTGTCTAGGTTGCCCAGTGAGGTCTCCCTGCAGTGGCCAGTTTGGACTGGAAGGTCCATTGCTCCAGTCAGTATGTATTGAGCACCTACCTGGTGTTGTGTTGTGGGGATGCCTTGCTGAACAAGTCACTGGAAACAGTGGCCAGCTGGTCCCCAGCCCTGAGGTCATGGCTCTAAGAGAGTGAAATGGGGTGGGCACCCTTTGGGGGAGGCAATGTTTGAACTGAGCCCGGGAGATGAGGACGAGCCATGGGAATGGAGACCCTGAAGCTTGTCATAGAGGGGAATCCTGACCTGATCGAGCTCAGGGAATGCTACCTTGTGGGCCCTGGTCAGGGTCTGGTAGTGGGGTGCTCTAGGAAGGTTTTAAGCAGGGCTGTGATGTGAGATGTAGGTTTAGCAAAGATTCCTCTGACTGCCATATGAGGGGTTGCAGGGACATGAGAGGAGACTGGGGCAGGAGTCTCCTCCCTCCACGCATGCCCCCCGCCCCCCAGAGGTCATGGGTGCTAGATTCATTACAAACCAGGACTTGCTGACTTGGCACATGTTCTTTCAGCTAAGAATCAGGAATCTGATTCCCCAGGCAGATGATGAGGTGGGGGGGGGGTATATTAAATAGCCTTGACTTTGTGCTCTGGGGACCCCTGTACTGAGGAAAGGCATTTTTGCAAGAGACCCGGAGTCCTAATTTCATACGTAAATTCCTCTTTCTCTGTGGTCCCAGCTTGACACCCCACTGGTCATGGGGGCTTCAACCCAAAGCTGGGGTGTGGCATTCTGTCCAGAGAGGTGAGTCTCTGCCTGGAAGGACAGACTTCCTGAGTCAGCTAGTGGACCAGCACTCATTCCCAGATACAGCCTAAATGCTCCATGGTCTCTCCCTCATTGCCTAGGGCTCCCTGTCCAGGGGTGGAGTCCCTTGAGAACTTTTGCAGCCCGCCTTCCCTGCTGCTGGGCTTGCAGGGAAGCTCTCCGCCACACCTTTTTTTCCCTTAAAAAAAAAAAAAAATCATTTATGTCTCAAAACTGATGAAAATTGAAAACAGAAAACCTAAAGCACTTCCTGTTTCTTCCGTGCATCTGACACGGCTCACCTGGGCGCAGGAGGGGTGGGGGGGGGCCGGGGGGTGACTGCCAGCTGGTCATTTGCCTGGAAATCTCTGGGAGGAAGTGTCAGCCCAGCCAGGCAGAGTGCCTGGGGCTAGCTCTGCAGGGCCAGCCAGTCCTCGGACCCGAGGGCTGGGGACATGGGGCAGCAGAGCATGTCTCGCAAAGGGGTCACTGTGTCCACGCCCAGCCTGGCTAAAAAGCTTTTCTCAGTAAATTCAGTGTTTCTCAAGTAACTGAACCTGCTGCCCTCTTCTATGGGTCCTTTTGCACCTGTGAGCATCGTGCTTTCTCCATTCCTTCTGTCCTCCCAGGCAGGCGGGGTTTGATAGCTGTAATTAGGACGGGAGCGGCTCATTAAATCATCACGGAATCAATGCACAGCCCCGGGAGTGATTTGTAGGCCCGGCAGCCTCAGTCTTTGCCTGCAGGTGGCAAGGAGATGCTAATTCCCTCACCGCTGGCTCAGCACTTGCAGAGGGAGGAGCCCTGAGGGTCCATAACAGGGCCCTGCTGGGGACCACTTGTGTCCCCCGCTGTCACCCCAGCGACTAGCCAAGTGGCTCTCTGTGGCTCAAACCCTGCCTCTGCTGGCTTCCCTCAAATGACTCCACTTCTCGGTGTCTCAGTTTCCCATCTGTACAGTTGTACAGATTAGGACATAGCTCTGTGCCTGACTGGCATCAGGGTGCCCCGTGGGACAGCTGTGAGGGCAGGGTCTCACCCTTTGCACCCGTGGGCCATGGTTTGGCATGTGACAGATGCCACCACATGGCTGTTCAGATTTGTTTGGGGGGGGCAGTGGGCTTATTCATTTCTCTTCACTTTCTCTTTTGAGATAGTTTTGGATTCAGCGAGAAGCACAGACCATTTCATTACCTCCTCACCACCTTGAACATGTCACGTGTCAGTGAGGGTGTCAGCACGGTTCTATTAACTAGACTCTGGACTGCCTTTGGATTTCCCCAGATGTCCACCAGTGTGACCTTTTTCTGGCCCAGGATCCCGTCCAGGCTCCCATGTCGCATTTGGTCGTCGTGTGTCCTTGGTCTCTGATCCAGGGCCACTGCTTAGGGTTTCTGTGTCATCTGTGACCTTCAACCCCTTGATGAGAACTGCTCTATCTTTTTGTTGCTCAGGGTGGTTTTCTGGTATTTTCTTGCAGTTGAGCTAAGGTGGTGGGTTTTGGGCAGGAATCCCATAGTGCCAATTGTCTTTTTATAGTTTTCCTTTTTTTAAATTGTGGTAAAACATACATAAAATTCATCATCTTAAAAATTGTTACTTTATTTTAATTAAAAAAATTAATGTTTATTTATATTAGAGAGGGGGACAGACAGAGCACGCGCGGGGGAGGGGCAAAGAGAAGAGACAGAATCTGAAGCAGGCTCCGGGCTCCAAGCTGTGAACTGTCAGCAGAGTCTCAAACTCATGAGCAGTGAGATCATGATCTGAGCTGAGCCACCCAGGGGCCCCTTACTTCAATTTTTTAAGTCAACTTATTTATTTTGAGACAGAGAATCCCAAGCAGGCTCCACAGTCAGTGCAGAGCCGGGTGCGGGGCTTGAACTCACGAACTGTGAGATCATGACCTGAGCCAAAATCAATAGTTGGACGCTTAACCGGCGGAGCCACCCAGGGGCCTACTGATCTTAATTATTCTTAAATGTGTGGTTCAGGGGCATAAAACACGTTCACATTGTGGTGGTGCTACCATCCCCATCTCCGGAACTTTTTTCATCTTGCAAAACTGAAACTCTGTCCCCATTAAACACTAATTCCTCGTCCTCTATCCCCCTGCCCCTGGCTCCTACTTTTCTACTTCCCTGTCTCTGTGTATCGGACCACTCATATAAGTGGACTCAGAGTATTTGTCTTTTTGTGATGGGCTTAATTCACTTAGCATGCTGTCCTCAGTGTTACAGGACACATCGGCGTCAGAATTTCCTTTCTTTTTTAGGCTGAATAATATTTCGTTGTATGTATGTGTCACATTTTGTTTATTCACTTACCTTTCGGTCGGCACTTGGGTCTCTTCCACCTTTTGGCTGCTGTGAACACGGGTGAACAAATCCCTGCTTCCAGGGTATATATAGCCGGAAGTGGGATTGCTGGATCATATGACAGTTCCCTGTTTAATTTTTTCTTGAGGAACTGCCCCGTTTTTCACAGCAGTTGCACCATTTTATATTTTCACCAGCAGGGTACAAGGGTTCCAGTTTCTCCACATCCTCACCACTTGTTGTTTTATAGTGTTTTTTATTATATCGTTATGGGTGTGAGGTGGTATCTCATTGTGGTTTGATATGCATTTCCCTAATGACTAGTGACATTGAGCGTCTTGTTATGTGCCTGTGGCCATTTGTAGATCTTCTCTGGAGAAATGTCTATTCAAGACTTTTGCCCGTTTTTGATTTGTTTTTTTGTTGAGTTTTAGGAGTTCTGTAGACGTTCTGGATATTAATCCCTTATCCGATTTATGATTTGCAAATGTTTTCTCGCGTTCCATGAGAACGGGGCCTTTTCGCTGTGTCGATTGTGTCCTTTGTTACACAAGTGTTTTTAATTTTGATAAAGTCCAATTTATGTATTTTTCCTTTTGTGGAGTATGCTTTTGGTGTTATAGCCAAGAAGTCATTGCCAAATCTAATGTTATTAAGTCTTTCCTCTGTTTTTTTTTTTTTTTCCTGAGTTTTATAGTTTTAGCTTTCAGCCTTTGATCCATGTCGATTTTTATATATGGAATAAGGTGTCGGTCCAACTCCGTTCATCGCCTATGGAGATCCAGTTTTCCCAGCACCGCTTGTTGAAAAGACCGTCCTTTCTCTTTTGAATGGTCTTGGCTCCCTTGTCAAAAATCATTTGACCATGTATGTGAGAGTTTATTTCGGGGCTTTCTATGCCGTTGGTTTCTATGTCTGTCTTTATGCCAGTACCACACTGTCTTTATCACTGTAGCTTTGTAGTAAGTTTAGAAGTCAGGAAGTGTAAGTCGGCCAACTTTCTTTTTTTTTTTTTTTTTTAAAGGTTGTCTTGGCTATTCAGGGTCCTTTGAGATCCATATGAATTTTATGGTAGATTTTTCTCTTTCTGCAAAAATCGTTGTTGGGATTTTGATAGGGGTTGCATTGACTCTAGATTACTTTGGGCAGTGTTGCCTCTTAACAACATGAAGTCCTGCTGTCCTCCTCCCAGCTGTGTGACCCTGGGCAAGCATATACCCGGGTCCTGTCAGATTCCCCATCGTGACTCCTCAGGTGCACTTGTGGAGGGGGGTCATCTGTGTCAGTGTATGGATAGCCCTTAGGACTATACCTGTGTGCAGTTGGTGCTCTATGTAGGAAGTTGTGTCTGCTGACTGCCCCGCAGAGGCTACCAACTTAGAGGAGAGAAGAGGCTGCAGGAGGGTGGGACCAAGCTGGGAGGGCTGCCTGGAAGAGGAGAGCTCTGTGGTGGGACAGGAGGGAGGTAGAGAGGGGAAGGGTCTTTGGGAAGAGGAGGAATGACATGTATGGAGGCACAGAAGCTTGGAGGGGGATTGTCAGGGGCATGACTGTTCTATAAGGTGAATCTGGGTAGGGGGTGAGTGGCAAGAGAAGAGAGAGAGGGGTGGGAGTCAGATCTGGAAGGGCCTCAAGAGCCAAGCTGGGGAGCTTGGACATGATCCAGAAACTAGCTGATGGGGTAGGGAGGGGCAGACCCAAGATTAGCTTTGAGTCTTAGGCAGAGCTTGAGAAAAGATTGGTCAGGGGGAGCAAGAGACCGGCTTTGGAAGGCATAGGGTCCTGGGGGGCTCAGGAGCTGAGAGGTGCCTGCCAGGCCAGTGAGTGTGGGAAGCCTGAGGGAGGCACAGGCTGCGACACAGGAAGACCATGGTGCCATTGGCCCGGGCCAGGAGGAGAAGGAGTGTGGAGGGGAGGATTGGTGGGGACTGCTGGGATAGAGGAGGTTCCTCAGCATTGGAGAGCATTCTGAGGGCAGGGGCAGGTGGCGCTCGTGAGCTGCTGGCTGATTTGGCATTCGGGGCCTCCCCAGGTGGGGTGACACATGAGGGGCGCACAGGCCTGAATCCACGCAGAATCATGTTCGAAAGAGCTAGGAGGGGATCACAAGGCAGAGGCTGGAGGAGGAGCAGCAGGATGAGGGAGGGCGTCCCTTATGAGGGCAGCCACGGGTGCCAGGCTGGAGAGGCTCCTCTGGTCAACAAACGTCTGACCAGTACCTGCTCCGAGCCTGCTTGGTGCTTGGAGGTTTAGGTGTGGCAGCCACTTCTGGAGCAGTAGGTGCCGGATGGGGCATGGGGCAGCCATACTGAGCACAGAGGTACCCTGAGTGAGGTTTGCCCAGGGAGTAGGAGAAGGTGCACCTGGTAGGGGGCACGGCAGCTGCAGAGGCTTGTTGTGGGGTGCGTGGGCGTGAGAAGGTAGAGCCCAAGGGGACAGGATGCTGGGAGTGCCCCTGGCTTGGCCTCATGTTCCTGCAGGCATGATGGACTTCATCCGAGTGTGGCAGTGGGAAGCCTACAGCAGTGGGCACAGCCTCTGGTTGAGGGGACAGGTAGAGTGACAGGAACTGAGAACAGCTGCAGCACCTTTCATAATTATCTACTAGCCACATGGTCTGAGTTGGGGCTGGATATGAAGGAGGGAGACATCAGGAGGAAGGATGTCTAGCACCTGCATGGGGGATGAGAGAGGGACAGAGTGTCCTAGGCAGGGGCTGTGTTCAGAGAGGCTGTGGACACCGTCCTCGGACCCTTTGGGAAGCTATAAGTACATCCAGGGGTGCGACCTGGGAGTACTCAGTCTCTGGGACCAGTGTCTCCAGGTTCTGTCTGCCTAGGCAGTCTTCCTTGTACCTAGACAGTAACTACCTGTCCAGATGTCTCATTGGGCCCCATCCTGGGAGGCGGTGGGGTCAGGGGTCCCATCCCCATCTGGTCTGTGCCCCATCGGCCAAGGATGGACCACCCACTCCCATGTTGCCTACCCCACTTGGCCCCTCAATCCAGCTCCTCCCAGCACAGAGGACTCTATGCAGGGGAAGGTGGTTCAGGTCACTTCGGCTTAAATCTTTGCAGTGGCTTCTCATCATACTCAGTGAGGTCCCACAAGGCTCTGAGCCCTCCTCCCCCCACCTCCTTGCTTACTGGTGGGCGGTCTGGCCCCCTTGTCCCCTCCATGTTGGTCCTCCCCCCATCGTGCTCATTCTGACCCCAGGGCCTTTGCACTCGCTGGGCCTCCTGCCTAGAGTCCTCTTCCCAGCTCCAGTGTCCCCTCCTTGGCCACCTGCCTGCTCCCCCCACGCGCCCCCCCCCCCCATTTCCTGCTTGTTTTCAACACAGGCCTTCTCACTCGGAAATCCTCAGCCTTCTTTCTTTTCCACTGGTCTCTCTGCCTGGAGCACACCAGGACCTGTTTGTGCTTTATGCTTGGGGCAAGCTCATGAGCCTGCAGAGCTTATCCCCAGCCAGCATGGGCCTGCTGGCTTCCCCTGCCAGCCTCCTTTCTAGCACCCTTGGGTGATGGGCTCCCTCTGTCTCCAACTGCCCGCCCAGGTCTCCCATCCTGCTGGCCCCAGGCAATGCCCTGTGGACCCTCCTTGGAGGGGACTGGCCCTGATGGCTGGGCCAGACATGCAGGATTTTCAGGGACTGCTGGAGGGCAAAGACAGGAGCCGGTGCGAGCAGCCTGGGCTCCTGGGCTGTGTTGAGCTATTCTCAGGTAGGTGCTTTGGTGTGGGTGTAGTGTGGGCTGCCCTTGAGGAACCTCTGGCTCTTGAGCAAGCCTATGCCTAGGCCTGGCTGCTGACCCCTCTGCCTTCATTGCTGTCCCCTCCTTAGGGCTTTGCAGGCCTCTTGGCATCCACTCAGGGCTGGGCTGCTAATGGTTAAATGCTGAACAGGCAACAGTGGATTTCTTTGGGGTTTTGGCTCAGGGTGAGACCTGCATTCCGGGCCTTGCTTGGCCCACATGCAGCATCCTAGCTCCACACCTTCCCGTCCCAGTTGGCCTGCTTCTTAGGGTGGGGTGGGGGCTTCCTCCCTCCAGGCCTTGGGTCAGGCCATGCAGCTGGAGTGAGGGCAGCAGGGATGAGCTAGGCTTGGAGGCCCTGGGTCTGCGGCCAGCTGGGTGACCTCAGGCTGTGCCGACCCTCTTGGAGGCCTGGGGTTGGGTGTGGGGTGTGAGGGGACCCATGGTGCCTTTGTGCCTGGCCCTGCTCTGTCTGATAAAAATTCACCAGCCAGGAATCCAGGCCCTAAGTTGTTGGCACTTCTGGTGTTTCAGGAGAAGCCAGCAGTTCTGATGTTTAAGTTAATTTCAAAAAAAAATTTAAAAGTTGGCCACCAGTTCACATTCTTTAAAATGCTTCTCAGACCTCAGGAAGGCCGCAGCTGCGGCCACCGTGCTCCTGCCTGCCAGGTTGCAGGCTCTGATGTGGGCCAGTGGACCCCGAGGCTGTCTGGGCTGCAGTGGACAGGCGGCCGCGCCACCCCTGGGATGGGTGCCGTGTGGATCCGCCCATTCCTGGGCTGCCTGCAGAGGGGATGTGCGGTGGCCAAGAAGCCACGTGGCCGAGGGTCTCTGACAGGCCATGCTCTTCTTCTGGGTACACACATAGGGCCATAGTGGCTTCCCAGTTTGATGATACTGCTCTGAGGGCAGGGACACTGTGCTCAGTGACAGTTCCCTACCTATGCTGTTGTCCCAAAGGCACAGACTTGAGATGAGACACTCTGGGCCTTGCCTGCTGCTCACCTTCACGCTGATGTGTGCTTTGTCCTGAGCCAGGACGTTGAGGATGCTTTTCATTTCTTGTTTGTATTTTTTTATTGTGGTAAAATTCACGTAACATAAAATTCACCATTTTTTAGTGACCCAATTTAGTGGCATTAAGTACATTCACAGCGTTGTACAACCACCACCTCACTGTGGTTCCGGAACAGTTCCATCACCCCAGAAGGAACCTGGTCCCTGTTAGCAGTCACATCCCTCCTCCCTTCCCTAGCCCCTGGAAACCACTTGCTGCCTGTATGGACTTGTGTGTTCTGGATATTTCGCATAAATGGGATTGTACAACATACAGCCTTTTGTGTCTGGCTTCTTTCAGTGTGATGTTTTTGAGGTTTGTCCACATTGTAGCCTGTGTCAGGGCTTCATTATTCTTTTTTATGACTGAGTAATATTCCGTTGCATGGCCAAACTACGTTTTGTTTGTCCACTGATCCATGGATAGACACTTGGGTTGTTTCCAGTCTTTGACAATTGGTGACGAGTGCTACTGTGAACATGTGTGTGTAAGTTTTTGTTTGGACGCCTGAGTTCTTTTGGGTCTATATCTAGGAGTGGAAATGCTGGGTCATGTGGTAATTCTGTGTTTTCACTTTTTGAGGGTCTTCCAAGAGCAGACTGGTTTTGTAAACCACTTCTTCCGTGTTCTTGGTTGCATCCCTCCTTGGGAGCTGGGGTTCTGTGCCCACTTATGGGTCTCCCCTCCACTCCCCACTCACTCCTGGTTCTATTGGCCGTGTTACTACTTTACGTTGTCGAGGTTTGTGGCATTTGCTCGTGGCCCTGTAACTGTAAAGCTCGCTGCTGGTTAGTCTTAGTTCAGTGTCCAAGGAATCGATGAAGGCTGGGATTTCTGTCCTGGTGCATCTGGAATATTCCATTCGTGTGCTAAGAAGCGAAGGCCCAGGGACGTTGCAGAGTACGCCCAGGGCAGAGCCCCAGGGCATGGACCAGGGTGGGGAACCCCTTTGTATACCCAGGGGTTGCTCCTGGATGCCTGTGCCACGGCTGCCCGTGAGTCCCCAGCTTAGCTGTGCCCCATACCCACACAGTCCATTCCTTGTCCTAGAGGGAGGGCCTGTGAGTGTGGAAACCCACCCTGAAAATAGCAGCCATGTGCCTCCTGTGGGCGGCCTGTGCTGGCTTCCTCTGCTTGCACTGGGGCCCACCCAGAGGCCTGGGAGTGGAAGCGCTCACCAGGGCCCACACGACTCCCCACTGGCTTCCAGCCTGGGCCACGATGCTAGGCAAGCCATTCACGCAGGCAGACCTCCTGAAGCAAGGGGTCACCGGTGCTCCAGAAATCATACTGGTTCCATCTCTAGGACGATGGCATAGTGTACATGCAGACGTTAGGGAGCACCCTCAGTAGAGTTTGGGCAGCCTCATGGTATGGACCTGGTAATTTGTTTGCAGCAAAACTGATGCTCTGAGAACAGACAGAGGCAGCCTTCCATCCACAGATCAGATGTCACTGCTGGTGGGCTTGTACCACGCTCATCAGAAGGGTTTCTGCAGAGTTTTCAGCTTTTCAGGATGGCACGACTGGGGCATCGTTCCCAACTCTGAGAGGTGGTGATGACCTCAGGGGTCTCCATCCCCCTGGCCACATCTTGCTGCCTGCTGCCTGCACCTTCTTTACCCTCCTTCAGCGCCTTTTGAGGGCAGGGCCCCTCCTGCTCCCACTGTGCTCTGGGGCACACAGGCTGAGGGCAGTCTTGCGGAGGGTCCCCTGGGAGTGTTCAGGGACAGTTCAGGCACTGTGTTTATTAGTTTCCTGGGGCCGCCGCGGCAAATGACCACAAACCCGGTGATTTAAAACAGGAATTTATTGTCTCATATTCTGGAGGCCAGCAGTCTGAAAGTAAGGTGTCGCCAGGGCCGGTCGGTTCATTTTGGGAACTCCAGGTGGGAGCCTTCTTGTGTCTTCCAGCTTCTGGTGGCTCTGGGTGTCCTCAGCTTGTAGCCACATGTCTCCAGTTTCCGCCTTCCTTTTTGTCCTATCACCCTTTTTGGTTTTTTGTTTTGTTTTGTTTTTAAGTTTATTTGTTTAATCTTGAGAGAGAGAGAGAGAGAGAGAGAGAGAGAGAGAGAGAGCGAGCGCGCGCATGAGCAAGGCAGGGGCAGAGAGAGAGAGGGAGAGGGAACTCCAAGCAGGCTCCATGCCATCAGCACAGAGCCCGCCGCGGGGCTCAATCTCATGAACCGTGAGATCATGACCTGAGTCGAAGTCGAGAGTTGGAGTCTTAACTGACTGAGCCACCCAGGCGCCCCATGTCTGTCCTGTCTTATAAGGACCCCCATCATTGGGTTAGTGCTCACCCCACTCCATCGTGGCTTTGTCATAACTTGATCACATCTGCAAATAACCCCGTTTTCGAAGTTACATTCCAGGTACAGTGGTTAGGACTTGGACGTCTCGTTTTGGGGGTACATAATTCAACCCCCAACAGAAAGATATGTGCATGAGGCAACACCTCAGTGAAAGCTCTGATCCCAGCACGGGGGATACCGCTTCCCCCTCGATCACTTGACACCCTCCAGGATACCCGTGCACCTTTGCTCTTGTCATGGTATTTTTGTATCCCAGACTAGAGTGCTATTTGCCTGTGTTCACATGGACCCTCAGGGCTGGCGTCTCTCTGAGTTGGACTGGGTTTTGAGGTTTGTCTCAGTAGAGGAGTGAGTAAGCCAGCATTGCTCAGTGCCGTATCGCATTCCTTAGTCGGGTTTGCCCTGGTTGATACTCCTTCCTACTGTAGCTTCCGCTTTGCTGCTCTTTGGAACTGCCACCTGAATTCTTGCAGTCATAACCCTGGGCACGTGTGCAGCTGTGAGATGGGGGGGGGGGTGGTCACCGAGGGGGAATGATGCTGAGGGCCAGGTTCCATGTCGGGCTGCAGGCAGGGAGAAGCCTTGGGGACGCTGAGGATTATTCATTCCATGGTGAGCCATGGCCCACCCTCGTGGGTCCTGCAGATCATTGGTCTGAGGATCATTGTTGGAGGTGGTGCTGGGATGCAGCTCCTCTGGAGCCTAGGGCAGGGGTGCGTGGTGGGGAGCAGGGCCTGTGTGTTGGTAGAGACTGCTAGGGAAGTGAGGACCAGAAGGTCCAGTGAGGAGAGGCGCTGTAGGACCTACCTACTCAGGTTGGCGGTTTGGCGAGACTCTGGTTGCCAGCTGCAGAGAGGACTGGAGACTGCAGAATTGATTTGGGCACGCAGGCAGGAGGCTTATACATTTGTGGGGCCAGAGATGGTGGGGCTTGGACCAGGTGGATCGAGGTGGGAGAAGGTGACAGCTGGGCCTGGTGCTAGAGCAGATGTGGGAGCCAGTTGGGGGTGCGACAGTGAGAGACGCAGTCCTGGGGGAGGACGTGAATGCGCGCATGTCCATGTTCACGAGTGAGTGAGCACACGTATTTGTGAACAGCTGTGCACACGAGAGTGTGTGCGTGTTTGCATTGGGCACCTGGGTGTGTCTGAACACATCCTGTTCCTCTTTTCGGTGGCATCCCCCATTAGACCCCAGGTAGCTGTGGACACTGCTCCGGTCCTCCTGGGCCCAAGGGACGGGTCAGGGCCGTGCACTGGGTAGGGAGCAGATGAGGCTTTGGGGTGAGGCAAGGCTTCTTGGAGGAGGGGGCTCGGCATGCCACCCCAGGGTGGGGTGTGGCCATCCCCAGAGCTGGGGGGAGCTCAGGCAGGAGGAGGGGCTGGCACAGACAGAGGCCCTGAGGGGAGAGGGACTTGGCCATCTCCGGGAGCAAGAAGACGACCCAGGAGGTGGGGCAGGGGGCAAGGGAGAGGATGGCATGGCCCAGCCAGCCTGGCGGTGGGGTCAGGTTTGATTTTCATTGATGATCTATTTATCATGGAGGTGAGTTTCAGATAACATAAAATTAGCCATTTAAAGTGAGCAACTGAATGACAGTACATTTACAGTGTTGTGCCACCGTCACCACTATCTCATCCTGAAATATTTCTGTGACCCCCAGAGGATACCCTGTCCCCTTGAGCAGTCACTCCTTATCCCCCACCCCCAGCCCCTGGCAGCCACGAATCTGCTTTCTGTCTCTATGAACTTACCTGTTCTGGATGTTTTGTGTAAATGGGATCATGAAGCACATGGTCTTTTATGACTGGCTTCTTTCACTCGGCACGATGTTTTCGAGGTTCATCCACATTGTAGCGTGTCTCAGAGCTTCATTCCTTTTCATGGCTGAATAAATACGTCCCGTTGTATGGATGGACTGTGTTTTGTTTATGTGTTCTTCCATCGATGGACCCCTGGGGTGTTTCCATCTTGTGGCTGCTGTGAACACGTGTGTGGAAGTGTGGATGTGGACATTAGTCTTTATTTTGTTGTGATGTATACCGAGGAGTGGAATTGCCGTGTCCTGTGGTAACTCAGTTCAACTTGTTCCAGAACCTCCAAACTGGGGTCGGGTTTTATTTTAAATAGGATGGCAACCTACTGGTGTGTTTAAAACAGGAGGGTGAGATGACTTGAACGTAATTAATCGAGAAAAGGAAAGGAAGGGTTCCTGGCAGCCGTGTGCAGAGAAGGCTTTCGGGCAGGAGAACTGGGGAGGAGGCCATGTGGGTGTCCTGGTGTGAGATGACACGGACTGGGACCAGGGAGAGGGTCACACACGGCCCTGGAGGTTGAGCTGCTGGGATTTTCTCACAGAAGTGACAAGGGGGAGAGGGAAAGGGGGGTCTGAGGAGACTCTGCAGTGTCCCCCTGCCAGGGCCTCAGCTCCCCAGTCCAGCACTCAGGCCTTGCTCCAGACTGTCCTGGCTATCCCTGTGGCCTGACCTCTTCACAGTCTCTCTGCCATTTCACCTGTCCAGCCACCGGAGCCACCAGTGGTCTCTTCCCCATAAGACCATGGTGTTCACCTTTCTGAATCCTTGTCTTTGCTTTCTCTTCCCTGGGGGGCATGGCCCTGGACAGGTCACAGTTACTCCATGGTGAGGCCTATTGTGGGAAGTGTCCACTGGGCCACACACGGTTCTGTGCAGGGCCCATATCACCAAGCCGAGCATGTGGTCTGAGGGCGGTGAGGCAGTGAAGGGGCCAACCCTGCCCTGTCCCCATGCCTGGAGCAGTTGCTGCCCAGGATATGTGGGGGCTTGGGGGGCTCAGGGCAGGCACCCAAGGGGCACAGAGTGGGTCTGGACCACAAAATGGCTCTCATTGTTATTATGTAACTCCATAGTTGTGCTATGTCTAAAAAATGGAGCATAAAGCTATTTTGGGCCCATGGTAATGAGGGCATCTCGCTTTTGTCTTATCTTCCCGGGGCCCCTGCCAGCCATCCTGGGGGGAGGCAGCATTGAAGGAGCTGCTCGCAAAAGGTGGTTTCAACCCAGAACCCGAGCAAGGCCGTGTGTCAGCATGTGGATGCCATTTTCGAAAGGCATTTGTTTGCCATCAGCCCAAGGCAGCTGCTGGCAGACCGCCCTGTGGCACCTGTGATACCGGAGGCCCGCGGGCTCTGACCCCCCGGCAAGAGAAATGCTGGCTTCCTTGCCGAGTCTGGGACCCCACTCCCCTGCGGCACGTCGGGCCCCTGTCAGAAACTCAGCCTGAGGTTTTCAAGGTGGGATGCAGGACCTGTTACGGAGGCAGGTGTCCCTGTCCGGCTCCCTGCCTGGGCTGAGGGGCCGCTTGCTTCTCGTGACCGGCATTCCGGCTGGTGATTTGTGTTACCCAGTTGGTGGCGAGATTCAGCATCAGGCTGCAAGGGGTCTGTTCCCTCGGCTACAGGTAGAGACGTGTGCTCGCCCGCTGCAGGGGCTGCGCACACCGAGGGGCGTGTTCAGAGTCAGGGCGGAGAAATGACACGTTTCAGAGTTTTCTCTACGCGTGCATGGGTAGGGTCTTGTGCCCATCTTAGTGTCCTGGGGCCGCCGTAACAAATAACCACAAAGCGGGGGGCTTAAACCACACAAGCGTATTCTCTCACAGTTCTGGAGGCCAGAGGTCCCAAATCAAGGTGTTGGCAGGGCCGCACTCCCTCCGAAGGTTCCCTCGGGGAAGACCCTTCCTTGCCTCTTGCAGCTTCCGGGAGCCCTGGCGTTCCTCGGCTTGTGGCTGCTCCACCACAATCTCTGCCTCTGCCTCCGCCTCCAAATGGTCTTCTCTTGTGTGTCCGTGCGTCTGTGTCAGCCTCTCCTCCTCTTCTACAGACACCAGTCAGTGATGGGATTAGGGCCCACTCGACTCCTACCTGATCTTGTCTTAACGTCCTCTTCAAAGACATCTCCAAATAAGGTCACATTCCCAGGTGTACAGGGGTTAGGAGGTGGATGCATATTTTGGGATGACACCGTTCAGCCCACTGCAGACCCTCTGCCAGGCAGGTCCCTTGGCCATCAGTGAGGCTCCAGCTCCCCTAGAGGTGCAGTGACGTACCCCACCATACATTCAAGCACACGAGTGTACCTGGGTCACGTTGAGGCCAGGGGCTCAGCTGAAGGTGGGTGGGGGTCTCTAGTGTTTGGGCGCAGAGCTGTGGGTTTTGTGGACATGCACGGCGGGCCCCTGGTGTCTGTGCATAGGCTTTCCGTGTCCCAGGCACTGTGTGACACTTCTTGTGTGAGAATCCTACTGACCGCCCCACCATCTTGCCAGGGAGGCACTCCCGGCCCCATGTTGCAGCTGGGGAAACTGAGGCCAAGTGATTACGAACTGGGCTGTGCTCCACAGACACGGGCCATGTGTCCGCTCGGCACCCCCTTCCCCAGCAGCCTTACAGCAACCCCGGTGGAGGAGGTTGCATGGTGTCCCCCAAACATATGTCCAGGTTCTAACCCCTAGAATATGTGATGGAAAAAAGGTCTTTGAGGATGTGACTAAGTTGAGTATCTGGAGATGAGATCATCTGGAGTAGGGCGGGCCCTGAATCCAGTGACTTGTGTCCTTCTAAGAAGGCCACATGAGGACAGAGGCAGAGATTACAGTGATGCAGCCACAAGCCAAGAAACACCAAGGATGGCCAAGAGCCACCAATGTTTAAACCGAGATAAAATGCACCATTTTGAAGTGAACAGTTCAGTGGCATTTAGTATATTCACGATGGTGTTGTAGCCATGTCTGGCTAGTTACAGATTTTCTTCACTCCAAAAGGAAACCCCGTCACCATTAGTAGTCACTCCCCGCTCCCCCTACCTCTTCGCTCTTAGCCCCTGGCACCCACTAATCTACTTTCTGTCCCTACGGATTTGCCTGTTCTGGACATTTCATATAAATGAATCATACACCGCGTGGCCTTTTGTGTCTGGCTTCTTTCACTCGGCACGATGTTTTTGAGGCTTACCCGTGTTGTAACGTGAGTCAGTGCTTGCTTCCTTTTTATGGCCGAGTGATACTCCACTGTATGGACGGACCATGTTTTATTTACCCCTTCGTTGTTGGGTTGCTTCTGCCTTTGGGCAGTTACGAATGGTTCTACAGTTTATACATTGGTTTCGTTCTGACGTTCAGTCTCCCCACATCTATCCCTGTCTGCCCCAGTCCTCCTGCCTCAGGAGCCCCTGTGAGCCAGGAATGGATGCAAGAGGCCCTGGGAAGGGCAGGCGTCCATCCTACCAAGGCCAGCAAGTGTAGAGCTCTACCCAGCTGTGGGGCTGTCTGGCCCCTGGGGACGTGTAGCGCCACCACACTGCAGTTTAAAGTGTCCGATGTTTGTGATGTGGCAGGTGCAGGGCAGCGTTCCCAGCAATAGGCTTGGTGCCGGCTGCACAGAGGACCTTGTGGGGAACCCTGGGGCATGTGCTTATCTGTTTGGTGTTTCCTGCCTTAGGGCCCTTTGGAGTTGGGGATGCCTAAAAGAGCTGTGAGCTCTGGATGGTCAGAGGGGCTCCTGAGGAGGAAGGATGCGGGCCCAGGTGGAGTGAGAGGGTTGCCACCTGGCCGCCATCCCCTCAGAACCCCTGGAAGGCAGGACGTGAGTCAGTGCATCAACAGTAATGACATCCAGCATCACCTGGAGGGAAGCACAGACAGGCCTCTGGCGGCATTCTCAGGGCCCCCTCGTCCACCACTTTGCAGGAGGAGCGTCTGAGATGACGAGGTAGTGACAGCTGTTAGGTCTTGGGCTGGGGTGGAGGTATGTTGTTTTTTGTGCTTGCTGGAATTCAATTTCATTTTCACATGAAAAGAAAGAGGTAATGAGGTGCTCTCTGTGCTTGGGGCGGGGAGGGTGGGGAGAGTGGGTTTCCTGGTATGAGGTTGGGGTTCAGAGACCGCTCACTTGGCCTCAGCTTCTCCTGGGAAGGGGAGATGGTGGCATCTGTCCTGGCTCAGGGGAGCCGTGGTTTGCACGTCCTGGGCTTGCTGTGACAAGGACCAGAGACTGGAGTGGGGGTGGGGGGGAAGGAGGGGTGGGGATGTTGGGGCTTAAAACAGCAGGAGTTTATTCTCCCACCGTTCTGGAGGCCAGAAACCTGAAGTCAGGGTGTCAGCAGGGCCCTGCTGTCTCTGAAGGCTCTAGGGGAGGATCCTTCCTGGCCTCTCCAGCTCCTGGGGGCTCTGGTGTTCCTTGGCTTATGACATGTGACCCCAGTCTCTACTTCCATCTCCACATGGCCTCGTCCCTGTGTGTCTCGTATAAGGACACTTGTCATTGGTTGAGTGTCCCCCCACACAACACAGGAAGATTTCTTCATCCCATGATATCTGTGCCCTTTTTGGGGAGAGGGCTACCCAGAGCGTGGGGTGCCCCTCTGTCCTGACTACGCCAGGCAGATGTCTGTGAGCAGTTGTCCATATGTGAGATCACCCACCACTCCCTAGGCCCCTCAGCCTGAGTAGGGAGAACTTCCTCTCTAACCTCTGTGGGGCCTCTGCACCCCAAGTACTGCCTTCCCAGCTCCATCCAACTGGCGTGTCCCTCCCCATGGTCTCTAGGGAGCCTTCTCCATTCTCACGGGACCCCTCACTGTCCAGATCATTGCAATGGCTTATTTTTGGGTTTGTGTCAGTCTCTGTCCTGGGGGGATAACATGGAGTGTTGGGCCCCACTTTGAACTCAAGTGCCTCTGTCACCCCTGTTATATGGTTCTCCACAGCCCTTCTTTTGTTCTGGAGAATTCCTTTCCTGTTACAGGGGGCATTTATGGGGCTGCTGGCTACCCTGCTCTCCCGCCTTGCCCCCTGTACTTCAGTGTCCGGCCCCACTAGGGGATGTCCTGGGATGGGGGCGGCCCAGCCTTATCCTAGGTTTGCCTGTGCCCACGTGGACTGATCTCAGCAGAGGGCGCTTTCCCTACCATCCGTCTCCAGCTCGGGGGTGCGTGTCCTCTGCACTTCTCCAGAGTAGAGGCTACGCCCTGGCTTGGCCTGATCCTGCAGCACAGTTTAGCTCCTTGCTCCGACGACTGATGATGCAGGAACATCTTTGCGCATAAATCTGTTATTTGGACGATCTCCCTCAGGAGAGCTTCCCAGAAGTGGGATTACTGGGTCAGAGGGCAGGAACGTTGTTCAGGCTCCATGCAGACCCTGCCAAATGACTCCGCAGATGCTGCTGACCACCTGCCTGTCAAGATCCCGGTTGTTTCTGCTGTGGCTGATGTGTGCCGGGTGGATCCATGTGCCACCTGGCTTCACCCCTCAGCTCTCAGGTGACAGTGGGAGAAACGGAGACTCAGGAGGGGAGAGTGCCACCTGGGGGGCCCAAGGGCTATGGGAGAAAGACTGGGGCTTGAGGTTTAAGGTGTGGCCATTGTGGGAGGTTCTTAGCATGGGACCTCTGTGGGTCCCCCCCCACCCCCCCGATTTATGTCCAGCCGGAACCTGTGAATGAGACCTTTATGGAGATAGGATCTTTCAGATGTCATCAAGTCAGCATGAGGTCCTCCTGGGGTAGGATGGGCCCTAAATCCAGAGACTGGTGTCCTTACAAGAAGACAAAACAGGGACACACAGGCAGAAGGCCATGTGAAGATAGAGGTCAGGATTGGACTGGCGTGTCTATAAGCCCAGGAACACCGTGGGCTGCCGGCAGCCACCAGCAGCCAGATGAAAGAGGCCTGGGGCAGATTCTCCGTCAGAGCCTCCAGAAGGATCCAATCCTTCCCACACCTTGATTTCAGTCATCTGGCCTCTGGAATGGTGCGGGAATAAATTCCTGTTGTTTTAAGCTCTTTGGTTTGTGGTCATTTATTATGGCAGCCCCAGAAAACTTGTACAGTGTCCAAGAGTGGGGGTGGATGGAGAGAGCCTCTGGGGTCAGGGCTTCTGCTCTTGGAGAAGCACCCCCTCCCCTGGTGCCCTGCCACCCACATTGTCCTGACACCCCTCTCTCTCCCCCCCGCCCCTCTGTTATTAGGCAAGGAACTTTATTAACCTTGTTCGAAACTTTATTCCCAGGCTTCTTCAGCTTAATTAGCTGTACAGAATGAATTGTGGGTAAGCAAAACCCGGAAAGAGCTGCAGTGTCCAAGCGGTTTGGACTTAAAAATATCAGAGAGCTAGATCTTATCAGCACCAGAAAGCAAGTAACAGTAGAACGTAGTCATAACTGGCAGCTCCAAGTAACTTATTTAAGCCTGGTCTTCTTTAGAAGTTGACTTGATTGTGTTTGCCTCATTCTCGAAGCCCCTCTGGCCATGAGCCCTCTAGCCCTGTGACCTCCCCGGAGCCTCTTGCTGGGCCAGGGCCGGGCAGGCCCTGGGAGGCCGGGAGAGCTTCCAGAAGTCACAGGTGAAGCCAGCTGCTGTTGGCCCTTTGGACGGGGCCTTGATGTGTGCCAGGGTCGGCCGCCTGTCTCCGGAGATGCTGGCCAACAATGAGCATGCGCCGTTGTGCTGTGGGAACCTGGCGCTCAGACAGATGGGGTGTGGGGTGGCTCTCATGTGCTGGTCATCCTGTCCCCTGTGGGGCAGTCGGCCTCCTCTCCCGTGGACACCATGACGTGGAACCAGGGGGAACAGATAATCTGAAATGTAAAAAGCCATCTCAGCAGTCCAGGGTCATCCATGGCCTCCACCAGATGATGGCAGCAGGCAGCCTGCATGTGCAGTTGGCTCTGCTGGCCGCACTGGGCTTTGCTTTTGGGCCGTGTGTGGACCCCGCAAAGTACCACCCCGTGTCCCACTTGGGGCCCTCACGCCTCCCCTGGGCCTGCCTGGCCTCGTACAAGGCAGAGGTGGGTGAGTGGCACCGGAGCCTCCTGGCCTGCTGTGCCTTGCCCCCTGTGGGTCCGACACTGATGTGCCGCAGCCCTGCAGTCGATATGTGGGTGAGGGGCTGCGGCGGGGGGCAAGTCGTGCTGCCCGGGCCCTGCTCGCTGGATCCCACCCCAGCCCCGTAGGACGTGGTGCCCAGACACAGGCCAGAGGGAGGCATGTGTAGCCAGGGCTGAGCTCTGGTATTGGTCAGTTGCTCCACGTGGTGCGACCCCTAGGATCTCGGGGGGGTGGGGTTGGTGTGAGGTCACGATGAGTGCTCCCACAAGCCGACAGGGAGCTGTGTCTTGGGGATGGGCCCTTCTGCAGCTGCCACTGTGGTGAGCCACCCCTGCCTGGTGAGCCCACTGTGGTATCATCAGCCCCCGAGCCGCCAGCCGGGCATTCACCACCCCTTGTGCTGTCCTGGTCTGGGCTCCAGTGTCGCCCTCCCTGCCCCTCCGCAGTGACTTCCTCCCAGAGCTGACCTGGCCTTGTCTTTTGTCCCTCTCTCCCTGGGCCTCCACTTCTGCCCCTGCTGTTCCCTCTACCCGGACCCTTACTAGCTTGTTCTTTGAGGGTCCCCATGGTCGGCCCTCCCCAACTGTTTACTTTCAGGGTCCTCACCTGCCGTGGGCTTGGCTCTGATTGGCCCTGCCTCCCCCGGAGCCCCAGTGGGTTAGTTTTCTGGGGCTGCCATAGCAAAGAACCATAAACTGGGAAGTTTCAAACGACAGAAGTTTATTCTCTCACGGTTCTGGAGTCTAGAAGTCAAGATCAAGGCGTGGGCAGGGTTGGATCCTCCTGGGGACCCCGGAGGGGAATCTGTCCCAGGCCTCTCTCCAGCTTCTGGTGGCTGCAGCAGTCCTTGGGGTTCCTTGGCCTGTGGCTGTGTCACCCCACTCTCCGCCTCCATCCTCATGTGGCCTTTTCCCTGTTTCTGTGTCCTCTTCTTTTTTCAAGACTTTTTGAAAAACTAATCTCCACACACAATGTGGGGCTTGAACTCAACCACCCCGAGATCAAGAGTCGCACGCTCTACCGACTGAGCCAGCCAGGTGCCCCTCTGGTAGTATGATTTAAGGACCTCCTTAAATCCAGGGTGTTCTTATCTCAAGAGTCTTACCTGATTACATTTGCAAAAACTATTTCCAAACAAGATCACACTCTGAGGTTCCAGGTGGGTGTGAATTTTGGGGGCTACTGGTCAGCCCAGTACAGGGGCTGAGCTGATTCACCTTGGGCTGTTCCTGCTTTGTCACATTCCCTTGTAGCCGCCCGAGATGCTGTCCAGCACTGTCGTCCATCTGCCAGCCCGCGACCCTGGTGAGCAGGTGCATTATTTTGTATTTGGGCAACTGATTCTGGAAATGGTGCCCCGACTTTCCACCCATCGTGTCTTGGTAGCCCTGTAGCCCTGGAGGAGCACACACTGCTTGTCACCCTCATCTCACTGACTCTTGGGCTCTCCAGGGCCAGGCCCCGAGAAGGTTTCTCCCCACAGGCCCCCCCACCCGGGACCCTTGAAGCTCCTGCTGGGTCATTCCTGGGGCCCCTGGGCTTTGCCTGGGACTGACTGGCTGTGGGTGGTGTTCCCAGAGGACTCAGGCTGAGTTTTCCAGTTCCAGATAATAGCTCTCCCCGGTCACTTCCTGGAGGTAGGCACTCATCCCTGAGGTGCCCACAGAGACCTGACAAGCAGGACCCCAGCTGTCTGGGCAAGCCGGCCCGCCGGACAGACACAGGCAGGCAACATATCCATGAGAGGGTGCTGTGGACTGAATTGTGTCCCCTAAATTCACATTTATTAGAAGCCCTCATCTCCAGTGTGACTGTGTGTGGAGATGGGGTCTGCAAGGAGGAAGTGACTAAGGTGAACTGGGGTCATAAGTGTGGGGTCCTGATCTAATAGGACAGGCGTCCTTATGAGAAGCGGAAGAGAGAGTTCTCTCCACCCACACGCACCACAGGGAAAGGCCGCGTGAGGACACAGGGAGAAGGGGAGAAGGGGGCCTTCTGCAAGCCAGCAAGAGGGCTCTCACAGAGACGGCACCCTGATCTCGGACTCCTGGCCTCCAGAACTGGAAGAAATAAGTGTCTGTTGTTTAAGCTGCCCAGTCTGTGGTATTTAGTTATGGTGGTCAGAGTTAATACAGAGGGTTATTTTAGAAGTCGGGGGTCAAGGAGAGCTTCTTGGGGGAAGCGATATTTGAGCTGAAACCTAAATGATGAGAAGGGGCTCCATGGAAGGTTCCAAAAGAGAATGAATTGGGTGCAAGGGTCCGGGGGCAGAAAGCAGGGGAGGGCCTTGCGGGCCGCCCGTGGGAGGTTGAGATTTGCGGGAGAAAGACCCTGGCTTGTAACTGAGGCCCCTTCCTCTCGCTGGGTGACCTCGGGACAGGCCCGTTGTGTTTCCTTCAGTGTTTCAGTTCCCCCACTTGCAAAATGGAGGTGAAGCCGTGTCTCCCCGTCTCAGAGCGGTTGCAGGTCCCCACCCAGGTCTGGCTCGCGGCCGGCTGGCAGGGCCGGGGTCTCCTTCACAGGGAAAGAGGCCCCCGTGAGCCAGCTGTGCTGCGCGCAGGCCCCGAGAGACCCTTCACACATCCCAGCCGGAACGTCTGTGCTCAACAACCGCCACCAACAAGGGAAACAAGACGTGCTCACAGAGGACCCTCTGATTCAGCCAGGGTTGGGAATTTGGCAGCGGCAACAGAGCCTGATTAAAGGCATTCCGAGGCGCACTCGGTGTTTGTGTATCTGGGTCTGTATTTACACTTTGGGAACGAGTGAGGAGGCAGCTGGGGAGTGTCTCAGTCGGCCAGGGGGCCGGGGGCAGGGGTGACTCAGCCTGGAATCCACGCTCGGCCACACGCCTGTGACGCTTTCATTCATTCCCTCATTCATTCAGCATTCCCTCCCGCGCCCAGCAGACGTTTGATGAGCAACTCCACCGTACCAGCACGCTTCCGCGGGGCCAGCCTGGCGCTCCTCGCTGCCGCAGACCCCTCTCGGCCGGCAGTGGGTGAGAGTGGGGCAGCAGCAGACTTACACGGGAATTAACTCTCAGCGTACCAAAGACCTAAACGTAAGAACTGAATCTCTAAAACTCCTAGAAGGGAGCATAGGTGTAAATAGTCCCGGACCTGGATAAGGTGATGGGATTTTAGACAGGACACTGAAAGTATAAGCCACAAAAGAAAAATAGACCAGTTGGATTCTGTCAACATTAAAAATGTTTGTGTGTCAGAAGACCACGAGGAAAGTAACAAGACAACCCACAGAACGGGAGGAAATATTTGCAAACCACGTAGCCAATGAGAGATTAATATCCAGGATATATATAGAACTCTTGGAACTCAACAAGAAAAAGACAGCCTAGTTTTGTTTTGTTTTGTTTTGTTTTGTTTTGTTTTGTTTTGTTTAATGCTTATTTATTTACTTTAAGAGAGATAGAACATGAGCGAGGGAGGGGCAGAGAGAGAGAGAGAGAGAGAGAGAGAGAGAATCCCAAGCAGGCTCCACACTGTCAGCGCAGAGCCTGGCATTGGGCTCGAACCCATGAGTCTTGAGATCATGACCTGAGCCAAGATCAAGAGTCGGATGCTTAACTGACTGAGCCACCCAGGCACCCCAACGGCCCGGTTTTAAAATGGGCAAAAGACTCAAATAGACGTTTCTGCAAGGGTGATACACAGATGGCCAGTAAGTGCATGCAAAGTTCCACACCATTAGTCATCGGGGAAATGCAAATCAAAACCACTACAAGAGACCACCTCACACTCATCAGGTGGCAGAAACCAAGTGTTGGTGAGGATGTGGAGAAATGGAAGTCTTGACCACTACTGGTGGGAATGTAAAATGGTGCAGTGGACAAGTCTGGCAGTTCCTGAACGAGATAGATGCAGAACTACCATGTGACCCGGGCACTCCACTCCTAGCTATATACCTGGAGACTTGAATACAGGGATTCAAATAGACGCTTGTACTCGCCTGTTCAATTCGCAGCAGCACCAGTCAACAATCACCAAAGGGCAGAAATGACCCAAATGTCCTTCAACAGCTGAACTGGTGGACGGAATGGGGTCCATCTGTATCATGGACTATAACTCGGCCACAAAAATGAACGGAGCACTGACACGTGCTACAACATGGATAAACCTTAGAAACACTGGGCTGAGTGAGGGCGTCTGGCTGGCTCAGCCAGCGGAGTGAGTGACTCTTGATCTTGGGGTTATGAGTTTGAGCCCCACGTTGGGCATGAGATTATTTTTTAAAAAGCAAAATAAAAACAAAAAACGTTGTGTTAAGTGAAAGAAGCCAGTCACAAAAAGCCACGTTATGTGATTCCATTTATGGGAAATGTCCAGAACAGGCAAATCCATAGAGACTAAAGGCGGGTTGGTGGTTGCCACGGGGTGGGGGAGGGAGAGGAGGAGAGGGAATGACAGGCAATGGGATAGAGCCTCCTTTCGGGGTGATGGAAGTGTTCTGGACCTAGATGGAGGTGATGGTTGCGTATGACCTCATATATAACATACAACTGTGTGCCACTGAATCGTACATGTTAAAATGGTTTATTTTACGTTATATTAATTTTACTTCGATAAAAAAGTTCCGGAAGACAGAAAAAGCAGTCGTGGGCCTTCTTGGTTTGGCACCTGTGTGTGCACAGCTGTCTCCCTCAGAACCCCAGGTTTCCGGTCCTTTCCAGAGAGGGCTGGGGAGGCGTGGGGAGCCGTGGGAGAGATGGTGTGTCCCATGGACATGTGACATGAGTGGTCACACTGCTGGTCTCTCAGTGGCCACAGGGCAGGGGCTGAGAGTCCTTGGTTGGAGCGAGCGGCCCTTGGTTCTTCTTTCCCCGGGGTGACTCTGCCTGGGGTGTTTGGAGTCCATCCTCTGTGGCCTCAATGAGGTGTCCACAGCACACGTCACTTGAAATCATCTGTGCAGTGTTGGGACCCAGGTTGATGAGTGGAGCCTGGGAGGGGCTGTCTGCCCTCCCCAAATTCACTGCCTCGTGCCTGAGCTGAGACTGGGGAGCCTCTTGGGGTCAGGCCTTGGAAGGAACCTGGAGGGACGTAGCCACACAGACTGGGGTGTGCACACGTGTCAGGGAGCCGTGACCCCAGAAAACCCACTGGCAGCTCCACGTGACTCAGAATCACATCCTTTCAGGGGTTCTCGGGGGCTCCGTCCGCATGCCACCATGGCTGCTGGGAGAACCTGCCAAAACTCTGGTCCTTTCGTCTCAGGGAGCATCCCCTACAGGTGGCCCACTCAGGGGCCTTTCTGCTGTTGGCAGCCTTCTGAAGGCTCCACCAGGGGAGACTTGAGGTGCAGGACTTTGGGCCAGGTGTGTGTACCTCCTGGGGTCTTGCTCTGTGCTCTGGTCCCCGAAGTGTCTTGCACTCGAGAAGGCATTCACTCGCTACCTTCCTCGCGTGGGTGGTTCCTTGCCTGCGCACTTGGGCAGCTGGCCCTTCTCCCTTGGGCCTCAGTTTCCCTGAGAGGGGGCAGGTACTCCCCATGTGGATGCAGGAGAAAAATCATCCCTGCCTGGGACTCTGAGTGCATCCACCAGCTGTTTGTATACTCACATGTTCATCCAGACAGCAGGTTCCTCATGTGGATACCATGGTCTGATGAGAGGAGACAGGCAGTGCTCCATCAGGAGGTTTTGGACAGTGAACTGTGGAGGAGGTGATCCCGTGGAGGTGGGGCTGAGGTGCGTAGTGTTGGGCTGACCCAGTGGAGGAGGAAGTGCCACTGCAAACAGCCTGAGGCATCGTCTTACTTGGCTGGTGGCGAGCAGAGGGCCAGACTGTGCAGGCCTTTTTTTGGTGAGAGGGGGAAACTAAGGTCTGCTCAGAGCACACAGCTCTTCCCTGGCCCTCGGCAGTATGGCCCCCAAGCCTGCTTGGCTTTGCAGGAGGACAGAGCTCAGCCTTCAGCATGCCCGCTCCCCTTAATCTCATTAGAAGGCCAGCCTGTTGCCATGGCAATTGCTGGGAGGGGTGGTGGGTGGGGGGAGCCAAGGCCAGCTTCATCTAGAGAGGACGGGAGGGGCTGGCAGGTAGGGGTGCATCTGCATCGTCTGCAGGGCCCTGGAGGCCTGGGGGCTGCCCTGGAGAAGTGTCTGTGTTTGTCATGGCACACCTTCCCAGGGCTCCTGGCCACCCCCGTTCCCCAGCTTTGTGGCTTCCACTCTGCCAGGGATGAGGGGAGGCGTCCAGCAGGGGTGTGGGCATGGATGGAGGTGGGGGATGTGCGCAGTGCCCGAGGATCAGCAAGATGGGGCTGGGAGAGGCTGGAGAAGCCACCATTTACATAGGGCTCTGCACAGGGAATGGGTGTCAGTGTGGGAGAGGGGAGAGAGGACTTTGTGTGGGCTAGTGGAGTGAGGTGTCCCAGGCCCGGGCTGTATCAGGAGGTGGGGGTGCCCTGCCTGGAAACGAGGGGCCCTGGGCTGAGGCAGGACCCAAAGGGGCTTTTTACAGAGAAGTTTGTGCTGGATCCCACCTTGACGGAGTCAGTGTGTAGACTTGCGATTCATGCTCTGACTGGAAGCTTCGAGGAGCTGGTGTGCTCTCATCCCCGATGCCACGTTTCCTCTGACACTCCGTGGTGCCAGCCACCTGCTGGTCTGCAGGGTCATGCAGGGGTTAAGTTCCAGGAGTAGAGTCTGTGCCCTCCTCAGTCGCCTCCAAGCTGGGTGACCTCGGACAGTCCCGTTGCCTGCCAAGCCTCACTTTTCACATCCGGAAAGTGGAGTGTGCTGGTGCTCCCCTTGGAAGACTTGTCTTAGGGCTGAATTGCGTCCCCCCAAAAGGTGTGTCTATGTGTTTATCCCAGAACCTGGGAATGTGACCTTATTGGTAGGAGGGTCTTTGCAGATGCAATTAAGGGGCTCAAAATGAAATCATTTTTTTTAATGTTTATTTATTTATTTTTGGGGGGGCATGCAAGCAAGCAGGGGAGGGGCAGAGAGGGAGAGAGAGAACCCCAAGCAGGCTCTATGCTGTCAGGGCAGAGCCAGATGTGGGGCTCGATCCCATGACCATGAGATCATGACCTGAGCCAAAGTCAAGAGTCCAACGCTTAACCGAATGAGTCACCCAGGCACCCCGAGATCATTCTTGATTAGGGTGGGGCCTGAATCTGGTGACAGATGTTAGAGAAAGGAGAGGGAGATTTGAGGCAGACACAGGGGGAGGCCACATGGGGACAAAGGCAGAGACTGAAGGAATGTGTGGCCACAAGCACAGGAACAACAGAGCCACCAGGGCCTGGGACAGACTCTCCCTTAGAGCCTCAAGAAGAAACCAACCCTGCCCACCCCTTGACTTTGCACTTCTACCCCCTAAACTGTGAGAGGGTAAATTCCTATTGTTCTAAGCTACCCTGTTTCAAGCCACCTTGTTTGTGGTCAGTTGTTATGGTAGCCCCGGGACACGGAAGGTAGGACTCGTGTGATAGTAAGTGTGCTGAGACTTGGGAAGGGCTCTGTGCCCATGAGGGGGGCTCAGGGACCCCTGGGGTGCCATCTGAAATGCTTGGAGTGGGAAGATGCTGAGCACAAGGTAGCCGAGGTCTGCACTGTGCTTCCTGGCCATCCATCGTGGCCCTGCTGGCCTCAGCCCTGAGATACCTCTGACCCCAGGGCCTGATGCTGCTTGGTCAGTTGGTTGAAACCTGAGAGCAAGAGGGTTTGAGAGGCCTGGTCTTGGAATATTGTTCTGGAAGGACCAGTGACGGTGGGAGGTGAGGCAGACATGTGGCAGTACTTACTGGAGGTCCAGCATGACTACACAGAGGCCTGGCACTGGACACAGTGTGACCAGCAGACCATGAGTGTTGGGTACCTGCTGTCTGGTGGAGACCAGAGGGAGTTGGTGGACAGGGTCAAGGGCATTTCCAATACAGCAAACACTATTAGACAAATTGGGAGGCTTTACATGAGTGGGGTCTGGGTCATCCAGGGGTGCTGCCCCACTGTCACTTTCTTAATTTTGCCCCAGTAAGGCAGGAGGATGGCTTTTAGGGAAAGCTGGGTGAGGGATGTTGGGGAACTGTGTACCATCTTTGCAGGTTTTCTGTAAATCTAAAACTTCTACAATGAAAACTTTATTAAAAACAACAAAAACAGGGGCACCTGGGTGGCTCAATTAAGTGTCCGATTCTTGATTTCGGCTTACATCATGATCTCATGGTTCCGTGGGTTCAAGCTCCATGTTGGGCTCTGTGCTGGCATCATGGAGCCTGCTTGCGATTCTCTCTCTGTCTCTCTCTCTCCCTCTCTCCCCCCTCCCTCCCCACATACCCTCACTTGCACTCTGTCTCTCTCAAAATAAACTTAAAAAACCAGAGGCTGGGGCGCCTGGGTGGCGCAGTCGGTTAAGCGTCCGACTTCAGCCAGGTCACGATCTCGCGGTCCGTGAGTTCGAGCCCCGCGTCGGGCTCTGTGCTGACGGCTCAGAGCCTGGAGCCTGTTTCCGATTCTGTGTCTCCCTCTCTCTCTGCCCCTCCCCCGTTCATGCTCTGTCTCTCTCTGTCCCAAAAATAAATAAACGTTGAAAAAAAAAAATTAAAAAAAAAAAAAAAAAAAAAACAACCAGAGGCTGATGTGATAGTGACTGGGGTGGGGGGAGGGGGGACTGCTCCTTGAGTGGGGTGTCAGGGAGGCCCTGTGGGATGGGCATGGAAGGGAGGCCATCACAGGCCAAGGCCCTGGGGGTGTACAAACTCAGGGTGCTTTGGGACCAAGGAATGGGGAGAGCAGAGGTCAGGTTATGGCAAAAGCATGGGTAATGGGGTACCCACACACCCTCAGCCCAGGCTCTCTATATCTGGAATGGGGTCCACTCATAATCGAGGAGCCTGGACTCAAACCCTGGGCTATCTGACCCACAGGCCATAAGCAGGGAGGAACCCTGGGAGATGCAGGTCTCCTATTGTAGCAGGTGGCCTCCAGCATATGACAGCCTTGTCTGGGCCTCAGTTCACTGTCTGCACTGCCCTTTTCCAACAGCCATGAGGATGAGGTAGGGGGAGAAGAAGGCATCCAAGCCCTATTTTGACCTTGAGCCTCTAATAGTTTGGGGAGTTGTGTTGGCCTTCTGAAAAGCCCTATGTGCCTCCAGATGGGCTGTCCCCTGGCTTGTGAAAGGCAGCCCCTGAGAGCAGGAACAGTGGTATTCATTGATTCCCTAACATGTTCGTACACTTGTGTGTTCCATGAGCAGGTGCTGCTGAGCGACAGGCCCTGGCTTGGATGCTGGGTTTATAGAGCTCTTTTGGCAAGGTCGGGGGCAAGTGCCGTTGTGGGGGCACAGAGTGAGGGCTGCTGTGTGGAAGGACGCATGAGAGACTGGCTTGGCAACAGGAAGAGGCATGAGCTTTAACATTCAGCAGCTCATGCCTGATGGTTTCACTCTGCTGTTTTTCCTTCCTTTGCACCCTCTGAGGCAGCAGGTCCTTGGGGCAGAGCCCTAGGCTGGCATCTTTGCACCTCAGTACTCTGCTCCTTGGAGTTCCTGGCCAGGCACAGGAGGGCAGGCAGCTCTTGCAAAGTGAGGGGGTCCCCAAGACCACACTCAGGTCAACTGGGAGGATGGACTCAGGATTCACCGGAAGCTGTTAACACTCACAGTTACGGTTTATTACGAGTGAAAGGACACAGATTACAGTCAGCAGAGGGAAGGGGTGTCTGGGGTGGTATCCAGGAGCGTTCCATGCATGGAACTTCCAGTCGTCCCCTCTCTGTGGGGTCGTGTGGCCAGCTTGTACTTTTCCCAGCACCAAAGTGTGAACAACACGCATGGTGTACTGCCAGCCACGGGTGCTCCCCTGAGCCTCGGTGTCCAGGGTTTTTACTGGACTCACAGGGACCTGGCTGACTGCCACATGGGTGACCTCCACGTCTAGTCCTCGCAGAGGGCGAGCTGATTCCACATGGCGCCAGATCCTACATCACACTGTCGGCATAGACCACCCAGTGTGGCCCAAGACCCCAGGCAAACAAAGATAGTCCTGCCAGGCAGGATGTTCAGAGGGCTTCCGCCTCCCAGGAGCTGGGGACAAAGGTCAGACTTCTCTAGGTCTTTTCTACATAGCCAATATGCAACCAAGGACAGGCACAAGGTCCCCCAAAGGAAGAGCAGGGCCCCACACAGCTTCTACTCCAAACCCAGAGGCTGTACTCCAAAGCCTGACAGTCCTATAGCAAAGGGGAGTTGGGTGGGGAGGCCACTGCTGGAAAGAAAGACTCAGAGGTGGGGCCTGGAAGGGCTGGTGTTGCAGCAGCGTGTGAGTCAAGAGCATCCTGTCAGTTCCCAGTCCTGTAGGTCATCCCCAACGCCAGGCTCTCTAGAGGCCTGGAACATGGCAGCTTTGTGGAGTGCTTGGACAGGATGCTAGGGTCCCAGAGCTGGCAGCTCAGCCTGTGACAAAAATGCATGTAGTGTAAGCACTTCTGTGTCACATGCCATGCATTCCTACACACTCTTGGACAACGAGGGAGGGGGAAACCAAGGCCAAGAAGGGGGCCACATGGTTCTTGAGAGGTGGGTGCAGTGCAGGCTTCTGCCATAAGGCTCAGACACAAGGAAGCATGTGGAGTGTCTTGGGTCTGAGATGACTTGTGCCTAGGCGGGAGTGGGGGCCCCCTGTATTTAGTCTCCCTCTCCCCCTGGCTGGGGGCTGGCCTGTTTCATCTTGCATGACTGTGGGGTGAGAGGGACACAGCAGGGTATTCACGGTGAGTGTCTCCAGCCATTGGAGACAGACCCTGGGCTGGGCCCCGCAGACCCCAAGAACCACCCGCGAAGGATGGAACAAGGTCATTCTCCCTTCTGACCCCACCACAGCTTGCAGGAAACAGCTGTTTACCTGGGTGAGGTGCTCTGCTGGGCGGGCGGCCAGTTCCTGAGCCTCGCTTCCCTCTCCAGTATCCCAGGCCCCCCAGGAAGCAGGGGCCGGCGTGGGAGAGCGGGGCGGCGCGGGCAGCCAGCTCACGGAGCGCTGCCAGGAGCTGTTTGTGAAGGAACGTGAGCCGGCCTTGTTGTGTACACAGTGTCGACCCTAGCAACCGCCCCAGCCGGGGCCGGAGCAGACGCCCACCCTCCCTGCATGCCCAGCCACCACCCCTCGGACATGACGTCTGTCTCTCAGAGCCGGCGTGACAGGCGTCGTGGACCTTCAGCCTTCAGTCCTGGGGGCCATGAGTGGCACTGACCATGTCAGGGGCATCTGCTGTTATTCCCAGGAAAGTGGAATCGGCTGTTCAAGGGAGACGAGGCCAGGTCCCAGCCTCACTCCGAGGCAGCCACGGCCGGCCAGGGGGCTGGGCTGCTGGTTCTGAGGTGTGGCCCAGTGGGACAGATCCCCACGTGAGTGACGGGTAGAGGCCCGTGCAGGCATTGGGCCATCCCAGATGAAGGCCCTCCACTGGCCCCAGCTCCGGCGAGGCCCACGAGACAGGCAGATGGAGCCTGGGGGCTTGGGCAGGACCCCTTAGAACTCAGGCGGGGTCTGGCAGACCTGCCTGCCCTGTGTGTGCTGCCGGAGGGATCACACATCCTGCGCTTTGAAAGCCAGGGCTGTGCTTCTGAGACGGCCCCTCTGATTCAGGCCATTGGAAAGACAGTTTCTCCTGTGTCCGGGTGTCAATTCGCAGCCTCTGGCCCGCGCCCCGGGAATGCAGCCTTTGGCTGTGATGAGAAATGGCTCCCCTGGGTGGGTGAGGGGCCTCCTCCACAGGCTGTAGGCTCCAGATCTGCCCGATACTCTCTTGCTCATTCACAAATCGTGAGAGTGAACCAGCAAGGTTCCCCAAGTTCATGGAGGCAGCCCCCCGCCCACAGGGCACACTGCCCTACCTAGGGAGAGCTGCCTGGGGCATCCTGGGTTGCTGATTCTGCCATTTTGGGTGGAGAGACACCTGGCTCCTTTGAGTATCCGAGTCAAAGGGTCCCGCACCCTCTGCGACTGCTGCCGTTGGCCCACCGCTCGGTTCCTTTCTGGGCCCCTGGGGTGGCACTCTTCATGATTTGCACGGGTGGGCTTCCACCCCCCACTGTAGCTGCGGGCTTCTTTTGCAGCTCCAGCTCCAGAAGTCTCAGTACCTGCAGCTGGGCCCAAGCCGTGGCCAGTACTACGGCGGGTCCCTGCCTAACGTGAACCAGATCGGGAGTGGCACCGTGGATCTGCCCTTCCAGGTGAGCCCCCACGCCCCCACACAGCCTCCCACCTGGTACGTGTCACATCTGGGCCCCACCCTGGTCACAGAGCAAGAAAGCATGTGTGTCGGCCGCAGTGGATAGCTGGGGTCACCAAATAATTGCCGCAGCCCGCCTCACCCTGCCCCCACCTACTCTTTTCCTGTCCCCGAGATGGCCTGGCCCTTGCCTGTCCCCTGTCAGCAGAGCCCACAGCAAGGCTGTGGTCTGGCCGAGAGTGTTTCGGCAGCCGCTACACCTGTTGGCCGGCTGTGCGGCATCGGGAACCGCTCGGGGCCTCTGGGGCTTGGCTCCATCCTGCCTCACTAATCCGCAAGCCCAGCAATTCTCAGAAGGAGGCCCTGTGGCCTGACCCCACTTGTCTGCGAACGTTTCTTGGCAGAGGCGCACACAACGCGGCTCCCGGAGGCCACACAGCCGCTGTGCACGTCCTTATCATAAATAATGAGAGATAAGGCCCATTGCCTGGGCTCAGGGCTGGCTTCTTACCCCAAGCTCTGCCCTGACCCTGGTCTGCAGGTGGAAGCAGGGGCAAGGTGGGCCTGGGAGCAGGGCCAAGAGCCGTGGCCATCCCCAGCTTGTCTGGGCTCTGTAGGGACAGGTCCATCAGACGGCCACACACCCGCCCCTTTGCTGGGACAGGGCCTCAGAAACAGCCACGTCTGTCCATGTGTTGACAGGCCAGGTGTAGCCAGACTCGTCCCTCATGGAGCTCAGTCCCCCACCCACCCGAGTCACTCCCCAGCTCCTACTCCTCCCACAACGCTGCTGGAGTGCAGCAGGGCACCTGGACTCAGGTTGGGTCCACCTGGCTCAGCTCTGCCTCCCCTGGGCACCTCGGAGCATGACCCTCCTCAGATGGCCTCCTCGCTGGAGCAGACACGTGGAGCCATTGCGCTGATCCTGAACGTGCTCCAGGAGCCTGACCTCTTTGTCAAGGCCCTTCCTAGTTCGAGTTTTCTCCCCTCTTCCCGCCTCTCCTCTTCCTCTGTTTCCCCCATCCCCTTCTCCCTCAAGGAGAGCATCTCTCTGGGCAGCCCCCCAGTACGGCCCTGCCTAGGGCTGGCATAGAGCCCCCTCGGGCCAAGGGTATACTGGGGCCTGGCGGGCATCCCACTGGGGGGCCGGATGAGGCAGGAGTGTCTCAAAGTCTCGGTTCTTTGCATTTTCAGCCCAGCGGATATCTGGGGGAGGCCCTGGCAGCGGCTCCTGTCTCTCTGGTAAATGAGCCCCTGGGCTGAGGCCTCGGCGTCCCTGGCACGTGCGCGGGTGCTGGGTATCACTGCGTGGTCCCCCAGTGGCCTGGCGGGATGTGTCCTGTCCGCCAAACAGAAGTGGATCCACTCTGCACCTCCCCCTGCCCCGTATGGGGAAGTGCGTGTGGTTGCGTCGAGAGACCCCCGCCTGGGGGATCCGAGCATGGGCATCAATGCTGCATGGTTCGTTCCTGTGACACATGCACACTTAACGTGTGTGTGGATCCTAGGTGCAGCCTGGTGAGCTGGGCTGTGGCCGGGCCCGAGCTTCTCTCTGCCTCTGGCTCTGCTTCAGCTGTCTTGGTTTCCCCTCTGGCCTTCTAGGCGTCTCTGGGAGGAGATGAACAGCCCCTGCCCTCTGTTGTTTGTGCCTGGATGGCAAGGTTCCCACCTTCCTTCGGCCACTGAAGTCTCTCAGGCCCAAGGCCCTTTGGCGGCAAAAAGTGTAAAAAGACCCAAGCTGGCAGGGTCCTTTCTGGGTCAGAGAAAGACAGGGGGCCCCAGACTCCAGGGAGAGCAGTCAGCCCTGAACACTGGCTCAGGCATTTGGATGGGTAGGGAAGAGCAGTGATTCCAGCCAGTGGCAGTCTTCCGGAAGGAAATTGCTTTTGCCTGGCTGCCCAGAGAAGACAGAAGGGCTCAAGGGCCAGATGGCCGGGTGGGGGGACCGGCTGCCTCCGGAGCTGGCTAAGATTGCCAGTCTTGCCCCAGTCAGGTGGTGAGGAGCCCCATGGCACCAGGGAAGGCAGGGAGCAGGCTCCCAGGGGCCCCAGGGGCATGGAGCTGGGAGAGAGAGCAGGGTCTGGCCGGGGGCCTCGTGCCAGCCCCAGGTGCTGGAAGGAAGCCCCTTCCACCAAGCCGTGGGCCAGGGCTCCGGAAAGTGCTTGCACTTGGCTCCAGTGGTAAAGGGATGAGGTGCTGGGGGAGGGCGAGTGGGGGCTTATCTCAATCAAAACCGGCCAGGGCTCAATAAGGAGCCTCTGGGGAGCCAGCACTTGGCCAGGTGGGCCCCTTGACGTCCTCGGCTGGAAGCCCTGGGGGCTGTCTCTTGGCAGGCCCCTCCGGGGATGACGTAGGTGGGGAGAGGAGGCCAGCCGGGCCCAGAGAGAGAAGGCGGAGGCCTGTCTGCACCTGGCGAGGCTGGGGGGCGCTTGGGCCGTCTGCACCCCTGGCACCCCAGCCGGCACCGGGCCCCGAGCTTGTGCTGCTCTGCCTGGCCCGTGCATGCCGGCCGCACTGCACGCCTGCCACCCGGCACCCAGGATCCCCAGCTCGCCCCTACCCTGGCAGTGCTAAAGGCTGGGGGCCCTGGCTGCAGGAGGAAGCCCGTCTGGGCTGCAGAGTGGTGACAAAGGGTGTCTCAGGAGCGGGGGGCCCTGAGGTCAGATCCTGGGGGCAGAGCTGGGTTGGATCTTAGGCCACAGCTGATAACTGTTTGGGTTTCTCTCTCTTTTCTGGTCTCCTTCTCCCCTACCCCTCCCCTCGCCCAGACACCCTTCCAGTCCTCGGGCCTGGACACCAGCCGAACCACCCGGCACCACGGGCTGGTGGACAGAGTATACCGAGAGCGTGGCCGGCTCGGCTCCCCACATCGCCGGCCCTTGTCAGTGGACAAACATGGACGGCAGATATCTTTTACCCAGAGGACGGGAGTGGGGGATGACTGCAGGACCCTGAGTCTAGCTGACTGAGCTGCCAGCTCTGGAGATGGAGTAAGGGCTGTCCCAGCCCTCCCAGGCAGCACCAGGTTGCAGGGCCACCCTGGAGGAGGCAGGCAGTGTGGCTGCCTGAAGAGCCTGTGGCTGGGGGGCACACAGGGAACGGGGACACAGGCCGCTGGAGCACGCAGCGTGAGGCGAGGATCGGGTAACGTGAGGTCGGACCACACTGTGTTGGACGTCTGTCTGGGCAGTGGAACCCAGAAAGGCTGTGAGCAGGGTGTCCACATGTTGGGGCCATGTGGAAGGCAGCCCAGCCCAGGCAGTGGGGCTGAGGGGGGTCTGAGCCAGACCCAGACCCATCCAAGGGAGGCTCCATCTGAAGACAGAGAATTCGCCTCTGCACCTTGGCCAAGCAGAGATCGTCAGGAGTTTCTCCCCCACCCCCTAAGACTTGGCCGCCCCTTGGTGCTTGGCCAGCCAGGCCCCCCGCCCCCGACCATCACTGGAACCTGAGTGGCTGCTCTCGGGACCCCCAGCATTCTAGAACAGAGAAGCCTGTTCTTTCCCGGTTCTCATTTCCGTGGCTGGGGCAGCCTGACCAGCTGGGCCTCAGACAGAGCCCTCAGGCCCCGGGAGCCGCCCTGTCAGCCTAGAATTAAGAGTCAAGACCCAGGTCAACTGAACCAGACTCCCCACTGCCCCCCATGGGCCCCAGTTTCACAGCCGAGGCCCCTCTTGGAAAGGGTGCAGCCTGCACGTGTGCTTGCAGGGGGTGAGTGCTGAGTGCTAGGTGGATAGGGCTGAACCCCGGGGGCTGCTCGCAGCCAGGCAGGAAAGGCCCCCGCCCTGCGGCCCCAGCTGTTCACAGGCTCCCAGCAGCCTGGCCACGAGGTTCCTGGGGCTCTGGGTGGGGCCTGAGCCAACAGCGCTGTCCCCTTAACTCACACTCAAGCGGACAGCTGCCCATACGGCACCGTGTACCTCTCGCCGCCCGCGGACACCAGCTGGAGAAGGTCAGTGACCCAGAGCCGGCCCTCAGCCCTCTTGTTGGAAACAAAAACAAACTTACATCATGCTTGTGCTTGGAAAACCAATATGCAGTCACTTTAAGATGACAAAACTAAGAAGTATCCAGAAGTTTCTAGAAATCAGCTCTATCCCTGTAACACCAAGGTCATAGCTTTGGAGTCTTCCAGGAATTTTTTTTCCTCCTTCCATGACTTTTTTTTTTTTTCTTTCATAGACAGAGTTGAGATTACATTAGATATTCAGTGTTGTAACTTGCCTTTTTCCATTTAATACTATATTGAGTGGTTTCCCACATTGTTGAACAGTCATTGAAAGTGTGATTATAAAAGTATTCTATATTTATTACCAGAAGATTAGGAATACACATAAATGTACCTGAAAGAGGAAAAAAAAATAATGTCCTCATCTGCAGAGGTCTAGAATAATAATACCATAGTTAATACCTATAATAAATAATGGGTGATAGGTGCACACCAGTCTGAATACAATTATACCAGAGAAGTGTATACTTAAAAATGGTTAAAATGGTAGATTTTGTGATATATATATCTATATATATGTAGATATATACAGATATATATATAAATATATATGAATGATTTCATTAAACAAAGACCAAAGTAAGCAAACTGTTAAAAAAAAAAAAGTGTGAAATACGATATATAATGTAATGTGTAATTCAATAACGTAATTAAATTCCTACCAAGCATGTATTATATATCGGGCCATATTTCAACCATCATATTCATTAAGTAACATAAAACACACAGAGCTCTGTGGAGTAGGTGAGCTTTTATTCTCTGCATTTTCAGTATAGAGAAACTGAGCACAGAGAGGTCAGAATACTTGCTCAGGGACACACAGCCGGTAGGGGAGCCAGGATCCAGACCAGCCTCTCACTGTTGGGCTGGCCCCAGGGTCAGAGACTCAGCCAGCCTAGTCCTTTATAGCCTGCTCTTCTCCTTGAATCGTTTCCTCCATGTCACTCTCAGCGGCTGGCATGTCCCTTTTGGATTCATGCTGCTCTTACTTTCATCCCCAGAGTGCCAGCCATGTGGCTGGATCCACCTTTGCTCATCTGCTCAGCTCCCCGTGGGTGCCCACATTTTCCTGGGTGCCTGAGGCGGTCTTCTGGGACTTTCTCTGCAGGCACCTGCAGCTGGCAGCTGGAAGCACATTGAGTTACTCTGTCCCCAGTGCAGAAGGCAGGGCTCCTGGCAGCCTTTGGGCTGGTTGAACCAAGACCTTGCCCCTCAAATATTCCCTCATGCCACCTCCCCTCCCCAGAGGCTGCATTCTTTCTGGGTCATTCTCTGAGCCTCATATCACTGCCTCCCCTTCCTGCCTATTACACCTGGTTTGTAACTGATTATCCTCGGGGGCAGGGTTGCCCGTTGGTCTTTGTCACCAGAAGGCGACCCAGTGATGGCCTGGGGACTTGTACCCCCAAGACTGGGCCACTGTGGGACCGTTGGGCCCCTTCTCTAGAGAGTATCAGCAGGAAGGCACTATCCTTTCCCCAAAGCTGAGAAGCCTACAGAGGGGATGGGGGTAGGGAGGAGCTGGTTAGGAACGGAGGGACATCTCTGCTGCAGCTTTTGTCTTCAACGGCTTTGCAGATCAAAGTAACGGTCACTCCTGTGGTTCTTTTGAGAACAATGTCCTTAGGGTTTTATGCAGGTGCAACAGCTCACAAAAATGACCCACTATTCCCACCCTGTCCCATTGATCATGTCCTGGATAGAGTGGAGCCAGGACTGTCCCATCGTCCGCCTTGGGGCCAAGGCTCACTGTCTCTCTCCTCTCCTCAGGACCAATTCTGACTCTGCCCTGCACCAGAGCACAATGACACCCACCCAACCAGAGCCCTTTACGGGCGGGTCCCAGGATGCACACCAGAAAAGAGGTATTGACGGGCATCGTTCCTTGGGTCAGGCGAGTCCAGTGGGTGGCCCCTGTGCTCCCAGAGGTCACAAGCTCAAAGATGGAGAGACCTGCAAAGGGGGAGTCAGTGGGTGCTTTGGGACAAGGGGAGGGGTGTGGAAACTTGTAGAGATGGTGCTGCTTGATTTGGGTTTTAAAGAGTACCCAGGAGTTTTCTAGGCAGAGAAAACAGCCTCTGCAAACACTCATGGATTCAGGCCATAGCCCCACAGATGGGGGCCTTCCACGTTCTGTCAGTTGTAGTGGGCAGCAAGCCAAGCAGAAGGAGGCATTTATCAGCTCATGACCAAGCAGTCCGGAGCTAGAGAGGTTCGGCTTTAGGTGCAGCTCTATCCAGGGCTTCACACTTCCTGGATTTGCTGCTCAGAACCCTCTTGATTCACACAGAATGTGCCCATTCTGCCTACTGTGGGTGGGAAAGGGGCTGCTGCTTTCCCACCTCTTCCCCAGGCTCCTCTCTGACCGAGCCATGCATACACCCCTGGGGCAGATCGGTGCCTAGGCCCCTGGTCTCTCCTCAGGGAGAGCTGGGCACTGGGACAGTGTCCCCAGGACCTTCTAGGACGGTGCATGCCATCTGAAAAACTGGGGCACCATCACCTAAAGAGAAGGACAGTGCTGTGTGGCCGGCCTCAGGAAACCCCAGCAGGCTTGATCTGCCCAGAGGCACTGAAACCAGAGAATTGATCACATACAGTTAAGGTCCAAACACCCATTTTGGAGTAGCCTTGCACTGTGTGAACATGTAAACATACCAGGGAGCTTCTGCTATAGAGTAAGGATTATCAACCAGAATTTCGCCCCTTGGTAGGTGGCGGGGGGGGGGGGGTCTCCGCATGCCATCTTCCTGGGATCCCTGTTCATCAGACAGCAAAGGTGAGATTGCAGAAGGAACTGTCTCTATAATAAAAGTGAGGATTCCAAATGTCCGGGGGTGAAGAGAACAGGGCATCTGGTGTTTCACTCCTGTTCCCAATGTTGGGAGCTGTTCTTGAAGGGGCTGTCTCCTTGGTGGGTTCCCCAGGAAAATGGGACTTTCAGGGTAGGCTCTCCAGGGCAAGTGTCATCTCTTGGGACTCTGTGACCATGGAAAGGAGCTGCAACCCAGGAGGCCCTTGGCAGCTCAGAGTCCAGTTGTCCTTGGCCTGGGGAGAGGGGAGACATGTTACCTGCCCCTGTTTCTCCACGAGGGACCCAAGAAGTGATGGGGGCGGGGGGGGGGGAGGTGGTTAGCCTGGCTTCCCTCCCATCCCCCCCACAGTTCAGTCTCTCTGGTTTTTAAGAAGGAGGAGTTGACCCATCTGGCTGTGTTCAGTGTGGCTCTATTGAAAGTGAAAGACTGAACCTCCAATAGGTGTAAAGAAACTGGGTCTCATAAAGAAAGTGTTTAATCTCACCTTAACCAAAAGGTCCTAAGAAAGGGGCCTTCAGGCACAGCTGGTTCCAGGGCCTTAAATGATGCCCATCCAGTCCTTCAGACCTTCCCTGCCCTCCACTCCTCCTCTGGGGCTGGCTGGCATTGCAACTAATTCATGAGGCCACAGCTACCATGAGTAGACCAGCCAGCCCCGGCTCATATTGAGCAGCATGGATGCAGGTGACCACAAAGAGGCAGGTAGGGTGAGGAGGCCGGGAGAAATTCTCTGCTGTTCTCTGCAACCTGAGGCCTCCAGGACCTGCCATGGGAGGCAGAATCGATACATGTCCTCAGCTCCAGAGCTCCCGTTTTCATTTCTTTTTGAATCACAGGGTCTCTGGCTTGTTTTTTGTTTTTTAAGTGTTTTTTGTTTTGTTTTGAATGAAACCCTTTTTTGTACTCTAGTGCAGTCCCCAGAAGTTACTGTTGGGGCAGTTACACTTGTGTCATGGTTATGACCCTGTGTATGTCAGGGAAGCTCCCCACTTTGGTGCCACATAGCTTCAAAGTGAAAAGGTTCTGATTTTCTTTCTCTTCCCACCCCACCCCAGTCTTACTATTAACAGTCCCAGGAATGGAGGAAACCACATCGGAGACAGATAAGAATCTTCCCAAGCAAGCATGGGATACCAAGAAGGTAAGAGTCTAAGGGCTTTCAAACGGTTTTCCTTCTTGATCTTTTTTTTTTAAAAGCCTAGCCAAAGGTAGAGAAATAGCACACCTTCCCTGAAGTGTGAACCTCACTCAGATTTGACCAGGCCTGCCATTAGGGTTAAATAGACCTGCTATACTGGTCAGAAGCCATGAAGAATTAAAACCCATGTTTACTGTGGCAGCACATATACTAAAATTGGAACCATAGAGAGCTTAGCATGGCCTCTGCACAAGAATGACACGCAGATTCATGCAGTGCGCCGTATTTTTATGTATGGCGTTGGCTGTGAACCAGCCTTACTGTGGTGATCATTGCACAGTACATACAAATAGTGAACCTATTTGTCCAAGTCTGTGAAGATGCTCAGGGTTTAGAACCTATACCTCCTAATTCTTAGCCTGTGATCTTTCTGCTAACCCATAGTATTGGGTAATTGTCATTGTTTATACATGGTTACAGTCATCCTTAAACTTCCATTAAGTCTACTTGGAATTTTCAGTTGAGTTGAAATCTCTGTATTACCTCCAGGTCCAGAAACAAATTTCCCAACAACCTATAAAACGTCTAGTGGTAAGATAGAATTTGTGCCATGAGTACAAATTTCAAAGAATTTGAATAGAACAAAATACACTTAACACCAAATCTATTTTGAATATTAAAAAAACAACAAAAAACTAAAACCCATTGCTGGTCAGGGTGTGGTGAAAGGGGCAGCAACATGCACTGCTCATCCCCCCGCAGGAAATCGTAGGGAGGTGACAAATGAACAAACAGTGATGTGTTCCTCAAAGGCAGGTGTTCAGAACTTTCGAAATCAACTGGAAAGAACTTGAATGTTCGACAGTAGGGGGGTTTTATAACTGAGGATGAAAGCATCCTCAGTCCCCCATGCGGAAAGTTCCACACATGGTGAGCTGGGATTTTTGAAGGAATTTTAAAGGCATGAGTGACACTCATGATGGTACTGTTCTGTGGAAAGAACAGGATAAAGCACCAAACATTTCGAGATAGACAGGCACACCTCATTCTATTGCACTTTGCTTTATTGTGTTGCGTTTTTTTTACAAATTGAAGGTTTGTGGCAACCCCGTGTTGAGCAAGAATATCAGTACCATTGTTCCAACAGCATTTGCTCACTTTGTGTCTCTGTGTCACATTCTGGTAATTCTTGGAATTGTTCATATTTTTTCATTATTTGTTATGTGACGTTTGATTAATGATCACAACTCAAAGTTCAGATGATTAGCATTTTTAGAAATAATTTTTTTAACTCTTTTTTTTTGAGAAAGAGAGAGAGAGGGTGCAAGTGAACAAGGGGCAGAGAGAGAGAAGTGGGGCTCACCCGGGGCTCCAACTCATGAACTGTAAGATCATGACCTGAGCCAAAGTCAGATGCTTAACAACTGAGCTCCTCAGGCACCCAACTGTTTTGTTTTGTTTTGTTTTGTTTTGTTTTGTTTTTTAATTTATTCACTTTGAGAGAGAACATGAGCAGGGGAGAGGCAGAGAGAGGGAGAGAGAGAATCCCAAGCAGGCACTCCAGTCTCAGCGCAGAGCCTGATGCAGGGCTCAAACTCATAAACTGTGAGATCATGACCTGAGCTGAAACCCAGAGTTGGATGCTTAACTGACTGAGCCACCCAGGCACCCCAATAAAGTATTTTTAAAGTTTATTTATTTATTTTGAGAGAAAGGGGGAGAGAGAGAGAGAGAAAGAGAGAGAGAGAGAGAGAGAGAGAGAGAGAGAGAGAGAGAGAGAACATGAGTGGGGGAAGGGCAGAGAGAAAGGAAAGAGAATCCCAAGCAGGCTCTATGCTGTCAGGCCTATGTGGGGCTCGATCTCACAAACCATGAGATCATGACCTGAGCCAAAATCAAGAGTCCATTACTTAATCAGCTGAGCCACCCAGACACCCCAGCAGTAAAGTATTTTAATTAAAGGCACATAACTTGTTTTTTTAAAACACTGTCATTGCATACTTACACTGCAGGATAGTGTAAACATAACTTCTTTGTGCACTGGGAAACCAAAAAATTCACTTGACTTGCTTTACTGTGATATTTGCTTTATTGGGGTGTTCTGGAACTGAAGCTGCAGTATCTCCAAGGTATGCCAGGGTGTACACACAGATGCCTGGGTGTGATAGGACCCGTCCCAGGGGAGACGTGCAAACGGGGCGTGTCCCCTCGAGTGTCAGGTGCGGGCGCCATTGTCTGCCCTTTATCCGTGTCTGCATGTTCCAGTTTTGCACAAAGAAGGCATAGGATTTTCATATTCGGGGGAAAAAAATAATTCGAAAAGAATTCTGACAACCCGAACAAAATCGGGAAGCCACTGAAACACCTAGTCGCAGAGAGGTGAGTGGGTAAAGAAAGACATCAGGGTTACAAGCAGCCGAATGTGCTGCTGAACCATGAAGACGGGGAAGATGGTGGGGGTTGGTGCAAACACACTCGACATCCTGGGAGTGAGAAAAGAGGGCGGCAGAGCCCAGCATCATGGCTAAACTTTTAACTACCACGCAAAATGATGTGGCTGCAAGGATGTCAGTAAGGGAATTCCACTGGATTTGTGGGCAGTGGGGTAGGCGGGGGGGGGGGGGGGGCAACGATGGGTGAAGTTTTAATACTGTTTAGAAATCCACTGTTATCTCCATAATGTTCGTGGAATGCTTTTGAAAGGTTCTTTAGAAAGTCATTGTCATCACGCTTTGAAAAAATCCGGTAATGAAGCAAGTGTTTACTCACAGAATTAAGGAGCCAGTGGCCAAGTACAAACCTGTCCCTCTGGCATTTTCTGCAGAGGCTTAATGCTGCTGGCCGCACACCACCCCTCAGGGTCCCCAGTCACTGTGGGGCCCCCCCCAGCCCCTCCCCCCCCCCCACACACACTGGGTGTGCACATGGAGTCTACAGCCCTCCGCCAGTGCATCCACCTTCTTATCTGATAATCCCTAAAGAACACATCAGCCTGAGGGCCTGTGAGGCGGATGGAGAATGAGGGAAGGTGACACAGCCCGAGTCCTCCTCCAGCACACGGGCTCTGTCCGGTCATGTCTGCCGCCATCCGGCGGGTTTCCTCCTTTGTCCTTGAGTGAGAGTCTAGGGGCTCTGCCTAGAGCCTACAGTTCTTGGCTGGCATAGTGGCCCCAGCTCGAAGAGGAGGAAACCAGCCAGGGTCCTGATGCCAACAGGGTTTCCCTGGGACCCCCTTCCCAGCCCCACAGGGCAGGCAAAGTCTTCATCCTCAGGTGGTGGGTGCGTGGGAGCACGCACAGCACCACGGTCCCTGTGGGAGCCATAGCTGAGGGACCACGGGAAGGTGGGTCAGCTAGGGGCAGGGAGCGCCCTCTGTGCGTTCATGGTGCCCAGTCTGAGCCTCTTCATGCTGCCCCACATGATGTACTTTCCTGCCGTAGACAAGTGGATGCTGAGCAGAGGTGGCCCCTGCCCCGGGATCCCCTCCCACTCTGATCCAGGAATGGAATGGGGGATTGGTTTGGGGTGCCCACGTTTCCAGTGGCTCCACTGCTGAGGTGGTGCCTGGGGTTTTCGGGTGTATAGACCGGAAAAACCACCGTCTTCCCCAAATGCCTGCTGACAAGGGACCATGTCACTCCTCTGCTGTGCCCAGCTTATGGGCAGACAGCTAGGCTTGGATGTGCCTGCTTGCCACCAAGGGCAGGGGCTGGAGGTGGGGGCTGTAGAGACCCCTCTGCACATAACTCTTGGTTTTGCCCCTGGGCATGTCTGGGACAGGCCCCTCTGCCTTTGAGGTTGCCTGGTTCTGGTTTGTGAGACGTTCCAGGACCTGATAAACTCCCTTCTTGCTGAGCGTCTCCGGCCCTTGTGGCATGGTCAGCCATGCCCTGAGGAGCCACAGCACGCCAGGAGGCCCGCTCAGTGTCCGCTGTCTTCTCTTTCAGACGGGGTCCAGGCCCAAGTCCTGCGAGGTCCCCGGGATCAAGTAAGTCTCAGCAGGGCCCACCCTGCATGCCCAGGGCTGTCAGGGCCGCTCAGATGACCCCAGGGCTTCCCGTCCGCTAGCTCACAGGCTGCAAGTCCTGACAAGAGGGGCGCCACGCCGCTGGCCGCCAGTCAACAAGCCTCACAGGGGGCGGGGGGGGACATGGGTCCCTGCTCCCCTTCCCTGCCTGAGGTGGCCGAGCCCCGCCTCCACCACCCCTGCTCAGCTCCAGCTTGCCCGCTCCTCAGACACCCCCTGTCCCTGAGCCGCAGGAGGACCCTCACCCCAGCCTCCTATCCTGCATAGATAGGTAGGCTGCTTCCTAAGGTCCCATTGGAGGTGTAGGCTGACAGTCCTCTTCTGAGCATGGCAGCACCTAATCTTTTCGCACCAGTCTCCCCCGACACCTCGCTCCCCCGCCACAGCTTCTGGGGAAGAATGGGCCGGCGAGAGCTCACCTCCCCCCTCTGTCTGGCCTTCCCCCCAGCATCTTTCCATCCGCTGACCAGGAAAACACTACAGCCCTGATCCCCGCCACCCACAACACAGGGGGCTCCCTGCCTGACCTGACCAACATACACTTCCCCTCCCCCCTCCCGACCCCACTGGATCCTGAGGAGCCCACCTTCCCCGCGCTCAGCAGCTCCAGCAGCACCGGCAACCTTGCGGCCAACCTGACTCATCTTGGCATCGGCGGCGCCAACCAGGGTAAGGCCAGGCCAGGAGGCGGGAGAACTTCCTTCCCTGGCAGAGCTGAGCAGCTAGTGAAGACAACACATGGGTTTGGATAAAGATTTAGCAGGGTGACATCCAAAATGCTGGGCATGGAGTGGGAGGCAGAACCTACCACAGGGGCTGGGCTTTCCCAGTATTGCCCAGGAAAGGCATCCCAGGCAGAGGGCACGGCTTTGGTGAAGGCCTGGGGGTGGGAAAACTCAGCGGTGTCCCCAGGGATCAGACAGTGGTTCTGAGGGTGTACTGGGGGCTTCAGAGAGTCTGGGTGAGTCCAGAACATTCTAGGAGGGGAGCCCCCAAGAGCTTGACCCGGCCGGGGTGTGCCGGGCTTTCCCCCCACCTCTCCTTGTCCTCAGCTCTTCATGGAGGGCCAGGACCAGTCCTGACCTGCTCCCCCCACACTCCACCTGCTTGGGACACTCCAGTCCAGGACACATTCATGGGGACATCCCATGGGCCCCTCACCTTCCTAATATCTCCCAGTGCTGCCCAACCCTGCTTCTCTGGGGACGAGCAGCACGGTTTCCCAGTGGCTTGCCTCTTCTGTTCTCTTGCCTGCCCTGACCTGTTGATGCATCCCGTCAGCCCCACCATTGGGACCCGGGCCAACCTGGACCTTCTCTACCTTACATGGCCTCCACCTGCCTGCCCACCTCCCCCACCAGCTCTCAGCCTCTTCTCAGCCAGGATGGCCATCACCTCGTGGCTCTCGTCTGCTCAGGATCTTGCACGGGTCCTCGGTTCCCTCCCAGTGAAAACCTGAGACCCCTGGGGCCCGGGAGATCAACTACAGTTCACCCTCCGACTTTGTCTCCCGCCCCCCACACCATCTCCTCTCTGGCCAGCGAGCTCACCTCAGGGCCTTGGCATGTGCCACCTCTCTTCCACAGTCCCCTTCCTCCAGGTGGCTGCAGGACCCCTCGCCCACCCCATCCCTGCTCACACCTCTTCTCAATGAGCCATCGTGGCCCCCTGCCCACACTCTTACCTCCAGCCTCTCACTCTTGCTTTTCTTCATTTACCCTGCTGCTGTTGAGTCACTACTTTGCTCTCATCTGTTCCCTGGGCCAGGCCTGGCTCTCCCACATCCCCACTATGACCCGCATGTCCCCAGTGTGATTCTTGCACCCATGTTGACTGTGGGATGTGTGGGTTTGCATCCAGAGAGGACACAAGGCAGCCCCAACAGCCTCATGGTGGGATGGGCAGAATGTGGACCCCTGTGTGAGTCCACACATGTCAGGACTTGGTGACTGGTGAGAGCGCTACCTTGCTGCCCTGCATCCTGCCCAGGAGCCGATGCTCGCCCAGTCCATCTGCCTGTCTTACCTCTGTCCCAAGCGTGGTGGGCAGCATCATGCAGGGTTTTCTGAGAGAGAATCACACGCTCTAATTCACATTTGCCACAGCCCTTCTAACCACCCAGGGAGAATAGGCTATCAAGAAGGGTGCCAGTGCTAGGGCAGGGCCCCACTGAACACTGTAGAGAGACTTCCAGGTGAAGTTGTCTGGCCCACGTTACAGGGAACAGAGGCACTTGAGCCGGAGTTGTTCCGGGCTTTGGTGCTGACAGGACCAGAGGCAGGTGAGGGGTGTTAAGGACAGTGCAAGTGTTCCTAGGTTTCTAGACTAGGAAATAGAGGCCAGAACAGTGAAAAGTGGGGCAGGACCCTGGCCTAAGAGCATTGAGGCTCTGTTCTTGCGTGTACATACCTGGCCCCGTGCCCACCGAGGCTCAGCCACTAGGCGGAGGGCGTCAGCTTCCACTATCCCCCCCACCCCCGGGACAAAGTGAGCAGATTCAGGGGATCCTGAGACCCATGGCCCCCTGAGAGGTGGGTGGGCAGAGAGGGTCCACACAGGCCTATGCAAAGCAAGAAATCAGCAGGTTGGCTCTGGGGACACTGGAGGGGCCCCCTTTTGTAGGCACCACTGTTTCCTGGCCCCCCTTTTTTCTCCTCACGTCTTGCTGTGGCCTCCAGAGCACCACCCCCTCCTCCAGAGGGTCCTTGGCAGCCCCCCAGCACCCGCCCAGGAGCTGTGCACCTCCAGCCCATGCCGAGTCTAAACAAGCACAGGAAAACACAACACATGTGAAAGCCATAGACGCGGGAACAAGCGCAGACCCCGAGCGTGGGGCCCAGACCCTGGCCCTCCTGGCTGGGAGCGTCAGCCCAGTAATGTCTGACATGTGTTCGGTTGTTTGCGAACCTGCCGCTCTAGCTGCTCGCCTGGCAGGGGCTCCGCTTTCTGGGCGCATTTTAAATCAAGCCGAGCCGCTGGCCCCTGGCACACGTGGAGATGGCCCCCCCCCCCCCCAGCCCACCCGCCAGTTGGAACGTGAGCCCCTCGAGGAAGAATGGGAGGCTTCTGCCTCCAAGGAGACAGCGGCCCCTCTCGTTCTCTTAAACATTTGCTGAGGTCGTTTTCCTGGTCGTTGGCCAGAACCTGGAGGAGGGCAGGCCCGGGTCCTCCTTCCTGGCACAGCTCCAAGGCCTGCCAGCCCCGCATACGAGGCTTGCGTGCCTCTGGCTGGGCCCCTGCCACCTGGCCTGCCCTCCCCTGGCAGCTCTCCCTGCCCGCCCCAGACTTCCCTTCCAGCTGGCCTCACTCCTTTTCCCAAAGGTGATCCAGGTTGCCAAAAGGAATTCAACAGCAAGGCGTCCGTCCGCCCTCCCAGCCCAACTGGCCTCTCCTGGGGTGGTGGCCGCCCAGTGTGAGACCCAGGAGCTCACTCTGCAGCCCAGCGGAGGATTAAAAACTCCCTTGTACTCAAGATAGACAGAGGCTGGCAACCCAAGCACCAAATCCAGCCTACCGGTGTGTTTTGTCTGGCCCATGGTTGCATGCGTGATGCTTTGAATCAACATCTGAAAATCAGGAGAGTGTGTGTAAAACTCTAGACTTCTGGCTTCTCTTGAAGAATCAGAAGGCCCAGCAGTGGTGGGTCGAGTTCGTATGCCACAGGCCCCTCCTGCCCCTGTTGCCCCACTGACCCTCTCTTGGTATTTGCCTCTGCTGCTCACTGAGCCCTGACGTCTGCTCCCTGGGTGTTGAGTGCTCACAACCTGAAGGATGTCAGAGGCAGTGGGTGCTCAGAGAAGAGGAGGGAGCAGCCTGTGGTCCCGACTGTGTTCCCTGACTAGGCATCTCCCGGACTCTTCCTGCTCAGGCTTCTTGTCCGTGCCCCCCTTGATGCTGCTGTGTTTGCGGCAGCTTGATTCTGGGGCCCAAGTTCTGTGTATAACTTGGAACCCGGGGCTCTGCCTTGGGAGCACTCTGCCAGGCCCTCCTGCAGTGCACGGCTAAGTGGAGCTGCCAGGGCGACTGAGGGGAAGTGCAGGCGTGACCAGGCTTGCCTCGCACAGATGACACAGCCAGTGAGCAGCCGCCCTGGGCGGAGAGAAGGCCGCCCGTCATCTCCCCCCTCAGTGTGTGCTGGGCGCATTCCCACTGGCCTGTGAACCTGCCGTCTCACCTGCTGGAACAAGGTTAATCTGACGGCCCTCGGCAGAATGGGGCCAGCTACCCCAGGTGAGTCAGGCTTCTACACCACCGGCCTTGACTGCAGGCCAGACTGTCTTGAGAGCCTGCTCCCAACCTCATTAGGGCCTCACAGTGAACTCTTAAGGGTGGCTGTGATCATTTCCATCTCAAGGACAAGGAGACCGACTGGGAGATCAAGCCAATCCCCCAGGGCTCCCGCAAGCATCAGGAGGCCTCTCCCTGGCACCGTGCCCCAGGATAACCCAGCAGGCCCCAACTGCTTCCATACTGAACTTGACCTCACTCAGCTCCTTCACAACAGACACGTCCAGGGATGGGATTCCAGGGGGAGGGGGCCAGGGTGACGGAAGGGGCAACACGGAGCCCTCCTGACAGGAGCTCGATCAGGAGCAAGGGTGTTGGAAGTAGAGAGTAACTGAGTTTCTAGGTTGGGCAGCCCAGCAGGGCTGATGGTCCAGCATGGAGAGCACATGAGGTGAGAGGAGAAGGTTGTGGACATGAGATGGGGGAGGGGCTGCCAGATACACAGGTCTGGGGCTGAAAGGAGGTCTGGCTGAAGGAATAGTTCATTACAGGGTGGTACAATTTTGAGAGCATGAAGCTGTAGACGAAACTGCAGCATCTGGGCAGGACCAGCTTGCTTGAAGCTAACCAAAACCCAAGCCAGTTTAGGCAAAAAAAGGGGCACCGATAATCTCCCAAAACCAGGAAGCACCACTGTGGCTGGATCTAGAGCTCAGGTGCTGCCTCTCCTCAGCCCCTGATTCTCCAGCTGGCTCTTCCCTTTGCGGCCATATGGTGCTCTCCTCACACAGCTCCAGACCTCCTTTCTTGGAGTTCCACCAGAAGTCCCAGGGCAGGCTCTCATTGGGCCAGTCTGGTCACATGCCCATCTGGGGGCCAATCATGTGGTGGTGCAGAGGCAGGGAAGTGCTGATTGGCAGGGCCTGTGGGACACGTCCCTGGGAGGGATGGCAGGATCAGTGGGATAGTGCTAGCCAGCATGGGGATGGAGCAGGAAAGAGAACAGAGTCTACACAGGTATTGGGGCCTTGGAGGGGGGCACCCTGGGTTTGGTGATCAGGACACAATGGATTCTGTCTGAGTGACTGGGCTGCTCCCAGCAGTGACCAAGGTGTGTGAGCAGCCCTCTGGAGGCCAGAGTCATGCCCACCCTTCTCTCCTGTTCTCCCTTTCAGGAATGAGCACGCCAGGCTCCTCACCACAGCACCGTCCAGCTGGCGTCAGCCCATTGTCCCTGAACACAGAGGCAAGGAGACAGCAGGCCCAGCAGGTGTCGCCCACCCTTTCCCAGCTGTCACCCATCACTCAGGTGTGAGGGCGTGGTGGGGTGGGGCGGGGAGGCGTGGCCTGCTCTGCCCCTCAGGGAAGCCTCCCTCTCCTTCCAGGGGCCTATAGAACCTTGAAGACAAACGTTCCCAACATTTCTGGCTATTTGTCAAAATTTCAAGCGCATGAAAATGTATTAAGTACTGGCCTGGAGTCTCTTGTAGCTGTCATGGGCAGATTTGTGTGACTGGGTGTCCTTCTTTATGTCACTTTCCCTTCTTGAGGATCTAGTTGAATTTCTCCAAAATGAGATGTTTAGAGAGGTTTTTTGTTTTTTCAATTTACCATAATTTTGTTTCCTCTGCTTTTTTTGGTAGCTCATATGTGTCTAGGAATTGGTCTCTTTCATCTAGATTGTACAGTGTGCTGTCATATGATCATTCATAGCACTCCTAATTCTGTTCTTTGAAGTTGGTCGTAATGTTCCCACTTTTGTTTCTGGTTTCAGTAATTTGATTCTTCTCTTTTTTACTTAGTCAATTTAGGGCCTTTATGGCCCTAAATTAGGAAGCATTCCCTCCTCTTTTGTTTCTTTGGAAGCATTTGAGAAACGCTGGTGCGGATTCTTTAAATATTTGGTAGAATTCACCAGCAGAGCCCCTGGGTCTTAGCCTATCCTTGTTGGGAAATTTGAGGGTTTTTTTTTTTAAGTTTTAACTTAAATTCCAGGTGGGTAACGCACAGTGTAATATTAGTTTGAGGTGTATGATACAGTGATCCAGCATTCCATGCATCACCCGCTGCTCATCACAAGTGCACGTCTTCATCCCCATCACCTATTTCCCCCGTCCCCCCATCTGCCTTCCCTCTGGCAACCATCAGTGTGTTCTCTGTGGCTAACACTTGGTTTCTTGGTTTCTCTCTCTCTTCTTTTTTTCCTTTGCTCGTTTGTTTTGTTTCTTAAATCCCACGTATGAGTGAAATCATACGGTATTTGTCTTTCTCTGACTTATTTCACTTAGCGTGATACTCTCTAGTTCCATCCGTGTCATTGCAGATGGCAAGATCTCATTCTTTCTTTAAATTTATTTTTACTTAGGGGCGCCTGGGTGGCCCAGTCGGTTAAGCGTCCGACTTCAGCCAGGTCACGATCTCGCGGTCCGTGAGTTCGAGCCCCGCGTCGGGCTCTGGGCTGATGGCTCAGAGCCTGGGGCCTGTTTCCGATTCTGTGTCTCCCTCTCCCTCTGCCCCTCCCCCGTTCATGCTCTGTCTCTCTCTGTCCCAAAAATAAATAAACGTTGAAATTTATTTTTACTTATTTATTTATATTTCATTTTTTGAGAGAGAGAGAGATTGCTTGAGCGGGGGTTGGGGGTGGGGGAGAGAATCCCAAGCAGGCTCCATGCTAAGCATCACAGGGCTCAATCCTGTGACCCTGGGATCATGACCTGAGTCGAAATTAAGAGTTGGCCACTCAACCAGCTGAGCCACCCAGGTGCCCCAAGATTTCATTCTTTTTTTATGACTGGATAGTATTCCTTTTTTTTTTTTTTTTAAGTTTTTAAATTTATTTTGAGAGAGAGAGACAGAGAGAGAGAATCCCAAGCAGGCTCCACACTGTCAGCCTGGAGCTTGACTTGGGGCATAAGCCCACGAACTGTGAGATCATGACCTGAGCCAAAATCAGGAGTCAGATGCTTAACCCACTGAGACACCGAGGAGCCCCCACATCTTCTTTATCCATTTATCAATCAATGGATACTTGGGCCACTTCCATAATTTGGCTATTGTAAATAATGCTGCTGTAAACACTGGGGTGCATGTATCCCTTTGAATTAGTATTTTTGTATCCTTTGGCTAAATACCTAGTAGTGGGATTGCTGGATTGTAGGGTAGTTAGTTCTGTTTTTAACTTTTTGAGGAAACTCCATATTGCTCTCTAGAGTGGCTGCACCAGTTTTCATTTCTGTCATCAGTGCAGGAGGATTCCCCTTTGTCTACATCCTTGCCAACACTTGTTGTTTCTTGTGTAGTTAATTTTAGCCATTCTGACAGGTGTGAGGTGATAGATTGGCATTTCCCTGATGATGAGTGATGTTGGGCATCTTTTCATGTGTCTTTTGTCCATCTGTATGTCTTTGGAAAACTGTCTATGCATGTCTTCTGCCCATTTTTTAATTGGATTATTTGGTTTTGGGGTGTTGAATTTTGTAAGTTCTTTATATATTCTGGATACTAACCCTTTATTGGGTATGTGATTTCCAAATATTTTCCATTGGGAGGTTTTTGATGACTGATTCAATCTCCTTTCTTGCTATATAGGTCTATTCAGATTTTCTATTTCTTCTTGGATCAGTTTTGGTAGTTTGTGTGTTTCCAGGAATTTGTCCGTTTTGCCTGTTTTTTTAAAAATCCTTAATAGGTAATATTTTTGTTGTCTGTTTTTTAACATAACCTCAATGGCACTATCTACCTATAACACAACTGATAGGCATACCTTCCACTGCCTGGCCTCAGCCCGTTCCCCTCTGTGTCTCCCGCCTGCTTGTTCAGATCAGGCTCCAGACAGAGCCATGGGTAGCTTCTGGCAGTGTGTCTTCAGTCTCTCAATCTGTGACCCCTGCGCCTTCTCCCTTAGACCTGCCTGCCTTTCCTGGAAACTGTTTTTTGTTCATGTAACCGCCACTTATTAGAGGCTGGGCCTTCTGTTCTGTGTTATATCCTGTAGCTCCTGGCCACATCCAACCTCCCTGAGAGGGCAGGAGCCCCAGCCTGCCCCAGGAACTGTCCATATAGACTCACAAATGTTGAAAACTTCCCTCTAACCAGGAAAAATTTCTCTTTCCACTCCAAGAAGGCCTGAGCTGATCGTTACTGAGTGGCCACACCACCATCTCCATCACCCAGAGTGGTCTAGGCACAGGCTGCCTGCTGGGTTGCCGGAGTGTGGAGCCCTGAGCCTGAGCGGGTATGGAAGGTAGTGCCCGCCTCTCGGCGTGTGGCAAAGGAAAGGCTCGTTGGGTGCAGGGCACAAACAGCTGGATTAGAAGCCCAGGTCCTGTCCAGGTGCAGCCTAACCCTCTGTGGCCCTGGGAGAGGCCTGTCCTCTCTAGGGGGTCCAAGGTCTGGATGCCCCTTTGTTTATCCATAACATCTTTGCTGAGCATGCCAGGCCATGGGGCCCCCCTGGGGACCAGGTACTCATAGTCTGGCCTCTTCTGCCCAGTGGCCTCCCACGTGACGCCCTCCTCTTCCCCCAGGCTGTGGCCATGGATGCCCTGTCTCTGGAGCAGCAGCTGCCCTACGCCTTCTTCACCCAGGCGGGCTCCCAGCAGCCACCACCGCCACAGCCACAGCCCCCTCCACCACCACCACCTGCGTCCCAGCAGCAGCCGCCCCCGCCACCCCCACAGGTGCCCGTCGGCCTCCCCCCAGGCGGCCCCCTGATGCCAAGCGCCAGCCTGACGCGGGGGCCCCAGCTGCCCCCGCTCGCGGTCACGGTACCGTCCTCTCTCCCCCAGTCCCCCCCAGAGAACCCAGGCCAGCCGCCGATGGGGATCGACATCACCTCGGTAAGCCTAAGATGGGGTCGTGTGGGGCCTGGTTCGGGGCGGGGGGGTGGCTCGTGGATCCCAGGGGCTGTGGGAGACCCTCATTGGGCTCCCAAGGCCCAAAGACTCAGGTGTGTCTGGCTGAAGCCTCCTCACGGCTCCCCTTCAAGACCAGCTTGGCCAGGGGTCAGGGCTGAAGCAAGCACTGCCGGGCCAAGGTTGTCATCCCTTGTACTGATGGGGAAGCTGAGACACAAGCAGGGATCATTCGTCCCAAACTTCACCCAAGATGGACTATATATACTGTGTCTGACTGCAAAGCCTCTCCCATGCCCTTTGATGCCCAGTACTTCAACCCTTCCCATCCAAAAACGGCTCCCTTGGAGGCAGGGAGGACACAGAACTCTCAGGGCCTGGGGAACAGACTGCTGGGACTTAGGAGGACAGAGTTGAACTTGGAGGAGAAGGGATGAATCCAGCCCTGTGGTTCATGCAGCACAGTGCCCTGGGCCAGAGACGTGCAATTTAGACCTTGGGACTCCCTGCTTGGGGCCTGGGGTCCTACAGCTCAGACCATGGGACCCTTTGCCTGGACCTGGGCTCAGGGTAATGGGTGCTTGATTTTGACCTCTGCACCCCCAAACCTTCTCGAGTGTTCAGACTTTCACCTTGGTTGCCCTGGTGGGAAGGGAGTGGTCTCGGCTATCTTTGACCATATTTAGAGCAATGGGGACTACGTTTAGGGTACAGCAAGCCCTCTCCACTCAGCCCTTGGCTGCCAACCCCAAGATAAGTGTCATCAAAACATGATGTGCTCTGCAGAGACTAGGCCCCCTGAGCTGGGTGGGGTAGGTGAAGAGAGACCTGTTTCCAAGCTGCTCTGACCCCTCAGAGGGCAAACCCCAGGGGTCCCCCGGACAAGAATGCGCACAAGCCTTTTCTTTGTCAGAAACATGGCTGGTGTGGGGGCAGCTCTGATGGCGGAGCCTGCTTGGAGTACCTCATTCCCTGACGCCCTCCAGCGGTGATGCCTCACTTTTGAGCTGGGCAGACAATGGAGGCAGGGATGTCTGGGCCAGGTGCACAGATGTTACCCCTCCACCCCCAGGGCTCTCTGTTGCCTTGCGCCCCTTGGGGGCAAGGGCTCTGGTTGCCTCTTTCTTGAGTTCGTGCAGCCTCCAATGAGCAAGGAGAACATCCCTCTGGACAGTTTCCTCTTTCCAACTCTGAGAAGGCCCGAACCGGTCATTGCCAAGTGACCGTGCTGGCGCCTCCCACACTGATACCTTGCCTATTGTGCCCCCGTGCCCCTCCCAGGCTCAACCCCTATTCCAGACTACTCAGAACAGGCCACTGAGGAAATGGAGGAGACCGAGCATTTATGGGGCCCTGGGCTGGTCAGCCGGGCCTCAGTGAACAACAGGCCCAGAGAAGTCAGGGAGCTTGCCCAGAGGCACACAGCAGGTCCTGGGTGGACTGGGACCAGAGCAGGGGCTAAATCCAGGTCCTGCCCCAGCCCGTCCTGCCCCTGGTGAGAAGCTAAGGCCCTCTGTCCTTCAGGTGAGGAGGTGGCCGCCCCTGGGAAGTCTCTGGACAGCAAATGCATCAGGCTCGTCCCAAGCGGTGCCGGTGTAGTGACTGCCGGGTACCGGACGTCTTGCGGTGTGCCCCGCATGGCCTTGTTTGTCGGTCCCACCACCCCTCGAGGTGGGCAGGATGTGCTGTTGCCCAGAGTCGGCAGCAGAAGGCGGCGGCTGCCTGCCCGGCCCTGGGCCTTGTGTTGCCCACGTGCGTGTGGGTGTGTCTGTGTGTACACAGGTATGGCTGTGTGCACACGTGTGTATGTGGGTGCGGGTGTGTGTTCGTGTGGGTGCTCTGAAGCCTGCCAAGCTAAGGTGGACCCCTCCGCCCCCCGCCACGGTCCTCCGGCGCGATTCCGTGAAGCTGGGTTCTCTGACCACGCCCCTCCCCCTCCCCCAGCCTCCGGGAGCTGGGTTTGGAGACACGTGCCCGAAAGGCCCCGGGCTCCGACAGGGCTCAGGGACCCGCACCACTTGCAGGTGCTCCTGGTACCGTGCTCACCCACTGGGCGGGGGGTCTTCGGGGGGATGCTCGGCGGGGAACGGCCAGTCCCAGGAAGCCAGGCCCGGGGCCCCTCGCGCGTCCTGACCTGTCTGTCGTCGCAGGCGCCGGCTCTGCAGCAGTACCGCACTAGTGCCGGCTCCCCGGCTAACCAGTCTCCCACCTCACCTGTCTCCAATCAAGGCTTCTCCCCCGGGAGCTCCCCGCAAGTAAGGGACACCGCCTCCCCCCTCCTGGCACCCCGCGCCCCAGCGTTGCTTCGCGCCCCCTCCCCCCCCGCGTCCCCCACCATCTGTGCCTCGCTCCATCCCATCTCGTCCACTCCGCTGGGGCAGGGAGGAGAAGGCGTCGCCCCACCAGGCCCGGCTCAGGAGCTGCCACGTTCCCGCCGTGTCTTTGTGGCCGGTGCGGAGCCCGAGCTGGAGGCGGTGGGCTCCTCGCCTGCCTTCGTGACCTCGGTGTTGGCCACACCCCCAGGCTTCTTGCCAGGGTCACCCCGGGGTCCCACAGCCTGTGCACACATCCCCACGCGGGCCTGCCCGCCCGAGGCTCCCCAGAGTGGAGGAGGGCTCCACCTGCTCTGGGGCACAGCTGAGGTGGTGGCCGGCCTGTGACTGGGGCTCTGACTCCTCAGACTCTTCTCCCTCTGCCTCACAGAAGGGTGTGTCCTCACAGGAAGCTTCTCTGAGTGGGGTCCATGTCCCCATCTCACAGATGAGGAGACTGCGGCTTGCCCCAGGCAACAGGCGTGACTCGACCACATCCATCAGATTTGGGTTTTTTCCCCAACGCGGTTGGACCCCAACCTGTGACACACATACATGCAACATACCCCCATCTGGGTTCCTCAGGAGTCCCCTTAGCACAACTCTCAGCTTATAACCAAATTCTGTCTGCAACATTCCACCAGAGAAGAGGTGCCCACAGAGCTGACATCAGGGCCCGAAATTTCCAGGCTGTAGAGCCTCCTCAGGACCCCGCCACGCCGTCCCCAAAATGTCACCAAGCTGAGAAGCTCCTAGGAGCCTCTTAGCAGTGCCTGAGGCCCTGAAGCCTCATTTTTGGTTCAGGGCACAAAAGAGAAAGGATTTTCCTCCCCTCCTAAAGAAGGAGAAGAGCTGTCTCACCAGGCAGGACCATGCAAGAACAGTGTTGAGTTCCCTGGTCCGGGGGACGTGTGGCCCGCTGTCCCCATTTCCCCAGCTCTCAGAAGTACGCCCACATGGGGCCCTGTGTGTTGAGATGGCAGGTGTCCTGTTCAGGAAAGGCTGTTCTCATGGTTCCATCTGCTGTAGGAGGAGCTCTCCTAGGATCCTTCCTCCACCACCCAACAGTGGCCTGGGTCCTGCTGGGACCATCTGTGTGCAGCTTCCTGCTCCATAGGCAGGTGGGGAGGGCATCAGTGAGCTCAGGGCAGGCCAGAGGTCAGTTTGGTATCTGTGGGCTCTGGATACATCGACACCGGTTCTGAGCCCTGGTGGCTCCCGAGAAGTGTCTAGTCTGGTCACGTGGTGTCATGGGATGCCGAGGAGGGGGAGAAGCTGGTCCAGGCAGGGGAAATGGCGAGTGGGGCCTATTCCTGAGGCTGGTCCTTGAATAATGTCTCTTTTTGTACAGGAGGCAGGAGAGGAATTCGGGGGTGGAGCAGATTTCTCAGTAGAGATTTGCCTAGACCAAGGCGGGTTGGTCCATCCTCGGCAGAAAGCGTGTTGCCGTCTTGTGAAGCCTGTGTCTGTGTGTTGGTCTGTCCATCCATCCGCTGGGTGCTGGCAAGGGAGGTGGGCCGCTCAAGTGGCTGTGAGGTCAGGGCTGTCATGTTACCTGGACCCAGCCAGACATGGGCCTGACATGGCCAAGAGGCCCACTAGGGGGCAGACCATGCTGGGTGGGCGGCGCCAGGCCTGGCTTCATGCTGCACCTGGATCCCTAGGTTGCACTCAGTGGCCCCGTGGGCCGGGGCCTCCCCTCACCTCCCCGGCCTCGAGTGGACATTGTGTCTGTCTGGCTGCACCTCGGGCCTTAGGCAGCTGGCCTTTGGTACTGTGTGCTGTGCTCCTCCCTTCCACCCTGAGCAGACCTTTCTGGCAAACTCTGATGGCAGCCTCACAAACGAAACCTTAGCCTGGGTCCCCTGCTTGTGTTGGGCCTCTTTGAGTCCAAAGCCACGGGGATGGAAACAGGTACCCCAGAATAGACCTGCTGCTTCTTCTATAGGGAAACCCATCCACAACCTTGCAGCCCCCTTTTCCAAACCTGAAGCTGGCTATATTTAGGGCAAAGGTGGCATTTTTGCCACATTGGCCGTTTTTCTTTCTGCTCTCAGCCCACTGACCAAGGAGGAAACAGACTTGTGTCCGGGCTGGGGATCTGTTTCCTGCGGCCTGGTGCCTCATGTGAGGTCTGGCCACGATGCACTGGCTGTCCCTCCTCCCGTCCATGTCCCACCGGGCTCCACCCTGCTCTCTCTCTGGCATCATAGGAATAAGCAGGGGCTCCAAGCTCTTGTTTCTGGTATCTCTTTTGCCTATGAGGGTCCCCAGTCCCCTGCTCTTCTGGGAGCAGACCTGTCTCCCGGCTAGCCGTGGAAGAATGGGAGTTGGGCTGCCTGCCCACCCGTGGGTCCTCGGGTCCCCCAGGCAGGCAGCCATGGACAGATAGGTAGACGGGGCTTTCTGTGTGCCTGTCTTATGTTCGCTTGGCCAGCATCTGGCTCTGTGCGCCTGTCCTGTCCACATGTATGGCCTGCTACCATGTCCCATGTCTCCCTGGGGGCCTGACAAGGTTCACCAAGTACACTTCTCATCCTGAAATTCAGAGCACCTACTGCCTTGGCCCCGGTCACATATTTTACTCTGGAACCCTTCAGGCGGGGTTCCCAATCCCTGTGGCCCCCCTGTCTTCCATCTGATGGAAACCAGGTCACCCATTCCTGGGTTCAAGTAGAGGAGATGGAGGATGGCTCTTTGGGGGCTATTGGGATACTGAGGCCCCCCAGGAGCAGGTGGCGGAAAGAAACATCCTGAGATTGGGGAGCACCCTGCTCAGAGTGAGCCAGGCACCCCTCCATCCTGGAAGTTGTGGGCTTTCCCAAGAGGCCTGAGGTAGATGCTCAGCCTTCTTTATCCTGAGCATCCTCCGGGAAGTTCCAGGGGCCTCCCTGTGGGCACAACCAGCCTGAGCCCCAGCAAGCCCCCGACCTGGTCTTGGGGACCGTGATGACAGCAGGCCTCTCTTCTGTCTGCAGCACTCCTCCACCTTGGGCAGCGTGTTTGGGGACTCGTACTATGAGCAGCAGATGGCGGCCAGGCAGGCCAATGCTCTGTCCCACCAGGTGAGCGGGTGCCCGGGTCACAGCGCCCACAGCTTACCCGGACGCTTACCCGGACCCCGCCCGCCCCTCGGGCGTGAGCTTCGCTCTTAAGGCTCCCTCCTGTCTCCAGGCCTTGGAAGGGGTGGCTTGGCTTATGCCTCCCCAGGCATCTGTGCCTGGCCCACAGAATGAGGCCAACAGCAGAGGGGGAGGAAGGGTGGGCGGTGAACACTGGCAGGGACAGGCAGTGGCTGTAGCATCGGTGCCTCGGCGTGGGCCGTGCATGTGGGTTTACCGGGAGGTAGAGCTGGCTCCGCGTGGAGGCCAGGGTCTGGGGCGTGTGGGCATGAGAAGGGTTGGCCGCTTCCTGGAGCAGGTCACGCACCCGTCCCTCCTTCCATCCATCCATCCATCCAGTGAGCCCTGAGGGGGCCGTGTGCAGGCAGGCCTCGGCAGGTTCAGAGAGGGCGGAGGGGGAGACCCTGGGCATAGGATCTCATGCTCAGCAGCCCCGAGTGTCTGAGCGTGGGTGCTGGGCGTCTTGCAGAGGAGGTGGTCCCGGCTGCCACGGGGCAGGCCAGCCGGCAATAGCCAGGGGCTCAGCAGGGCCGGCCTCACGCCCGTGTGCTTCCCCTGGCAGCTGGAGCAGTTCAACATGATGGAGAACGCCATCAGCTCCAGCAGCCTGTACAGCCCGGGCTCGACGCTCAACTACTCGCAGGCGGCCATGATGGGCCTCACGGGCAGCCACGGGAGCCTGCCAGACACACAGCAGCTTGGCTACCCCAGCCATAGCAGCATCCCCAACATCATCCTCACAGGTGAGGCCACGTGTGTGGCATCCCGGCCGGGGGTCTTGGGCAGAGTGGGGGGCCCGGCAGCTGCGAGAGGCCTCATCCCCGGGAGAGACGGCGCCCCCGCCCTGCACGATGAGTCGTGACAGGACTGGGCCGAAGGAGGCCAGACCCCACCAACTTTGACTCGTTGCCGGGTTGTGGGACAGGCCAGGGGGACACACGCCGGACCCTGAACCGGGCTTCCAGTGTCCCATGCTCAGAGCAAGAACAGGACAGAGCCAGTCACTCACCCGGCCCCGTATCTGCTCCCCAGGTCCCTGAACCCCATTAGCTGAGAATAGTGGGATTGCAGGTGACTAGGGGGTGGGCCCTGCACGGCAGGGCTTGTCACATGCAGCCAACATACATGCGGCAGGCCACACAGCAATGAGCATCCCAACGAGCACAGCGCCCAGGCTCCTAGGGACGTGCATAGCACACGTGAGTAAGTCCCTGCTCCACGTGGCATAGAACCCAGACCCTTTGCTGCCTCTGTTCCACCCTGTAGATTGTGGGTTTTATTGAAGAAAGAAGCAATTTTCTTCTAAGCCAGGACTGTCTCAGGATTGAGGGTGACACCCCCTGGTGGTCCCGCTGACATCTCCAGGACGGAGAAGTCCGTGGCCAGGACCCCTAGAGGCCTAGTGCTTCCTCCCTGCCCCAGGGGTGTGAGCAGTGGTCTGCAGGAGATGCTCTGGGGGTGGAAGCTTCAGACTCGAAAGAAGGATCAGGCTCCTGTGATGGCCACAACAGCCCAGAAGGACTTTTATACCCCTGTCTCAGACTGGGAAACTGAGGCCTAAGGTCTCATTGCAAGTAGAAGAGAGAGCCTAGGTTTGAATCCGGGTCTCTCTGGGGAGAACTCAGACATCCCCCCAACCCACAGGGAGGGTCCCTGATGCACACGTGCACACACACCCCGGTTTGCTTCTCAGTGGCGTACATGGAGGAGACCTCCTGGCAGAGCAGGAAAGGCCCCTGCTCCTGCCAGGTCACACTAAACATTTGACCTGGCTCTTAGCTCAGGGCTTCCCAGCCTTGGCACTGCTGATAACGAGGGGCTAGATCTTTCTCTGGGGTGGTGGGACCATCCTGTGCTGAGCAGCATCCCTGGTCTCCACCCACCTGATGCCACTAGCATTCCCTCTTCTCTAGTCATGACAAGTAAAAATGTCCCTCGACATTGCCAGTGTCCCCTAGAGGGCAACCCCCCACGTAAGCACCCCTGGTGTGGCCCAAGCCCCTCTTCCCTGAGCACTGACAGGGGCCGCGGAGGCACAGGGCGTGGGGTCAGAGAGCCAGGGCCACGCTGAGACTTGTTTGTCCTGTGTCCCCCCCCCACCCCCACCCCCACCCCCGGCTCCAGTGACGGGAGAGTCCCCTCCCAGCCTCTCTAAAGAACTGACCAGCACACTGGCCGGGGTCGGTGATGTCAGCTTCGACTCGGACAACCAGTTCCCCCTGGACGAACTCAAGATTGACCCCCTGACCCTGGATGGACTGCACATGCTCAACGACCCCGACATGGTCCTGGCCGACCCGGCCACCGAGGACACCTTCCGGATGGACCGTCTGTGAGCTGCACACCCGGCACATCGCCGCCCAGCCCCCGGCTCCATCACCCCGCCGGTCAGTGGTCCCGACGGCGTCTCCCTGAGCCCAGGGACGGCCGCGCTCCGTCCTTCGCAAACGGCCGAGCTTGTGATTCTGAGCTTGCAATGCCGCCAAGCGCCCCCTGCCCACCCGCCCGCCCCCCAGCTGTCCACCTCCCTTGGGAGGCCGCGTGTCACCCCCGCGGAGACTCCCTGCGCGTGCTCTCTCGCCCCCCACCCTGGGCCATGAGCCGTCCCCCTGTAAAATGCGGAAAGCGTGTTGGGGAGGGCCGCCGGCCTGGAGGGGGCGCTGTGGTCCACGGCGGCGGTGGGCTGAGGTGCATTTTCCGACTGTTGTCCAGCTCTCACTGCCTTCCTTCGTTCCTGGTCCCCCGACCTGCCCGCCACCCCCAGCCCGAGGTTAGGTAGAGAGCCAGCCCCACCCTGCCAAGGGGAGAAGGCACCAGAGAGAGGGGCAGACACAAAGCGAAATAAACACTATTTTGACTGCTGTCTTTTATATTTCTGAGCACATTCAGAGAATGCTAGAATCCATCCCATGGAGGTAGAATATAAAAGGTGTGAACAGAGCATGCAAAGCAGCTAAATCTTCCTGGGGCCCTTGCTCCCGCTTTGCCCACCCCCAGCCAGGTCCCTCTGTGGCCGCCTTTGCCCTGAAAGTGAAGCGCCCGGCCAGGACGAAAGGGCCTTCCAGGGGATGCATGTGGAGGCAGGGGTTGTTTCTGGGGGTTGTTTTCATCTCTCAACCTGTTTTCATCTTTTCTTCTCTGTACCTTGGTCACTGTCACTGTTATTTAAAGAATGGGGTGGGGAGGGGGCGGCCAGGGCATTTTTGTTGTGTTATTGTTTGTTTGTTTCTTTTGGTTTGTATTTACACTTTGGTTGTAGACAAGTAGCTGACTCTTTTGATCCAATACTTGCCTGAGAGCATGTTTTTATTCCAGAAATCCCATGTTATATATTTTTTAAGCTAACTGGAAGCAGTCTGCTGCCTGCCCGGATCTGAGCTGTGTCTCTGGCCGTTTTAGCTAAGGCCCACATTATCTCAAAACGGAAGGGCTGAGTGAGGGCGGATTGGGCCTGGTAGGCTCTCTGGCAGAAGCTTGAGGTGGCTAGAGGTGCCTCCGCTCCAGCCACGTGAGAGGCAGAATTCCAGGAGGGAGCCACGGCTTTTATTAAGGGTCTCTCCGAGACCCAGCTCTGCCTGGCCATCCTCAAGGTGCCCGCTGGTCTTCAGGGAGGACTAGTCCCAGACCCCGAGACTGGTGGCAACTGCAGCCCCTCTGTCCTGACATCCCCAAGATGAGGCTGTCCTCTTGCCCCCCACCCCGAGAGCCAGCTGACATTCGTCCCCTTCAGCTACCCCTTTCATGGTTCCTCCCGGCAGGGCTGGATTCGGGGGGCAAAGAGCAGTGTTGTCGTAGCGGGAGGTTTCCAGGTGCCTCTTGAAGTGCCTCCGGAGGCCGTGGTGACCATCAGGGCTCGGCCACCGTGCCGGGGGCTGTCCCTGTACCCTCCAGGCCCCGGGAGGGGTGACGGGGCTGTCTTTGTTTTCCGTCAGCTGCTCTGAAATAGGAACTTCTGTTGCAGTCCCTCCGAAGCCGCATCCTGAGCTCTTGCTGGCTCCTTGGCCTGCAGGCCGGGCCCGCACCTTCTGCTCGGTGTGATTCTTCTCTGTGGCGTCGCAGCCACTGCCTCTGGGTCTCAAGAGCCCTCGCCTCTGTCCGTGGGAGCCAGATTTGATCTAATGACATCCATCTCTCTTGTTCCTGGGCCGGGCTGTTAGCACGTGGCCAAGTGACTGGGCTGCCACAGGTGTAAGAAGGCCCCCTCCTCAGTCATTTGGCCCCTGATACCCTCGTCTGGGCTAAGGGACACGGGGTTAGTCCGGGGTTAGTCCGTCCAGGTCAAGGGCCCAGCCTCTTACTGAGGTAGGGGCTGGGAGCAAAGAGTGAGACTTTTTTTTTTTTTTTTTTTTTTTTTTTTTAAGAAAACTACATGTACATAGAAGAGTTTGATTACCATTAGACTTGTATGTAGAACTTTTTAAAAAATGGCCTTAATAAAATTATAAACCTTCCTGGATGCAATTTTCAAACAAGGCATCGTGGACCCCATGTGGGAGCCTCGTCAGCCCGTATTTCCTGTCTGCCCGGCACCCAGTTCTCAGTGCAGATGGGCAGGAGAGGGAGGGTGTCCACCCCTGCAGCCTGTTTCCAGCATCCTCTTGGCCAGGGGCACAGGCGACATTGTATTTACATGGCCACTTCGGCTCATGAGGGGCATAGGTGCAGTTTTCCCAGGGAGGGGGTCCCAGCCAGGAGCCAGTGGCCAGGCATCCCTGTGTCCTCAAAGGGTTCATACCCCTGCCTGGGCCTGGGCAGACCTCCTGAGGTCTGCAACAGGGGATTTTGTTTATTTCTTAAATATTGCTTCTCTACTAAATATTCTTGAATTGCCAAGACTTCCTGAAACAGGACAGCCTAAGGGAACCAGCCCTTTAACTTGTGATGTGAAAATACTGTGATTTCAGGCGAGCTGCGCCGTGAGGGGGTGGGCCGGGGCCCCTGAATATTGTATATAGACCCCGCCGCCTGTGTCCTCGCTCGCTCGTTCTGGACAGGCCTGGATGCTCAGCCCACATGAAGTCAGAGGCTAGGCCTGTCTGTCCCCCCACCGCTGCCCCCTGAGTGCTCCTGATTTCAGTCCCCTACAGCTGTGCGAATTTCTGCCCCAGGAACACAAACCGAACAGTGTGTTCCCACCTGCCTCAGTTTACCCTCTGTCCTCCAAGCCCCCAGGGCAATGAGTTTATTACCCCCACAGAGGCTGTGGGCCAAAGTAGAGCCCGGGATCAGCCCCTCTCTGTGTCCTTCAGAGAAGAGGGTTTATGCCACCACCCATCAAAGTCACCCCCCACACGCAGTGTCCAGGGCTGATGTGGGGGAGGAGAAGGGGTCTTGTCGGGATCGTGTTCCCTGTCACAGGTACCCATGCCAACCTCCTTCCCCACTACGTCCTTACCAGGGAGAAAACAGGCAGCACTCTTCGGGGACATCCCGCATTCCCCCCACCCCCGCCATTCTCCTCACATGCCCTGCTTCCTTCTGACATACTTCTGGGCAGGAAGCGGTGGGGGTGGGGTGGGGTGGGGCGGCCCCTTGGGGCAAGAGGCCCTGAGACCCTCAGTGGAAAGCTCAGGGGGCAAGTTGACCCTTTAGCAAAATTTAGGGGCCACAGCTGACAGTATCCAAAAACTGTCTACACTCTCCTGTGGGGGATAAGCCAGAGAAGGAGCCCTAATTGTGGTGGGTCCAGTCCCCCCTGCCATTGCTGTCCATAGGATTCCCTGGGACTAGCAAGGCCTAAGGGGAGGGCAGCCGTGTGTGTTTGGGGCCTTGCCCCAGCAGCACCTCCACCCGGACCTCCCTGCTGGCTTCTGAGCCACCTGCCTGCCCCAAGGGTGTGCACTGAGCGCAGGGGTCCCGAGACACTCAGGCTGGCCTTTGCAGCCTCTTTCTGCTCTTGTCTACTTGTGGGTTTTGGGGGGCTGGGAAAGGAGGGTTCTGATGTCCGTGTGTTTGGCATGGTTTCTTTGGGTGGCTGAGCTCCCCGGAGGATGCCTAGCCAAGTGGGCCCTGTGGTGAGGCCCGTGTGTCATAGTGGGGCAGATGAGAATGGACATCGAACGCTCTGAGACCCCCACACGGAGGGTGAGAGGCTCTGTGTCCATCCGTATGTCCAGCGGTGGGTGTCCAGTTTTTGAGCTGTATGCCAGGTGCTAGCTGTGGCCCGGTCAGGATGGGAGCAGGCGCCGGGTCTTTGGGGGGCTGAGTGGGGCTCAAGCAGTAGAGACTGCCTTCCCCACCGTCCAGCATCCTGGGCCCAATGAGCCCCCATGAGGGACTATCCTTAGAGGGGCCCCCAGGGCAGCCGAGGACACATGGGAACGTGCCCCCTCCCCAGACCTCCACATCTCAGCCGACCCTGAGCTGGTTCATAACCAAGCATCCTTCCAAACTCCCAGCCCCATCTGGATTCTGGGTTTACTGCATTTCCAAAGAAAGCATCCCCACTCCTAGGTACAGTCTGGGTGTGGTAAGGCCTGGCGGTTATTGGGGAGCCCTCCACTCCCCACCCCCAGTCCTGACAAAGCACCTGCACCCACCACCCTCACTGGGTTCTGATGGACCTGTAGGTAGAGGCCACAGAGGCTCTCATTGTGGGGGTAGGGTAGGGGGGCCACAAGGTCAAGGGTATCCGGTGCCCCTGGTCTTGACCCATCACCCCTGCAGGTGATGCTCCAGGAGAGGGAGCTGTGGCCCCCTGAGCCCTTCCCACTTGGCTTGCAGAACTGTGGGGAGGACTGTGTGCCTCCCCCCACTGCTGGAGGCCTGCCCGGGGTGAGTGGGCAGCTAGGTCTGTTTCTGCTCCCGTTCTCCTTGGAACCTGTGCCTCCACCTTCTGGGGGTCTCACAGTGTGTGACTAGGGGTTCCTGGTACACTCCTCCATCAGGCCCTGCCCTACCATCTCAGCCTGAGCTGACTCTCCTTGGTTTCTCTTGGCCTTTGGCCTCCAAGGTTCCTGGTTGGGTGGGGCTCAGTGCCCTTTCATAACCCTTAGCCACAGGCAACTGGCCACAGACACATTCTCTCCAAAGTGGCCACTCCCAGGAGAGGGAGATGGGGTAACCTGTATCCCCAGGCCTGGGCGCTGGGATACTCATCAAAGGCATTGGCGGGGGGTGGGGGTGGGGGGTGGGGCGGCGGTGAGAAAAAGACCCTTGTGACCTGGGCCTCAGTTTCCCTCTTGTCACTGACTCAGACCCATGGGTCTCGGGCCTCAGGGTCCTCCCCGACAGGGTGGGGGCTAAGGTCTGGACATCAGAGTGATGCTGGCTCCAAATAGTTCTTTCCACCTGCCCTCTTGGCCAGCCCTCAACACCCCGTCCCAAGATGCCAGGGACATGTGGCACATGCAGGGCGTGGTGTTGCCCCCATCTCGCAGGGCTCTGGACTCTGGGGCCAATCAGTGCCCAGCCCATCCTAGCCCATCACTTCTGACCTCTTGTCCACTCGGGACAAGTGGACACAGCTGTGGCCTTTGCCACCAGTCCCTGAGAGGGAGGGCTTTGGCAGCCAAGGTCCACTGGCCCCGCTGTGCCCCCCCCATAGGAAACTGCCCCCCAAGGGGCTGGGCGGCACCACTGATATATGCAAACCTGCCGGTCCAAGCCCTGCTCCACCTGTTTCCCTCTGTCCCCAGGCTGGCTCTGCCCCTGCCCCCAGCATGTACACTCTGCTGTGGATGTCCGTGGGCCGTGGGTTGGGTGCCCACGGTGGGTGGGGGCGGGCGGCTCAGGGCGCACTCGGCCGGCCCCTGCCCATCCTCTCTGGCGTGGACGCTTTTGTCTTTGTACCTTTGCATCCTTTGTAATGAAACATAATAAAAATCCAATGTTTTCGTCCCTGCCTCCTCTCCTTTTTTCCTGCCCCTTCCCCTACACTGGGGATGGAACGTGGGCCAGTAGGTGTATCAAGTGGGAGCCACACACAGGCCCCCCGCCACACACACACACACACACACACACACACACACATGAACGTGGACACCCAGGTGTGAGCCCCTCACCCCCACCCCTAGCCAGCTAGTTGGGCCTATTGCCTGGAAGGGGAGGGACCCCAGGATCCTGGGGGCAGGCACTCAGTGGTGGGGATCCAGCCCTGTGACCTCAAGTGGGTAGGATGCAGTGGCAGGCCCGGGGCCTCCCCAGTGTTGGACACTCCTAGTCAGGCCGCTGGTCCCCAGCCACTCGGGGCAAGGGGACGGGTAGTCATTAGCAGGTCTGGGGTCCCCGGCCCAGCCTTTCCTGGCCCCACCCCACGATCTCCCTGAAGCAGAGACCACAGCCAGCCACTCCACCGCACACACTTTATTTTGTCCTCTCTGAGCCCCTCAGCCTTCCCTCCCCCAGTCCAGCCACCCCTCGGAGCCGGGCACTGAGCTCCCTGCTTGGCGTGCTGAGGGCAGCCCTGGGGGTGACCTTCTTCCAGCAGTGGGTCCCCACGCCCATCCCTAGGCCTGCAGCAGCCTCTGAGTCTCGTAGTCCTCAGGGATGGTGTCTGTGGAGAAAGGGCCAGCGAGAGGGTGTGAGGTTGGGCAGGATGGACTCCCACCCCCGCCCCCCAAGCAGGGCTCTCCCCTCACCATTGCAGCGGTAACGCAGATTGGCCCAGATGATGTTCTCTTGGGAGAAGCAAAAGACCCCCAGGCGGCCACCCCTCATGGTCGTGTCCAGGACCACGTTGCTGTCAGCCACCAGCTCAGGGCCCTCGTAGAACCGCACTCTGGGGGGAGGATGGGACAGCGAGGTGGGGCCCTGGGCTAGGCCCTCCCCTCTGAGGCCTTGGCGTCTGCCCTGGAAGACGAGTCCCCTCCTCTCTGGGAGTGGAGGCCGTGTGTCCCCCCCCCCCGCCTGGGCCACTCTCAGGGCAGGTGGGGCTTCTGACCTGAGCCTCAGCTTCCCTGCGTGACAGGATGGACTTCCTGGCAGTGCAGTGGGGACTGAGAAACAAGTAGGACCCCACCGTCTAAGGACCTGCTGTGTCCTGCGTCCTAGGAGAAGTGTCATGTCCCAGAGCCAAACACAGTTAATTCTACCTGCCCGTATCATTCCCATTTTACAGGTAAGGGTACCGAGGTCCCCTGAACCTCCAGGAGCCAGGACAGAGCAAGGGACTTCTGGTCCACTGGCAAGGGGCGAGGTCCCCACCTGATGTAGCCCACTTGAGGCCGGTGCTGCAGGAACCAGCGGTAGGACGTCTTGTCCTTCCAACCCACGTTGCGGGGGTCCTTCCACAGCAGCCGCACCTGCGACGCTGTGTCCCCCGTGTGCCAGAGTGCATTCCGCAGCTGCTCCCCGGGGCCTGTGGAGGACTTCACAGCCTGCCATGCCCAGGGACAGGGGAACAGAGTCAGAGACTGCCCAGGCTATCGGAGCCCTGCAGAACCCTGCCTGGTGGGACAGGTTTTGGCAGTGGTGGGAGGCTCTCGGGTGCCTGGATGGGATACCTGCAAGGAAGCCTTCTTAGGGGCCACGTGGAGATTTGCGGGTCGGGTATGGGGGGGGGGCAGGGATGGTCTGGAAGCTCACGCGAGGATTTGGGAGTCCGTGGACAGGTTTGGAGTCTGAGAGGATTTGGAGGGGTCTGCGAGATGACTTAGTGACCCATAGAAAGTTTTGGGTGTCCATGGGATAAACTGGGCTCTATAGGATTTGGGGAATTTGCTGGAGGGTTTCAGTGACTTACTGAGGTCTAGGGGTTCTGCAGGAGGATTTGGAACCCGAGGGGAAGTTTAGGGCTCCGTGAGGTTTCGGGGCCCAAAGGAAGTTTGGGGGCCCTAGGGGAGTGTTTGAGGGCCTGTAGGAATCCAGGGGGTGCTGAAAGGACTCTAAGGTCCACAGGATGACGCTAGGGGGCTGTAAAGGCTTTGGGAGACCTTGGGAGGATTTGGGGCCTCCTAGAGAGCTCAGGGACTGAGGGAGGTCAGGCAGGGCCGCGGACACCTTGAGCTGAATGCCGGGTTCAGCCACTGCACGGAAAGGATTCGCCTGCCAGTATGTCTGTTCCATCTGCTTCCACATAACCACATAAAAGCTGGAGCTGTCCTGGTAGCCAAAGATGAAGCCTGCGTAGTCGTCATCCGTGGCCGTGTTCACGTGGAACGTGCCTTCAAAGTCCACGCCATTGAAGGCCGTGTAACCTGGGGAAGAGAAGGGAGCAGTGGGGCTCTCCCCATTGGGGCCCTGCCTCCCCCCCGGCCCCGCCCCTCTGGAGTCCAACTTGCCCCTAGGCCCAGATCCCCGCCCCCGAGTCCAGCCACGACCACATCCCTGGGCCTGTGACATGCCTTGGGTCACGCTCCTTCAGAGTCCAGAACTGTTGGACCCCAGAGCCCAGACTCAACCTGGCTCCGCCTTTCCTAACTTCAGACCCGCCCCTGGCCCCGCCCCCTATTCGGCTAGCTGTACGGCCTGGACCCCTCTCCGTGTCTCACCCACAGCCAGGCCAGGGTCGCTGTTCATCGTCTGCACGATCTCCATACCCTGATGGGGTCAAAGGAAGAAGGGCCTCAGGTCGGCCGCATGGGTCCTCGGTTCCCCCGCCCCCAGCTGAGGACCCAACCCCACCACCACCTTCCACGGGGCCCTCTCCCCACCTGGTTGAGCACCACCCAGTTGGGATCTATCTGAGCGTCGCCTTCGGGGTCCAGCACGACCGTCTGGAAGGCCCGGAAGTCAGTGAGGGTGACCTCGGCGTTCTCCGGACACACATCGATCTTGTCCACCACTTTGTCCGCGTCGAAGTCGCCCTGGCACACGTCGCCCACTCCGTCCCCTGAGAGACCCCGCGTGGTGGAGTCAGCGCCAGCCCCGCCCAGGGCCTAGTCACGCCCACATCTGCTATAGGTCCCGCCCATACCACGTCCCAGCCCCTCCCATACGTGCCAAGGTCTCCACAACAGCCTCTAACCCGCCACAGGCCCTGCCCCCTGCCCTTACGGTCTACATCTTCCTGATTTGGGTTGGGCACCAGGCGGCAGTTGTCCCGACTGTCAGGGACCCCGTCGTTGTCATCATCCTCGTCGCAGGCGTCACCCTGGCCATCGTGATCTGAATCCTGCTGGGCACTATTTGGTACTGTAGGGCAGTTGTCCCTTGAGTCCTGGTGCCCATCCCCATCCCTAGAATTGGTGGGTGGGACAGAGAGACAGTGAGATTGCCCAGAGGGCTGCGTCGGGGTCGCCCACCCTCAGTCCCCACCCCCACCCCAGATGGCCTCCTTACTGGTCTTGGTCGCTGTCGCAAGCGTCTCCCACAAAGTCGTGGTCCACATCACTCTAGGGAAGGTGGATGCAGGAGTCGGAAATCAAGGCAGAGGAATTCAGAAGCCTCCCACCGACCCCGAGTTCCAGAACCAAGGTCCTCCTGACCCCAAGGAACCATGCTTAGACCGCGCTTCAGTCTCCTTAACTAGTCTGGAGCTCACCTCAGGGATCTGACCCAGCTGGGGTGCCTCCGGCGCTCACCTGGTCTGCGTTGCTCTTCTGGGGGCAGTTGTCACAGGCATCCCCTACACCATCACCATCGCTGTCCTTCTGGTCTGAGTTCGGCACCCTTGGGCAGTTGTCCACCGTATTTCGGATCCCTGCGAGAAGCAGGGGGACAGCACAGGATCCCAGGTTGGGGGCGGGACCAGGCTAACTTCGGCAAGGCAGCAGCAAACCTGGGGCTAGCCTGGGACACAGTCGTGCGCCTCTCGGGGCTCCCAGCGCTACAAAGTTAAATCAAGTAGGGCATTGGCCCAAGCCTCAGAGACTTGATGGACAGCGGGTGAAGGGACTGGCTCTCACTCACAGAGGAAGCTCAGCTGGACCCTCCGCTGGCCCTGGGAATGCACCATGCTGAGTGTCTGCCCCAGGTGTAAACCTGGCACCTCCCTGGCCCTAAACTGCAGGCTCACGTCTCTGTTCAACTACTTACTCCTTGCAGCATCTGACACAGGGCCCCCCTCCCCTCCTCCAAGTGTTCCTGCCGCTTCCCCTTCGCGTCGTGTCCCTGCCTTATTTTTCTGCCCGCAGGAGCACAGTCTGTGGTCCCTGGAGCCCTGGAGCGAGCTCACCCGCAGCAGCTTCAAAAACTAGCCGAGCTCCGCCCTCAGGCAAGCCGCGCCCCTCGGTGCTTGCCCTTCCCTCCCCCCCTCCCTTCTGCTGCTCTCACGGTCGCCGTCGATGTCGTCGTCGCAGGCGTCGCCTTTGCCGTCCTGATCTGTGTCCTTTTGGTCATCGTTCTTCTGGGACCGGCAGTTGTCGCACGCATCACCCCACTTATCGCCGTCCGCATTGCGCTGGTCTGGGTTCCGCACCAGTTTACAGTTGTCCTGGGGGACAGGGCAGATTACCGGGGGGAGGGGGGGCCGGTCAGGCCTGGAGGGGCAAATGTCACTGCCCAGACCAGACCAGCTCCGAGGCCCCGCCTCCTCCGCAGAGCAGCGGTCATCCTTCCTGGACCCCGCCCCCCCCCCCCCCCCAGTCCACATCCTCTGAGGCCATTTCCCTCACCCAAGCCACAGCCCCACCTTGCCTAACCTAGGCCCCGACGTTTTGCCCCACCTGCTCATTGAGGACCCCGTCCCCGTCGGCATCCGGGTCGCAGGCGTCTCCGATGCCGTCGCGATCCACGTCCTCTTGCCCTGAGTTGGGCACCGTCACGCAGTTGTCCTGGGGGGAGGGCACGGCCGGCGTGAGGAGCGTGGCTAGGGAGCCCCGCCCACCACCGCGAGTTCTGGCCCTTCAGACCCCGCCCACCTTGCGGCACTGGCGTTCCGGGCAGCGCAGCTTCTCGTCGGGGAAGCCGTCCAAATCCGTGTCTCGGCCGCAGACGAGGCCGTTGCCGGCCCAGCCAACGGCGCACTGCGGGTGGGGTGGTGAGTAGGTGCCCCGGCGTGTTCGCCACCCACCCCACCCCCTCGTACCCCATGCCAAGGTCGTTTCTGCTCGCCCGCACTCACCACGCACGACCTCGAGCCATCGCGTTCCAGGATGCAGTCGGCCTTCTCGTGGCACGGGCTGGGCGTGCCGTCGGGGCAGAAGCGCTGTGAGCGCCGATGGCAGCCAGATGCCTGGTCGCCCACGAAGCCGGGCTGGCAAGGGCCGCACTGGAAGGAGCCCTGGGCCCGGGCCGCGGGCAGTGAGCTCGGGCTGCCTGCCACTTCTCACCCTCCCCCAGTGTCTCGATCCTTCCCCGCTCCTACCGTGCCTTACCCGGGTATTGACGCACACGGAGTTGGGGACGCAGTTATGCTGTCCGGTCTCACACTCGTTAATGTCCGTGCAAACCTGGATGGCAGGGAGCGCAGAGGTCACCGCCCCCGCTCAGAAACCCGCATACCTCCCACCCGGTTCACGTCTCCTCTGCATCCTACCTCTCCCCTACCTACATTCCTCCCCCAACCTCCACCATCTTGATGAGGACCCTTCCTCTATCCATCCCCCGGGCCCCGGGCTCCACCCCTTCCCACTGAAGCCAGGCAGGAAAATAGCCGCAAGGCTAGCGGACCATTTCCCTGAAGAAGCCCACCCCTCCACGGCCCTCACCTGCTTGTTGGCTTTGGCGAAGGCCAGCCCCACGCCCTCGTGGGCGGGGCCGCTGAACCCGGGCGGGCAAGCCTCGCAGCGGAAGCCGGGGCTAGTGTTGATGCAGCGGACGCGCGGGAAGCAGGGATGGGCGTTGCACTGGGGGAGGAAAGGCCACGGAGGGTCAGAGAACGCAGGAGGAGAGCCCCGTCGAGAACGGCGCCTCAAGATTTTGGGGGCTTGAACTTAGAAAATTCAAGGGCCATTAGCCAGCACTTGGGGGGGGGGGGCTTGTGGGGCAAAGGCCATTATCCCAGGGGTCAGACGCGACTTCGCCTTGATGGGGGCAGGGGAGCGACCTGGCGGAGAGAGGGGCTGTTCCTGGGAGCCTATGGGCTGGGTGCTCAAGGGCGGGGGAAGGAATTGTGAGGGCGGGCGTCCCCAGCAGAGGGGGGAAGTGGCCGTCGAGGCGTGCGTGCCCGGCCGTGGGAGGGTCGTCCGAGCGGGCTCCTCGCGGTGGTTGAAGGGTCGTTGGGGCTTCCGAGCCCCGGAGGTGAGGGGGGCCTTTGGGGCGGACCACTCTCGGCTGTAGGAGAGTGGTCGGGGCGGCCGTCACTGGCTACGGAGGGGGTTGGCGGGACCGGCGTCACTGGTGGTAAGGGAAGTGGTCTGGATGGGTGCCCCCCCCCGGCGTCAAGGGGGTCGTCCGGGCGCCCCCGGAGGTGAAGAGGGCCTCCGGGTGAGCACTTTCAGCCGAGGAAGAAATCGTTGGGGAGGTCGGTAGTTGTAGGGACCGGTGTTATAGGGGGGTCGTCGGCGGGGTGGGGTGGGGGGACGGGCGCACCTCGTTGACGTCGACACAGTGCGAGCCATTGCCAGTGAAGCCCGCGGGGCAAGGTCCACAGCGCGCGCCGCTTGCCGTCTGAGTGCAAACCACGCCTGGGTAGCAGAAGCCGGGCGCGCACTGGGAGAGGGGCCGCACGCTCAGGCCTGGGGTGCGCGCTGGCTGCATCCCTGCGGGTGGTGAAGTGGGGCTGGTCAGGGCCCAGCCCCGGGGGCGGAGTCTATCAGGAGCACGCCCCTTCCTGGAGGGCCGCCCCTGGGGGCGTGGCGAGATCCCGGGCTTTCTGCGACCCCGCCCCGGACCCCGCTCCAAGCCCGCTAGGCTTTTCCAGTCTCTGCATCTCCGCGCGCGTCAGTTTTCTGCTTCTCCCAGAGCGTCTCTGCATCTCCCTCCATCTCTCGCACGGCCTCTGCTTCTTTTCGTGTGTCCCCCTCTCCCTTCCCATAGTCTCTGTCTCCCCCTCCTTGTTCGTCTCTCTCCATCCCTCATCCAATCTCTCCATCTGGCAGCCTCCGTCTCTTCCTGTCCCTTTTCCTCCCGGTCTTTCCTTCGCTGTCTCCGTCTTTGTCTCCCCAACTCTTCTCGATCTCCCCGCCTGCCGCGCCTCTGCCGCCCCAGCTGTGCTCACCGCACGCGTCACACTCCATCACTGTGTTTTTCAGAAACGTGATCTCCTTGACCTGCGGTGCAGGGGGAGACGGGGTGTAGTCAGCGAGGCCCCATCCCTCTTTTCCTCCCTTGAGTCTCCTCTCCCCTCCCCCAGACTCCCTTCCCACAGACCCACCCACTCCCCTCGGACCCTCCCTCCACCCCCTCGGACTCCCTATCCTCCCAGCACCTCTCTTCCTTCCTTGGGACTCCCTCCCCCGCCCCCCCCCCAGACCCCTGTCATCTCCCGCGGAACCTTCTACCCCTGGGACTCCCTTCTCCCTCTTTTCTACAACTTCCTCCCTGGACCTTGGTACCCACGATCCTCTCCATCTCCACCGGCACCTCCTTCTCCCATCCCCCTGCCTCTCCTCCTCTTCCAGGCCTCACTCCCCTCCTCCGCACTCCCCGTCCCCCCCCCCACCCCGGTCCGCACCTGCTGCCGCAACAGCTCCCGCACATCCTGCAGAGCCGCGTTGGTTTCCTGAAGTTCCCGAAGCATCTGCGGGCCCAGATCTGCACCTGCGCCGACAGGGGGCGCTGGTGGGGCGTCGGGGTTTGGGGACCCCCGCCACACCAGTCCTTACCGCGGCAGGGCCCTGGGACTCCCTCATTCCTTGAGCGTCCGCCCTGCTGCCTGGTTTCTCCGACCTGCATGCCCCGACGAGCAGTCCCTGAGCCCCCAAGAAGCCGCGACCCCAGGCCTCACGGGTCCTCCGGTACGGTTGGGGGTCGAGGCCACGCGTGGGGGACGGGGCGGCTTACCTATCTGTATCTGGCCCTGGCCCGACGCACGGAGGGCTGCCAGGGTGAGCAGGAGAACGCAGGCGGCGGCAGGAACCATGGCGGCGGCGGCGGGGAGCTGGACTGCAGCTCGCTCTCTGCTGCCCACGAGGCCCGCGGGGCGTATTTATCCCGGCGGCTCAGCCGGCTCCGGGGACGGCCCACCCGCGGCCCTGCCCAGCGTCCAGCCGCAAGGTAAACAGATGGCGCTGGCCTCTGCGTTCGAGGCCCCGCCCGGTGTTGCTGAACCCGGACACGGCGGGGAAACTGAGTCACGGGGAGCCGGGGTAGGGGTCGATAGGGCAGGGAGTCCAGTGGGACCACCCTCCAGCCCTCTCTCTCACTTCTCTATTGAGTGCCTGCTGTATGCCAAGATTGGGACCTGAGTACGAAGCAATCCGTACAGCGGCTCCCCTCAGCTCACACCTGGGGAACCAGTCAAGAGACGCTAAAAGTTAGGACCCCCACCCCCGACTCTGCTTTCAGTCAGGCCGACTGGCCCTCCACTCCCTCTTCACTTGCTTCAAAATGAGGCAAATGACATCTCTCCGTGCCTGTTTCCATCCCCAGCAGAGGAGTGCGCAAATTAAAGGGCTCCAGCTGGAGGAGGTCTGAGGGGGGTGGCCAGGACTTCTGTTTGCGGAGACTTCGCCATACCTTCCGAGCTCCGCTCCAGCTGCTGTGGGAACAGCCTGTAATAAAAATAAAAATTACTTCTAATCAGGAAAATCGTCCCTCCCAGCTCAGCCTCGCTCCTGAGCTACAAAACACTTCGACTTTCTGGAGTTAACCCTCTCCACCCGCTTTCCAAGTGCTCAAAGCCTCTGTCGTATGGATCAGAACACTGAGGCCCCGAGAGGGGAAGTGGCTAGCCCAAGGCCACCGCAAGGGGCAAGGGTGAAATCAGAGCAGGGTCATAGCCCGGTCTGTTCTCCTGGGAGGTTCCAGAGAAGTCACCAAGGGCTTCCCGGAGGAGGTGGAAGGGAAACCTAAAGGAAAGGAAGGACTCAGATCAGCAGAGCGAAGTGAAGACAGTTCTGACATAGTGAAGCACGTGTGGCTTGGGGGAGGGGGGCGTTTCAGACACATCTACTTACTCTGCAAACACACATTGAACACCTACCGTGTGTCACGTCCTGCGCTGGACTCTTGACACAGGACGAACAAGCCAGAGGGGGCCCCTTCCTCTAGGGGAGCCCACGTTGGTGGGGAGGCCGCTTGCATAATCACCCAAAGGGGCCAGAGCGGTGATGGGGATACACGGAGAGCAGTGGGAGCTCCAACAGGGTGCTGGACCCAGCCCGGTGTGTGGGGGGAATCTGGGTAGGCTTCTCAGAGGAGGAGGGAATGCTAAACTGGGACCAGGAAGGTGAGGAGAACATGGCCAGGCAAAAAAAAAAAAAAAAAAAAAAAAAAAAAATGATGGTAGGCATTCCAGGTAGAACAGAATATGTGAAGATTCCGAGACAGAGAGGAGTCTGGTCTGTTACCAGGAATGATCTCAGGGTGGAGAGATGTTGGGGGTCAGGAGATGCAGTGCCAGTGGTGTGGAGCTCAGGCTGTCCTCAAGGGCAATAGGGAGCCACAGAGGGTGAGGGAGGAGGAGCGAGCCTGGTGGGGAGGCTGGGTGGGAACAGTCAGCCCCAACCTGGGTATTTCTAGCGAAGCCTGTGCCCTGACAGTGCCCACCTTGCCTGCTGCCTGCAGCCGGGCCATGAGCTCACCTCCTGTTTTCCTTGGCGTCCAGCACACCTGGGGGCCGCTCCCGGCCGGCACTGGAATTCTTGGGAAAACCACAAACTCCGGCGGGGCCTGTGGGCTTGCGTGCGCCTCATGCAGCTGAGACAAGAACACATGGAAACCAGGCCCCTGCCACAGGCTGGGCACGGGGCTGAGACTTGGACACACGTGGCCTTGTTCATGGCCAGGCCACGGGGAAATGCGGGGAAGGGCATTCCGGGCAGGGGGAACGGCAAAGGCAGAGGTCCTGAGGATGTCCCAGCCTGCAGATCAAACAACAGGGGCCCAGGGACGAGCAGTCTGGGTTCGTGCTCCTACCTCCTGGATCTCACCAACCCTGAGATCCCCCGTCCGGCAGTGGCTCCTTCTCTCATGCACACCACACGTGGCCTCACATTACAGAATAACTTTCTCTACGTGTCCTTCCGAGTCTTTGCACCCACTGCTCCCCCTGGCCCCAAATACCTTCTTCCATCCTTCGGGGACGCCTGGGCGGCTCAGTCGGTTGAGCGGCAGACTTTCGGCTCAGGTCATGATGTCACAGTTCACGAGTTTGAACCCGACACTGGGCTGACAGCTCGGAGCCCGGAGCCTGCTTTGGATTCTGTGTCTCCTCTCTCTGCCCCTCCCCCACTCACGCTTGGTCTCTCTCTCTCTCTCTCTCTCACTCTCAAAAATAAATAAATAAACATTGGGGCGCCTGGGTGGCACAGTCGGTTAAGCGTCCGACTTCAGCCAGGTCACGATCTCGCGGTCCGTGAGTTCGAGCCCCGCGTCAGGCTCTGGGCTGATGGCTCGGAACCTGGAGCCTGCTTCCGATTCTGTGTCTCCCTCTCTCTCTGCCCCTCCCCCGTTCATGCTCTGTCTCTCGCTGTCCCAAAAATAAATAAACGTTGCAAAAAAATTTAAAGAAATAAATAAACATTAAAAAAAAAGACACTTGGGCTCCTTCTTCCATCCTTCAAGTCTGGGCTCTGATGCCCCCTCTTCCGTGAAGCCCTCCCTGCTCTTCCTGGGCAGGGCTCAGGGGCTGGCGGCTGGCTGAATGACAGCCATCTGGGACCCCTGGCAGGCCATTCTTGGCAGAGAAGGTTGGGATGCCCTGACTCTGGGAACTGGGATTGTGTGTGTGTGTGTGTGTGTGTGTGTGTGTTTAGTGTTTATTTTTTAGAGAGAGAGAGTCCAAGCTGGGGAGGAACAGAGAGAGAGGGAGACACAGAATCTGAAGCAGGCTCTGAGCTGTCAGCACAGAGCCCGATGTGGGGCTCGAACTCACGAACCGTGAGATCACGACCTGAGCCGAAGTTGGACGCGTAACCGACTGAGCCCCCCGGGCGCCCCGGGATTGTCTGTGTTTTGTTCTGTTTCTCACAGCCTGGGGATCTCCCGGTTCAGAGAGAGAAGGGGCTGGCGAGCTGTGAAGTTACCTACTAGGATTAGCATATCGTGTTCTTATTCCTTATCATTAGTGGAAAATCATTACTATTAATAATAGTTGTAACTGCCACCACTGTACTTTAGGACAGACTTGGGGGACACGTGGTCTAGGTTCAAACGTTGGCTGGGCACAGCCTTGCTGTGTGACTTCGGGCAGGTTGCGTGATCCCTCTGTGCCTCGCTTAGAAAACGGGAGCGATCGGTGTTGAGAGAATTGAATGAGCTACCGGGTGCCCGACGTCTGGCTGCGGTATTAGCCTTGCCATACAATATGGAACTTACACACTGTCACTTATACCTCAAATTGTCCTTATTCACATTTTCCGTAGAAAAGAGACGAGACAGCTCGAGGTCACACAGCAGGAATTAGAACTGGGGAAGGCGGGACCCCTAAGGCCTTCACACCCCCCTCATTGCCCTTGGCCACAGAATCCAGACGAGAAATGCTGGCCCAGGCCCCTCATTAGCTGTGAAGATTCTGCTGCCCAGGACCTCCTGGCCCGAGCCTTTCTTTGGCTGGCGCCCCAGCCAGCTCCCCTTCCCATCACACCAGACCCAGTGGTTCCGGGAGCCTGGCCAGGCTGGGGCAGAGGGGCTGGTGCCTGTGTGATGGGGCCCCGGGGCCCTTCCTGGCAGGGGTTTGCCGGGCCAGGAGACATGCGGGCGCCCCCAGCTCACCCAGCCGCCTCTCCTCGTGAATCCAGAGGGAAAGTATGTCGGGAAGGCAGCTGCCCTGCCCTGGGCGGGCCCGGCCACAGGCCCAGGGTCTGGGGAATTCATCAGGGCAGTGAGGGAAGCCATTTGGCCACTGCTACATCCATAACTGAGGAGCCTGACCCAGCCTGCCTTGGACGGCCCCACTGGACCCATCTCTCCAGAAGGACCAAGGAGTTGGGGGCGCGGGAATGGGCGCCAGGGGGACATCCAGGCACTGGAGTCGGGCAGACCCACCCTGACTTACACTGTGAACTTCAAGAAGCCCTGCCTACACTCCCACTTTCCATCTGCCCCAACCCTGTCCCCATACCATCCCAGGTTCCCAGGAAGGTGACGATAGAGAAAGGAGACAACAATAAATATAGTGGCTACAATTTTATTGAGCAGGTGCCAAACGTTCAAAAGCCTTGCCATACCACTTTTGTGGGGTTCCCCTTTCTGCTCCCCCTTTCCCAGCCCCGGGAGGCAGGAACTCATCACCATAGGGGGCAGCAGGGCACAGTGATGAAGGTCCTGTTCTCTGGCATGGGGACCCTGAGTTTCATACCCCAGCTCTGCTGTGAGGCCTGAGGCAGGTTGCTTAACTTGCCTGTGCCTCAGTTTCTTCTTTTTCCTTTCCTTTTTTGTGGGGGGGAGGCGGGGGGGGGGAGAGGGAGAAGAGCCACATTCAAACGCTTATTATAATGTAAATTTTTAAGTCTCAAGGTCAGCCAGCATACTGAAGAGTTGCTACAAGAGAGAAAGAGCGTTACTAAGAACCTACTGGAATTTACCAATGGCGGCATTCAATGGGTATTGATTTTAGAGAATGAAATTATACAGGCGTTATTTTCATAAGTTTCCAGAGATAGCTGTGGAAGGGGCAAATGACCCCCTCGCCCTTCTCTCCTTTCCTCTGACATTTAATGAGAGTTTTGTAGGTAATAGTAAAACAAACCTGTGTCTGTGTTACAGGGAGAGAGACCGCCTGTGTGGCTAACTACACAAGTTTTGTTCTCTCTCTCTCTCTCTCTCTCTGTTTAATGAAGTGGAGAATGGAAATACCTAAAGTTTTGCACACCTTAACAGGAGCAGTAAAAACCCAGATGAGATGGGGGGACAAGAGCCCCCCACATCTTAGGGTCGTCACCAGAAGTGAGTAAGTTACTCCATAAAAAGTGAAGACTTTTCCACGGTGGCAGTCATTAATGCCCCCACTCTACAGATGGGCAAACGGAGGCTCAGAGAGGCAGGTTTGTCCTGTCGCCTCGATTTGGGCACTGGATGCTCAGAGAAGAAAGTCACACGCTCCCCTCCCCGTGAAGGCTGTAGGGAGAGGGTCCCCCACCCAGGGTTCTGCAGCTGTCTGGGGACGATGGGTGGGTGGGCAGCAGGGAGCACAGGAACCAGAGCCCTGATCCCGATTCTTCATTCTCCGTCCTCCTGCCCCTCTCTGGCCCCCACCCCAGCTCATTAACAGGAGGCCCTTGTTCAGGTCAGTGATGGATGGGGCAGGAGGCCGAGGGCGGGGTGTGTTTACTCACCGGCTGCCTGGCAGGCAGAGGCCCAGACCAGGGCATGGGCCAGTTGGGGAGGGAGGTTATTGGGAGGGGAGGAGCCCCAGCCCCAGTGTGGGAAGACTGGCACACAATGGGGGCCAAATAAATGATTATCGATCAGTGGGGTGAAAGCAAATAATTTCATCCACCATACAGACCCTTTGCCTCGTAGCCAACAGGGAGGAGGTGCTCTCCGATTCTCAGCCCCGAGGTGGGTGGCCTTGAGGGTGGACAAGTGCATACAGTGGCCCGGAGCGCTTGCCACACAGAAGTAGGAGCCGGCTGGGCCAGAGGAAATGGAGCCTAGGGGTCAGGGAAGCCACCGTGGGGCGATGTTGGTGCCAAGACCAGGGCAGATGAATGGGTTCCGGCTGATGAGGGGCACCCAGCAGAGGGCACAGCAGAGGCAAAAGCCCAGAGGTGGGACGAGCCTGATGGACTGGAGGTTCACGGAGGAGGCAGGCGTGGCTGGAACAGAGGGGTGAGGGAGCAGTGGAGGGGGAGGAGGGCTGGAACGCAGGAAGGGGTGTGGTGTCCCTGCGCAGGGACAGAGCCATGAGCCATGTTTGCAGTCCACGGGTGAATAGGTGGATGAATGGAAGGATGGATAGATGGATGGATGGGTGGACAGATAGGAAGGATGATGCGTGGATGGGCGGGTAGATGAGTGGATGGATGGATGGATGGATGGATGGATGGAATGACTGGGTGGATGGATGGATTGCCAGACAGATGGGTGGGCAGATGCATGGAGGAGTGAGTGGATAGGTGGGTGGGTGGGTGAATAGTTGGATGGGTCGGTGGGTGGCTGGCGGGCTGGACCCCCGGGAACCTCTCTGGCTCTGTGGCCACCCCATTCAGAGATCACTATGAGTCAATGAGAGAATGAAATTGAAGCACACAGTAGGAGCTTTTTGTCCATTCTCTGCCCCCTTTGCCTTACATGAGACAAAGGGGAGGTGAACAGTTAGCCTTCAGCCCAGCCTCACTGGCTGCCTCTCTGTCCCTCTTACTTTTAGGCTTTTCCCCACCTCAGGACCTTTGCATAGGCTGTGCCTTCTGCCTGGAGCACTCTTCCTTTACCTGGCTGACCCCTACTTACCCTGACTTAAAGGTCACTCCTTTAGGCCAGACCAGGCTCTCTGTGTGTCCATATTCCTGCACCACAGAGGGAGACTGAGGTTTAATAAAACCCTCCAGGAACGGCCAGACCATAGCAACCGTCAGCATACTCTGAGCGAGAGTTGTAGAACGGTGACAAGCACATGGAGCCCTCTGGAAAAGGGGTGATGTCAGTGTTGCTGTTGGTCCACATGGTGCTAAGTGGGGGGGGGGGTCACTGGAACACCCACCCCTTGAGGCTTCCTGAGTCTATTTCCCACTGGGTTGAATAACTCACCTTTTCCTAGAGCCATGAAGTTGCAAATAATCCAAGAGTCATGGACCACAGAACAAGGAAACACAGAACTAAGGAGGGACGAAGTCATAACAGCATGGGTTGATGGGGCCGTGGGACCACAGTCTGCTAAAGCCGTAGGATCGTGGGGACCCTCGAGCCACGGGGCTATGATGGTGCGGAGCCACAGACCTAGGGTGACGTGGCTACCATTCAATGAAAACACAGAGCCGTAGGAAGCCACGGGACCCCAGGGAGGCTGAGACATGGCACTGGGGCATCCCACATCTGAGGTGCCACAGGATGGAGTCTCCGAGTTGACCCTAACAGAACCTCCCTCTTGGCCATACCCTCACCTGTCGGCTGCCCAAGGATGCCCCGGGAGGCCACGGGAGCTCCGAGGCCCTTTTTTCCCCAGCTCTGGAGCAGCCACAGGAGAGAAGGGCCACGCCACTGCCGACGCCCGGAGCCCGCCAGCCGCCACTCAGTGAGTGCTTGTCTCAGGGCCAAGTGAGGCTGTCCAGGTGCCCAGAAACAGTGCCAGCCTCCGGCCAGGCGCGCCGGAACGCTGAGTGCTGGGCAACAAGTGGAAAAAGAGTCAAGGAGTGACTTCTACATCCATATCCTTTCGGAAGCCAACAGCAACACGGCATGGAGGGGAGGCTGTACCCTGTACCCTGGCTTCATCCCCCTCCGGGTGGCAGTAAACTGGTAAGCTGTCCCCCCTCCTTCCCCCCCCCCCAGCACCCGCCTCTGCCCATGCCAGCAGTCCTAGCCCAGCTCGGATTCCACCAGGCACATCCATGTATTAATGAGCTCCCCTGAGACAGCAGCTATGCACCCAGCAGACGCTGCACCTGATACCCAGAACAGCCAGTCTGTTTTGGAGAGGGGAAACTGAGGCCCAGAAGTAGAAACCGCAGGACCAGGATCACAGAGGGCCGGAGCCAAGACTTGAACCCACAGCTATCAGAGGCGAGGTGCGAGCTCATCAGCACCCAGCCGGGCTGCCTCTTGGGGCCCCAGCCACCCTCCTCCTGAGGCCCCAGCAGTCTGCTTCCAAAAGTGGCACCGCATGGAAGGAACGTGGGCCTCCTCCATTTCTTCCCTTCGCTGAGCTCAGAGCATCTTGCTCACAGGCCTGTGATGGGCAATGAAACATCCCCATAGTGAGTCCATACTGGGACCTGTTGTTGCTGGCATGGCGGGACCTTGCCCCCTCTCCTCTTATAGATGGGACAGCAGAGGGCCAGGGAGTGGGGTTTGGCCCTTCCTGAGGCCCCCAGCACCTTCGGTGAGGCTCTTCTCCTCACGATGGGGACGTGGGCAAGAACAAACACAACCGACTTTCTGAAACGCCAAGTTTTAGGCAGAGAGAGAGCCCATTTCTTGCTGCCTTATCTCAACAGCAGGGCTGCCTTCAGGCATGGCTGGATCTAGAGCCCCAAATGAAGCCTCCAGGATCTCTCTGCCAGCTGCCTTTTTCTTCCTTAAAAAAAAAAAAAAAAAAAAAAAGAATTGTGGTAAAATACAATGACGTAAAATGTATCATCTTGACGTTCTAAAGTGTACAATTTAGTGGGTTTTGGTACCTCTACGATGCCATGCGATAATCCCTTCTATCTATTTCAGAATATTTTCATTTCCTCCCAAAAGGAAACCTGGTACCCATTAGCAGGCACCCCTCCCCCCATACCCCTCTCCCAGCCCCTGGCAACCGCTAATCTGTTTTCTGTCCCTATGGATTTGCCTGTTCTAGACATTTCCTATAAACAGAATCATACAACATGTGTCCTTTTGTGTCTGGCTTCTCTCACCCAGCGCGTCCTCAAGGTTCATCCGTGTTGCGGCAGGTATCAGAGCCTCATTCCTTTTTATGCCTAAATAGCATTTGATCGGCCGCATAGACCGCGAGATCATCCGCATAGACGCGTTTTGTTTATCCATTCTCCAGCTGACGGACGTCTGGGTTTGTTGGACCTTTTTTTTTTTTTTTTTTTTTTTTTTTTTTTTGCGATTGCGAATAACGTATGCCCGGAACGTGTCTGTGCAAAGTTTTGTTTGGATACCTGTTTTCAGTTCTCTTGAGTCTCCTGCCTGAGCGTGAGATTTCCTGGGTTCTACAACGCGATGCTTAATTTTCTGAGGAGCTGCCGCACTATTTTCCACGGTGGCCGCGCCACTTGACGAGCCCCGCCAGCCATTCGCGAGGGTTCCAGTTTATCCACTTCCTTGCCAACACTCGCTTTCAGGCTTGTGATTATGGCCATCCTAGCGGGTGTGAGGTGGTATCTCCTCGTCGCTCTGATTTGCACCTCCCTGGTAGGTGCTCTTCAGGCCCCTTGGGGCAGCAAGGTGGGCCAGGCTTACATTGGTCCCAGCCAAGGTCTAGAGGAAACAGAGCATCTTTCCTCTGATAGGCCCAGCGGGTCTCAGGGCTGACTCTCATTGGCCCAGCTCGCGTCCCATGCCCTCCCCGAGCCAATCACTGTGGTCTGGGCTGAGCCGGCCTCTCTAGGTGTGAGTGCGTGTTCCTAGGGGTGGCGGTGAGCCCCTCCTGGGCGCCACTCTGAGTAGGCAAACGGTAGAGACTGGATCCCCCACCCCTCACTCTTGCCTCCGTGGGCTTTCTGGATCCCAAGCTGTTAGGCTTGACCTGCTTTAATGGGGACGACCCTGGCGGTGTGCCAAGTCGTCCTCCACCTCCATCTCCAATCGCTGTCAGAGGCCCTTCTTGCTGTCCTCTGCCCTTGGGAAGGGGGACAGTCCCAGATCTGACCCAGGAAGGGTGCCGGAAGGGTGCCGCCGAGGGCGGCTCCAGGCCCCGTCAAGGCCCTTCCCTGCTCTGGTGGCCTCTTGACCTCTCCCGGGTACCAGGCAACCTTGAACATCACCGGAAACGGGCTTCGCCCAGAACGGCTGCACCGCCAGCCTGTTATTTCCCAATGGCTGGCGAATAGTGGAGGAGCCCACAGGAGGGGCCTTCTCACACCATCACCAGTTCCAAGGCAGCTCAAATGATGTTTGGCTCCCTTGCTCCCAGCCCTGCCTCAAGCCCCAAAGGGCTGAAATGGGAAAATGTGCAATTGAAGGGAATCATTAAGATCAGGTTGGTGACCATGATCCAGAGCTGGGAGGGAGGGAGGCAGGGAGCCCAGAGAGGGTAAGACACTTGCCCAGGACCACACAGTCAACACGAGGCGGATCTGATTCCAATCTCTACCTTCCACCCCCACCCCACCCCGCCCTTTTAAAAAAAATTAGCTTTGGGGCGCCTGGGTGGCTCAGTCGGTTAAGCGTCTGACTTCGGCTCAGGTCATGATCTCACGGTCCGTGAGTTCGAGCCCCGCGTCGGGCTCTGTACTGACAGCTCGGAGCCTGAAGCCTGCTTCGGATTCTGTGTCTCCCTCTCTCTCTGCTCCTTGCCCGCTCACGCTCTGTCTGTGTCTCTCTCGAAGTAAATAAGCATTAAAAATTAAAAAAAAAAATTAAGTAATCGTTATAACTAACATGGGACTCGGACTCACAACCCCGAGATCAGGAGTCACATGCTCGCTGACTGAGCCAGCCGGGCACCGCAGAAGACCTGATTTTCAACAGTCAACTTGCCCCCTTGGCCTGGAACATTTGGGACCATGGGGGTCTTGACCGTGGTGCTCCAAGCTGGGTCATACACAGTCCAGCGAGAAGAAGCTGTCCCAGGAATAATGGTGGCTCTCAGAGGTGACTGACGGCTATTCTTATCCCTATCATAGAGATGGAACAACCAAGTCCCAAGGGTGTGACAGCCCTTGTCCAGCAAATCCTTCATCTTAAAAAAAAATTTTTTTTAATGTTTATTTATTTTTGAGAGGTGGGGGAGGGGCAGAGAGGGGTCGGGGGGGGGGGGGTACACAGAATCCAAAGCAGGCTCCAGGCTCTGAGCTGTCAGCACAGAGCCCGACATGGGGCCCGAACCCACGAATCCTGAGATCATGACCTGAGCCCAAGTCGGACGCTCAACCGACTGAGCCCCCCAGGTGCCCCAACGAATCCTCCACAGCCCACCTAGGAAGCTGTGAGGGCAGAACTGGCCTTGGCTTGTCCAACATTCAAGTCCCCAGCACTTGGCCCCGGGCTTAGTGCACAGTAGGTGTTTCAGAACTTGAGGATGATGTGGTTCTAGAACAATGCCCCATTTTCCAGATGGAAAACTGAATCACCTCTCATGGGTACAGAAAGACTGGGATCCAGCTTTCTGCCCTCTTGACCCCTGCCCTTGCTCCTGAACAGGCCCCTGGGCAAGTCTCAAGCCTTGTGGGCTGGCGGGGGTCCCGGGGCCCGGTTTTCCACCCGGCGCTGGGGTTGATGACGGGAGGGGCGAGGTCTCGGGGCTGGTGATTATTTTTTTAACCTTTGTTGCAGCCAGAGACTCAAGGCGAAGCCATCCTGCCCCCCACACCCGGCCGGGCGGTGGCCAGCGAGGCCACACGGAGGCCTGACCCACTGGACGCCTGGCCGCTGGGCCTCCCCAGACCGCACGGTCACGGGACTGCGTCCAACTCCACATCTGGACTTTTCAATTTGGTCCCGGTTTCCAGCTGGAATAAAAGGGCCCGGGGCGGGCCCTGTCTGCTTGAACAAAAGTTGGGCGTAAAGGGCTTGGCCCGTGCCCCCTGCCTGCTTCTCCCCGGTGGACGCCATCCAGGCCCAGACATCAAAGGCCATTCTTTGCCTGCAAAGCCCACGGTTCCATCTGGAGTCTGGCCAGCCAGCCCAGGCACATGGGTCCAACCAGACACCACAAGCTCACGGCCAAGGTGGGGCTGTTGGTCCCTGACGTCACCTCTCCAAGTCTTCCTGTCTCAGGCAGCGACCCCACCATTCACTCAGTGCTGGGCCTGAGACCTGGGTGGCGTCTGAGACTCCTCCCTGGCCCCCTCTGTCCAGTACTTCAATAGCTCTTGTCCCCTCGGCTTCCAAAATACACAAATCTAACCGCTTCTTCTCCTCTGCCGTCCGGCCCTGGTGTCTGCCCTCCTGACTCCTGCCTGGACGCTGCCCCAGCCTCCTCCCCAAAGCAGCCACAGGGAATGTCTCAAAATCATGAATCGGATCGTGTTTCCCTCCCGCTCACACACCCTTCATGGTTCCCCATTTCTCTCAGAATAAAACCCACCTTCTCTCTGTGGCCTGCAAGGCCCCACGTGACGTGGCCTCAGCCCATCCCTCTGGCCTGTCTCCTCCGCCTTCACTCACTCTGCTCCAGCCATACCAGCCCCCTCCCTGTTCCTCCAGCTCGAGAGCCCTTTCCTGCCCCGGGGCCCCACGAGCCAGTCATCCTTTCTATCTGGAATGCTCATCCTCTATGTTTACAAGATACTTTCCTATCATCCTTCAAATCTTAGCTTAAATGTTACCACCTCAGGAGGTCTCCCCCAACCCCTGCGCATAAATACCACCATGCAACTTTCTTCCAAATACTCTCCAGTCTTTGAAATTGTCATCTTTGTATGTTCATGCCGACACACACTGTGTTTTACCATCCCCCCCCCACCGGCCCCGCCCAAGTGCATCCCGTTGTGCCTGGCACGTTGTAGGTGGGGTTGTGTCTTCCTGGGCACAAAGGGACATACCGGTCCCAATGACAAAGTTGGAGAGGCATCTACCCCTCCGAGGTCCCCTCACTCCCCGCAGCAACACCCCAGGATTTATAACCAAGAACTGCTCTCAGTACTTGCCAGGGTGGGTGCAGCTGTGATGGGGAATACACAGGTAGCCGTGGGGGGCCAGGAAGAGGCACCTGTAAGCTCCAGTTGAAGGAAGGGTAAGGGTAAGCCAGGTCAGAGGCCACAGAGGGTGCTTGGGGTGGTAGGCGTCAGTGTGAGCAGAGGCCTGGAGGTGACAGAGAACAAGGAGGCGTTCTTGGATCTGGTGGGGCCCAGCTCACCTGGGGTAGTGGAGCCGGGTGGTCGGGCAGCACGCGGAATGACGGTGTCTGATTTCCATCCCCCGGCAGTGGGGAGCCATAGGAGGTGAATGCGCAGAAGGCACATAAGACCCGTACCCCCGTGGCCCTGTGCCGGGCCCTGGGAGGCTCCCTCCCCAGACCTCAGCACCCTGTGGGTTCAACATGCTCATGCTTGCTGAGAACATCTCCAAACAGCCTTATGCAAATTCCTGTGGAAAGCTGTCTTATGCAAATTCCTGTGGAAAGCTGTGCCACCCGCCGTCGCCGCCACCACAAGGCTCAGGGAGGTCCGTCAGTCCGAGGGATCCTCCCAGAACCTAGATAACGCACTGACAGCTGCCTCGCTCTGCCCGGGGTCCCTTGGACTCCCCTCAGGCCAGTTGGGTCCCCCCAAAGCCCCGGGTCTAGCCACCACCTCTCAACCCTCAGTGGATGCTGAAGACCTCTCTCCTTATTCCCCTGGAATTTTCCTTACAGGCCCTGCCAACGCCTCCAGGAACATATTAAAGGAAAATGTTTCCAGCCCAAGCAGGGCTGTTTTATGGCTCTCGAGGCCAGGAGTCTGACCGCAGAGTGGAAAGGCCTTGTCACCCCACTGTTCCTTCTGCAGAGTGGCTCAGACCCCCACCCGCCCTCCTTTGCCCTCCTCGGAGGCCCAGGTTCTGCAGATTCTCCAGCTAAGCAAACCCCCCTCACCCCTGTCCCCCAGACTGGGGAACAATTCCCTAGAGGCTTGGGCTAAAGGCGGGAGCTGCTATATTTTCCATTGTGTATTCACTCAACAAACACCTGCTATTCTCCCGCTGTGCACCGGTCCCTGTCAGGTGCTGGGGACACAGTGGGAACAAGAGGGACCCGTCCTGGGACTCCTGGGTGGCTCTTAAGCATCTGACTCTTGATCTCAGCTAAGGCCATGATCTCATGGTTCAGGACTTTGAGCCGCACATAGGTCTCAGCGCTGACAGTGCGGAGCCTGCTTGGGATTCTCTCTCCCCCCTTTCTCTTTCCCTTCCTCACTTGTGCTCTCCCTCTCTCTCTCTCTCTCTCACTCTCTCTCTCAAAATAAATAAAATAAACTTTAAAAAAAAAGAAGAAGAAGAAGGGACTCATCCTGCCAGAGCCCTTGATGATCCCAAGACGGTGCAATGGACATTGTTACATCTCAACGTGGCTAAGCTGTTAAGTCGTCAACACCGGCCTGGGTGTCGCCGTGGAGACATTTTGGTAGACGTGATTAACATCCACACCAGTTGGCCCTAAGGAATTGGGGTGGGCCTCATCCAGTAAGCTGAAAGGTCTCAAGGGCAAAACTGAAGTTTCCCTCTTGTCCAAGATGAAGCCAGACCCTAGCTAAAGTCAGGACATACTCTTGCAGTAAGAAAAGGGCCCAGTGTGGCATGACCTCAACATCAATTTGGCTTTCACAGGGAGAGTGGGAGAACAGGGAAGTGGGCTTCATAGACAGAGAAATGAGCAAAAAGCTGGCAGGAGGGAGGGCTTGGTCCTTGTGAAACCCATCTGGGTTTGCTAAGGGATGCTTCTTGAAGTTTCGCTCCTACACCCCCCAAAGGCTGGGAGGCCTCCCAGAGGCTGGGAGACGGGGCTTGCCTTCAGGTATTGCTGGAACAAAGGGCTGGTTCCTTGAGCAGCCTTTAAAATTAAAAAATTGAGGGGCGCCTGGGTGGGTCAGTCGGTTGAGCGTCAGACTTCGGCTCAGGTCATGACCTCGCAGTCTGTGAGTTCGAGCCCCGCGTCGGGCTCTGTGCTGACAGCTCGGAGCCTGGGGCCTGCTTCAGATTCTGTGTCTTCCTCTCTCTCTGCTCCTCCCCCACTCATACTCGGTCTCTCTCTCTCTGTCAAAAATAAATACACATTAAAAAAATAAATAAATAAAAATTAAAAAATTGAGGGGCGTCTGGGTGGCTCAGTCGGTTAAGCGTCTGCCTTTGGCTCAGGTCATGATCTCGCGGTTTGTGGGTTCGAGCCCCACGTCGGGCCCTGTGCTGACAGTTCAGAGCCTGGAGCCTGCTCTGAGCACATAGGCACAAGCCAGTGGCTGCCGTCCAGCCTCGTGCAGGGGGGCCTGAAGGACAGTGGAAAGGCACCCTTCCCTGTAAGCAGATCTGTGAGGGAGCCCCTGAGCCCCCCACTTTGTGGGAGGGGAGGTGACCTAGGATGAGAGCTTACATGGATTCCTGGGCCGGGGCCATAAGGAAAAGGACAGAGACACGGAAGTCAGGGGTAGAGGCATCCACGGGCGAACGGGACTGGACCAGGTGTGAGGATTTTCGTATCAGCATCAACACCTTCCGGAAAGCATCCACCAGGAAGGGGCTCGGAGCAACCACACAGACCACATGACTCAGCCAGGTGATGTTGGCTGCCTTTATCATTTGTCACGGGAGAGGCTCATGAACAGAGGGGTCATGGGGCAGAAACGGGCGACGCATAGGTCAGCAGGAGGCACTCCCGCTTACAATGATGATCCGGCTACCACTGCTTCTGGAATAGTCCTGCTTATCAGCGACAGAGAGCAGGGCCGGAATAGGAGCACTCCTTCAACCTGGCCTGAACCTTCTCATGGCTCCCACCCCAAGCTTCTCCCCACCCCCCTTCCTCCCCTCCTTCTCGGGGTGGCAGTTGAGTGGTCTGATGGCCCTGCCAGCCTCCATCAGCTCCCACAAACCTCTAGCACATCTACTCCCTTCTAGGTGCATCTGGATATAAGGTCCTTCCACAGACATCATCCATTCTCGGAATGACCCGTGTCCACGTCTCACACCTCTGCGCACATGGGGTTCGCGGGGGGGGGGGGGGGGTCACTTCCTCTATTCCGGCATGCCCCGTGACTCTTTTTTCACTTACAACATATCCTGCAGGTAACACCTTATCGATTCTCCGAGCACTCTCTGTCCTCTTTTTGTCGAGATGATATTTACATAACATCCAATTCACCATTACAATTTTTTTTTTCATTTTACATTTATTCCGTTTTGAGAAACAGAGACAAAGCGTGAGTGGGGGAGGGGCAGAGAGAGAGGGAGACACAGAATCCGAAGCAGGCTCCGGGCTCTGAGCTGTCGGCCCAGAGCCCGATGCGGAGCTCGAACCCACGAACTGTGAGATCGTGACCTGAGCCGAAGTCGGACACTCGACCGACTGAGCCACCCAGGCGCCCCAGAATTCACCATTTTAAAGCGGAAGATTCAGGGGCGCCCGGGTGGCCCAGCCGGTCGAGCGTCCGAGTTCGGCTCAGGTTATGATCTAACCGTTCGTGACTTCGAGCCCCTCGTCGGGCTCTGTGCTGACGGCGCAGAGCCCGGACCCTGCTTCCGATTCTGTGTCTCCCTCTCTCCCTGCCCCTCCCCCACTCGTGCTCTGTCTCTCTCTGTCTCTGAAAAATAAATAAATGTTAAAACCGACCAACCAACAGACAAACTTCCGGGAGGCAACGCTGGGTCTTTTCCGCTTTAGATGATGATCGTCCTAGTGGGTGTGATGTGGTCCGTTTTCCTTTTGATTCGTTTGGTAACCCCTCAAACACAATACACCAGCTCCTGGCTTCTGAGGACCCTGCTTATCCATCTCTCTGCTAGAAGAGGCCACACAGCTCTCTGGGGACCGGTGGCAGTGACATGCCGTCGGGGCCCACGAGAAGGGGCTAATTTCCCACCCCAACACCTTCTAAAATGGCCACAGCGGAATCCCAGCCCAGACATTTCCCAGCCTGCAGCCTCGTGCAAGGCTCGAAGGGGGTCCCCAGGGACGGCCTTTCCTCCTCGGAGCCTTGCCACCCACAATCGGAGCCTTGAGTCTCTGTGGGAACCGAGCTTCGAGGCCAAGCCAAAACCCACCTCTCCAGACACCCCAGCACATCCCCTAAAAAAGCAACGTATGGTCAAATTAGAATCAAGGTGGCCGCCAGCTGTCCTCCCACCCGAGGCCTGCTGTGACCCATCGTCACCTTCAAAGAGGCCGTTCAGGGAGCAGAGAAGAGCTATAAAATACACACACATGTCTATTTTTCTTTTCCCCACCAGCATCGCTGGGGCCTTGGCCACACACCCATGTTCCACAAAGAACTCCTTTGAAGCAAGAATGGGGCCCCAGAGGGGCGCCCACAGAAACCCACAAGAGCCCACTGTTCTTGGGGGGGCCCTAATTGGGGTCCAGGTTTCCTGGAGCTGGCCCCATCTCAGCAAGGGCAGGGTGAGGGCCACAACTGCGGAAGCCGGGACCCCAACGAGAGGGGGTTGCAAAAAAGGCTGGCGGCTGCAATCCCAAGTAGCCTTCCTCCAGAGTTGTGGAACTTCCCTGTGGCCACGGCCGCTGCTTACCCTTGAGGGACCTCTCTTGGTGCGAGAGAAGAATTCCAGTTTCTTGGACTCGCAGGCTGGCAGGGAACTCGAGGAGGGGCTGGACCAGGATGTGGGGCAGAGCTCTGAATTCGGGACTGACGGGTGGATTCAGGAGTGCAGCCCACGCTGGCTTAAGTCACCAAGTGGGATGGGCCCGGACTGGCCAAGACCTACGGGGGGGACCCAGCCAGGGGTCAAGAGAGAGAGAGACACCATACGCACCCATGGTGGAAACCCGATGGGACTTTGGCATGGTCTGAAATGACTTTTTTTTTTTTTTTTTTTAATTTCAATGATGAGTTGTTAAAATGTGGACAAAGCAAAGCAGAGCCGAGCATTCGCCACGGGCCAGTGCTTGATGGCTGCGGGCTAGGTGCTGCCCTAAGTTATACTCCGTGGGGTGTTGGGGCCACTAGAATCCCATTTCACAGGTGAGGCATCGGGAGGCGGAGACATGGGAGAGACGTCACACACACAGCAAGCCAGTGGCGGGGCAGGGATGTGAATCCGGGCCTGCTCTAGCTAGCTCACCGACGGGCTGCCCTCCGTGGCCAAAGTGAACGATCTGATGCATTTGGCGTAGCTGTCCCCGTGGCGAAGACAGTGAACCCAGCCGTCACTCCCGAATGTTCCCTCCTGCCCTTTGTCGTGCCTCTCTCTCGCCTCTCCTCGGGCCACCTCTGATCTGTTTTCTGGCAGTTGACATCACGTTCCACTTTCTTTTTTTTTATTTTTTTTTTATTTAAAAAAAATTTTTTTTCAACGTTTATTTATTTTGGGGACAGAGAGAGACAGAGCATGAACGGGGGAGGGGCAGAGAGAGGGAGACACAGAATCGGAAACAGGCTCCGGGCTCCGAGCCATCAGCCCAGAGCCTGACGCGGGGCTCGAACTCACGGACCGCGAGATCGTGACCTGGCTGAAGTCGGACGCTCAACCGACTGCGCCACCCAGGCGCCCCGACGTTCCACTTTCTATGATGGCAAATAAACGGAACCTTGCAGTACGTAACCTTTTGGGTCTGGCTTCTTTCATTCTGCGTAATGCCCTGAAGGCACATCTGCGCTGTGGTGAGTGTCCCTAGTTCATTGTGGTTCATCCATTGCCCGGATGACGGACATTGGGCTTGTTCCCATAGGGGACGATGCTGTGAGCATTCATGTCCCAGATCTCTGATGGGCACCCGCTTTCGTTTCTGTCAGGGAGACACCAAGGGGGGAAGAGTCGGGCCCCGTGGTGGGTCCGTCACTACCTTTTGCGGAAATTGCCAACCTGCCTTTTCAAGCCACTGGGCCGTTTTGCGTTTCTAGCAGCCCGCGTGCCAGAGAGTTCCGGTTTCTCCTCATCCTTGCCATCACTTCCTCGTGTCAGCTTTTTTTCATGTTACCGTCCGGGCAGGAGATCAGGGTCGACCTCGTGTCCTGGGTTGTGAGGCTCCAGGTGGTTTTATATTCCACTCTTCTGTGTTGTCTGATTTTTTCTTTCTTTCTCAGCATCAAGAATATGCTGACAATGGAGGCACCCGGGTGGTTTAGTCGAAGGTTAAGCGTCCAACTTCAGCTCAGGTCATGATCTCGCGGTCCGTGAGTTTGAGCCCCGCGTCGGGCTCTGTGCTGACAGCTCGGAGCCTGGAGCCTGTTTCAGATTCTGTGTCTCCCTCTCTCTCTGCTCCTCCCCTGCTCGTGCTCTGTCTCTCCCTCAAAAGTAAAGAAACATTTTTTAAAAATTAAAAAAAAAAATATACTGAGAATGACTTTTAGGGGCGTCTGGGTGGCTGTCGGCTGAGTGTCCGACTCCTGATTTCAGCTCAGGTTGTGATCTCAAAGTGTGTGTGATCGAGCCCTGAATTGGGCTCTGTGCTGACAGCGTGGAGCCTGCTTGGGATTCTCCCTCTTCCTCTCTCTCTCTCTCTCTCTCTGCCCCTCCCCTGCTCACATGTCCGCTCGCTTTCTGTCTCTCAAAATAAACAAACAAATTTTAAACTATTAAAATTAAAATTAAAAAAAGAATATGCTACTTTCACAGTCAGGGACCCTCTGTCTCATACACACAAACCTGGTTTTCTCCCAAATAGGAAAAACAAACAAAGATTGAATGCCAATTGAACAGCTGCTTAGCTTTACTTGAAAGTTGCATGAAAGGCCCAGGGTTTCCTTTTAAAGTGACGAAAATGTTCTGGAACTGGATAGAGCCGATGGTTGCACAACGTCACGAATGCACTAAATGCCACTGAATTGTCCACTTTAGAATTGCTAAGGCGGTAAAGTTTATGTTATGTGAATTTTTTCAATTCAATCTTTTAAAAAGTTGCGTCAGAATAACCCGAATATCTCAGTGAGATACCACTTCGCATCCAGCTGTTTGGAAAAAATGACCAAGTGAGATGATACCCAGCGTGGTGAGAATGGGGGTCCTGGGGAACCTCACAGATGGGGCCGGAAGGGGTTGCTGGTGTTACGGTGGCCGTGCTGAACCAGGAGCCGGTTCCCCCTCTTCCAGTGGAATATTCACCTGCCCTGCAATTTGGCCGAGAGAAGTTGCTGGATATGTTGGAGGTGTCCACAGCTAGGCAAACATGGCTCAATGCTGATCAGAGGAGACCAGAAAGCCATCAGAATCCTTGAGAAATGGGCACCAACATGGCCACAGCTCAGAAATAGAATCACCACGTGAGAAAGAGTAAGTGTCCCTAAGATCACAGACAGCACGATGACCTTTATAAAGTTAAACACAATCCAGCTAAAAATGGACATGCATTTGTAGTAACACATAGAGTTACCCGCCCCCCCCAATAGAGCATAAGTTGAATGGAGGGTTCTAGATGAAGGGTACCTGGTGGGGGTATTAGTTTTCTGGGGCTGCTGTAACAAGTCACGCCAGACTGGGTGGCTTTTAGGCCATGAATTTATCCTCTCATGGTGTCAGCAGGGCCGTGCTCCTGCCAAAGACAGAGGATGCTTCCTGGTCTCTTCCAGCCTGTGGGGGCCCCAGGTATTCTCCGGCTTGTGGTCCCATCATTCCAAACTCCGCCTCTGTGTCCACATGACCTTCTCGCTATGTGTGTCTCTTCTTCTGTCTCTCATATGGACAGTTGTCATTGGAGTCAGGACCTACCCTAAATCCAGGACGATCTCCTCTAGAGGTCCTTCACTTAAGTAGGTCTGCAAGAGCCCTTTGTCCAAATAAGGTCACATCCATATAGGTCCTGGGGGGGCAGGACTTGGCCATATCTTTTGGGGGAACACCATTCAACCTATTATAGGAAGCAAATGTTAATTTTTGCTTGTTAGAGGTTTTTTTTTTTAAGTTTATTTATTTATTATTGAGAGAGAGAGAGGATGTGCACACAAACGGGGCAGGGGCAGAGAGAGAGAGAGAATCCCAAGCGGGTTCTGTACTGTCAGTGTGGTGCCCGATGCGGGGCTCAAACTCATGAACTGCAAGATCATGCCCTGAGCCGAAGTCGGACGCTTGACCGATTGAGCCACCAGGCATCTTTCGCTTGTTAGATTTTTATTTTTTAAAAAAATTCTTTTTAACGTTTATTTATTTTTGAGACAGAGAGAGACAGAGCATGAACGGGGGAGGGTCAGAGAGAGAGGGAGTCACAGAATCTGAAACAGGCTCCAGGCCCTGAGCCATCAGCACAGAGCCTGATGCAGGGCTTGAACTCACGAACCGTGAGATCATGACCTGAGCCGAAGTCAGCCGCTTAACCGACTGAGCCACCCAGCCACCCCGCTTGTTAGATTTTTAAACAACTAGTAACCAAGTCAACAAAAGTGGTCGCAGAACTCCCAGTGATGAGAATATGGCCAAACCAAGCATTATTTTTTCTCATCCTTTCCATGTGACATCCTAAAAAAAAAAAAAAAAGCCCTCGGGGGGGGGGGGGGGGGTGGCGCGGAGGGGTCAGTGTTAACAATGCAGGTATCTGGGACCATCCAGAACCTTCTCAATCTGAGTGCCTGGTGGGGGGTGGGGTGGGCTCCTTGGAGATTGAGTCCTTCAAATCTGAGATGCCTGCAGCAAGGGGGATACCCAGCCCCTTTGAAACGTCTCATGGTTCCCTTCTGGGCCAATTTCTCCTGGACCATTTTTAAGACTATCCAGGCAAATCCCACCCCCAACTCCCCTAGCGCTGGATTTCAAAAGCAGTGTGTTTCACTGCTCTGAGCCTCGGTTTCCACTCCCGGAAAAACGGGCCAGTGCCACCAACTCGCTGGTCATCAGGTGATGCTGTCCCCATGTTTGTTTCACAGCAGGAGAATAGTACTTTTCACATTTGGGGCCAGATTTCATGTTGAGGTTGAGGGGACTGACCTGTGGGTTGTAGGACACTTAGTAGCATCCCTGGCCTCTACCCACTAGATGCCAGTGTAGAGTTGCCAGATTCAGCAAATACAAATACAGGACGCCCAGGGCAAATCTGAATTTCCGATGAACGTATGATAATTTTTGTAGCCTAAGCGTATTCCAAATATTGCATGGCACATACTTACACTAAAAAAAAAACATTGACAAGGGTGCCAAGACAATTCAGTGGGGAAAGAACAATCTTTTCAACAAATGGTGCTGGGACATCCAGATGTCCACATGCAAAAGAATGAGGTTGGACCCCTACCATATAGACCTTGGATATCTGTGACCTTGGATGAGGCAATAGTCCCTTAGTTGGTTATAAAAAGCACAGTCAACAAAACAGAAAACAGGTAGGGTAGACTTTACCAAAATTTAAAACATTTCTGCTATGACAAATACCGTCAGGAGAGTGAAAAAAGACAAGCCACAGACTGGGAGAAAACATTTGCAAAGCACATGTCTGACAAGGGACTTGTATCCAGAATACAGAAAGAACTCTTACAATGCTAATAAAAATATAAATAATTTAAAAGAGACGAAGGACTTGAATAGACATTTCTCCTCCAGAAAACAACCTTAAAAACAATTGGAGGACTCACACTTCCTGATTTTGGAAATTACTAAAAAACCATGGTAATCAGGATGGAGGGGTACTAGCATGAGAACAAACAAATATATTAATGCAATAGGCTGGGGAATCCAGAAATAAAGCCTGAAGTTCGTGATCCGTTGATTTTCAAGAAGGGTGCTATCTTCGTCTGCTTGGGCTGTTACCACAAAACATGATACAATTCTCCTGAGTACAACTGAGAATGAACTAATCCTTTCTCCAGAAAGAATGCAAAGTCTTTGGGGGATGTTTATTCTTGACCTCGATATCTTGTAAGTTGATTACTATGACGCAAAGCTAACCATACTTAAATACTATGATATAAAGTCAATACATCACATCCCGTGATGAGGGAGATAAGGAAGAAAACAAAGATATTTGCTGTATACATTATACACACACATGCGGAACAAAAGAAGTTAGAAATACTCATGACGATGACAGTCCTCATCTCTATAACTGGTCATATGGCCATAGCTGGTATATACTACCTTCTTCCACCACCCATCCCATATTCCCTTTGTTCTCAGCAAGCACCTGAGTGGGCATGGTTCTTTACTTCATGGGATGAGCCAAATCTTCATTCCTCAAAGGTCTGGGCCATTAGTAGTCTTGGCTGAATTGCGTTGTTGTAATTTTCCATTGACCTTCATGGTGATCCTAAGGGCATGGTCATACTTAGAGAAAACTTCAGCGATCTCCTACATGCCATATACACTCTTCCTTACCTGCATTGTGAGGTAGCTGGCCAGTTCCCCTTGGTGGTCAGGATCAATAACCCAGCCAGGAGAGTAACTCCCTTCTTCACCTATTAACTCCAAGGCACGGGGAACCCCAAGTGGCTGGGTGGTCATCTTAACTTCAAGTTCAGTGGAATCATTGTCGTTTCTCCCGGTCTAAGCATTCCTCCCTTTGAAATGAAGACCTCTAGGGGCACCTGGGTGGCTCAGTCAGTTGAGCTTGCGACTTCGGCTCAAGGTCATGAGCTCGCAGTTCCTGAGTTCGAGCCCCGCGTCAGGCTCTGGACTGACAGCACGGAGCTTGCTTGGGATTCTCTGTCTCTCTCTGTCTGTCCCTCCCCTACTCTCTCTCTCAAAATAAAGAAATAAACATTAAAAGAAAAAAGAGAAATGAAGACCTCTAGGCCAGGAGAGCGGAAGGTCATGGGGACAGGAAGCAAAAACTTTGCGAGGGTGACACCGGGGGTGAAAATGTGTGGTGCCACTCCCATCTCCGCCCCTTGATTCCCAGATCCGTGAATCCTGCCTGTGGGAAAAGCAGCACCGCATACTGGGCGATGATTCAGAGCACATGCAGCCTCCTGGAGAACCGTGCCCCAGCCCGGAAATGTATTGCTACCTTGCTAGCAACCCCCCCCCCCCGCCAAGTCTTCAAATGGCTGTTCCACTACTGCTCTGCCAAACCAGCTGTTCCACGGTGGTGGGGAGCACGGGAAAAAACAACGAATTTCATCCACATGGGTCCATCGCTGCACTTTGTACGCGGCAAGTGAGTTCCTTGGTCAGAAGCAATGCTGTGTGGAACACCATGATGGTGGATAAGGCATTCTGTTAAGTCCACAGATGGTAGTTTTGGCAGAAGCGTTGCATGCAGGGAAAGCAATTCCGTATCCAGAGTAAGTATCATTCCAGTAAGGACAAAATGCTCCTTTTTCCATAATGGAACCATTGTAATCAACCTACCACGAGGTAGCTGGCTGATGACCTCAGGGAATGGTGCCATATCGGGGGCTCAGCGTTGGTCTCTGCTACTGGCAGATGGGACACTCAGCGGTGGCTAAAGCCAGATCGGCCTTGGTGAGTGGAAGTTCATGTTGAGCCCATATATAACCTCCATTCCTGCCACATGGCCACATGGTTCATGAGCCCACTGGATAATGGGCAGGGGTGGCTGGGGAAGGAGGCTGCCTGGTATCCACAGAACAGGCATAATCCTATCCACTTGATCATTAAAATCCTCCTCTGCTGGGGCTCCTGGGTGACTCAGTCAGTTAAGCATCTGACTCTTGATTTCCGCTCGGGTCGCCATCTCACGGTTCATGAGATCGAGCCCTGCGTCAGTCTCTGTGCTGACATTGTGGAACCTGCTTAGGAATCTCTTTCCCTCTCTCTCTTTCTGCCCCTCCCCTGCTCTCTCTCTCTCTCTCTCTCAAATAAATAAACATTTAAAACAAAATAAAAGCCTCCTCTGCTGAGGTCACCCTTTGGTAAACATTCACGTGGGACGTAAATATCTTCACATGTCCCCTGTCCAAAGAGGCCTATTAACATACCTCTTTCCCAGATTTCTTTGTCACCGATTTTCCGATTGTCTTCCTTCCAATTCTCTGACCATCCAAACAAACCATTCGCACAGCCCATAAATCAGCATAAAATTGCATGTTTGGCCTTTTCTCCTTCCAAGCAAAATGAGCAACTAAGTACACTGCTTGAAGTCTTGCCACTGGGCAGACTGCCCTTCACCATTGTCCTTAAGGGATGTCCCAGAGGGACGGTAGTGTTGCAGCTGTCCCCTTTAGGTGGTGCCTGCAAATTGTATAATCCAGACCCGATATCACTTGGTCTGCCAGCTGATCATAATAAACTTCATATGAGGCCGTAGATACAGCTACAGGCGAGAGGAGACCATATAGCAGAGGTGGGGAGCAGGGGCATTTGGGCCACTTTTTTTTTTTTAAGTTTATTTACTTACTTATTTACTTATTAAAAACCTTTTTTAATGTTTTTATTTATTTTTGAGACAGAGAGCATGAGCATGGGAGGGTCAGAGAGAGGGGAGACACAGAATCTGAAGCAGGCTCCAGGCTCCGAGCGGTCAGCACAGAGCCCGACCCGGGGCTCGAACTCACGGAGTATGAGATCATGACCTGAGCTGAAGTTGGATGCTTAACCGACTGAGCCACCCAGGCGCCCCTATTATTTATTTATTTACTTAGAGTGAGTGGGGAAGGGACTCCAAGCAGACTCCAAGCAGTCTCCGTGCTGTCAGCGCAGATCGCGACACGGGGCTCAAACCCATGAACCATGAGATCATGACCTGAGCTGAAACCAAGAGTCGGGCGCTTAGCTGACTGAGCCACCCAGGTGCCCCAACCGGCTGCTTCTTTGTGGCGTTTACTTGTGCCTTTGGGGTCGGCTTGGGCCAGATCGTGTATATACCACTCCCATATGATGGTGGAGGGCTGCCGTGTACATCCACCTTTACAGGTTGATGTGTCAGACAATATATAGTTCATGCTGGGCTGCTCAGGTCACATGGTAACTTGGTGGCTCCATGGTGAAGCATTCAGTCTCTACTAAGGCCCGGTAGCAGGCCTACAGCAGTTTCACAAAAGGAGAGTAGCTATCAGCAGAGGACGGCAGGCCTCTCCCTCAAATCCTAAGGGCCTGCACTGCGATTTGCTTACAGCAAATTCTATCGGCCGCTGCCTCTTCCAGCATGATCGAGATGGCTGGATCTCACGGCTCAAGTGGCAGGGCAACTTTTGGGGCCGTCATTTAGGTTTCTCTCTTGTTCTGGGCCTCACTTAAAACTCAGTTTTTTGAGTCACCCAGGCCGGAGTGGGCCACCCAAAGGAGGAATCGGTTGCCTCCAAAATCACGGAGGCCCACTGGACATGGTGCTTCTTTTTGGCTTGCGGTAGGGGCCAGATGCAACACCTTATCATTCGCCTTAGAAGGGGAGTCTTGACGTTCCCCACACCGCTGCACCCCTAGAAGCTTTACAGAGAGGGAGGGTCCCTGAAATTTTGTCAGATTTATTTCCCATCTCCTGACATGCAACTGTCTTACCAATAAGTGTAGAGCGTTTTCTCCTTCTTACTCACAAGGCTCAATCTACATAACGCTATCAGTGTAATGGCCTGGTGTGGTATCTCGTGGAAGGGAAAGACGATCGAGATTCCTGATACCTAAATTATGACATAAGGCTGGAGAGTTGCTACACCCCTGAGATAGGAAAGTGAAGGTGTATGGCTGGCTTCGCCAGCTGAAAGCAAACTACTTCTGGGGGGCCCTATGGACAGGGCTGGAGAAAAAGGCATTTACCAGCCCAATAGCTGCGTACCAGGTACCAGGGGAGGGTGTTAATTTGCTTAAGCAATGAAACCACTTTGGTAGAGCAGCTACAATTAGAGTTACCACCTGGTTAAGCTTGCAATAATCTACGGTCATTCTCCAAGCTCCATCTGTCGTCTGCACAAGCCATGGAGGAGAGTGGAATGGGAATGTAGTGAGAATCACCACCCCTGCCTCTTTCAAGTCCTTGGTGGCAGCACTAATCTCTGGAATTGCAAGAATGCAGTATTGCTTTGGTTTACCATTTTCTTAGGTAGAAGCAGTTCCAGCGGCTTTCCCTCTGCTATTCCCCCCATAAGAGCCCTTACTCCACAGATCAGGGAACGGATATGAAGATTCTGCCAGCTGCTAAGTGTGCATTCCAGTTGTGCATTCCAGAACCGGGTGAAGAGCCACAGGATGGTTTTGGGGACCACTGAACCCATATCTCACCTCCATAAGGGCCTATGGAGGGCCACTCTGACTGGTGGACAACAGTGACATTTCGGGTCTCCTGGAACTAATGTCAGTTCAGAGCCAACGTCCCGTAATCCCTGAAAGGTCTGATTATTACCTTTTCCCCAATGCACAGTCACCCTGGTAAGGGCCAGAGGTCCTGTGGTGGAAGGCTGAGAGAAAGATGAACAGTATAAATTTTCACTAGTGTGCTGGAGTCCTTCCTCAAGGTGACCCAGCCTCCCCTTCATTCAAAGGACTTGGGTTTGTGAACTGGCTCAAGTCTGGAAGTTGATTGAGGGGCTGCGACTCTGTTTTTTATGATTCAAGATGGACTTTTGTTCACTTGATCTAGAACTCTTCTGCTTGTACAGAGCAAATAAGAATTGAGTAAGCTTCACATTTATTTCACTTCTGGGAGTAGAATGATCAGCTAGCTAAAGCCACAGAATAGTCTGTGGGTCAGACTTTTCTCATGGCTGCTTTGACTCTGCTATCCATTATGGTAACCATACCTGCCTTGCCTTTGGTGGTTGAGTGCCACCACTTGGCCCCTACCACTAGAGTCCAGTTACTCTCATTTCATTTAGGTTTCTCAATTCAGTGGCAGCAGTCACCACTGTAAGTTCTGGTCTGCAGAAATGAGTGATCAGAGAGTTCAAGGACGCTGGGCCCCTCCCCCACCTCCCTGCAAATTCACTTCTCAAAGTCCCAGTGGAAGGTGTGTCCTCTGGACCCTCTGAGGATTGTCTTAAATTACAATCCACTCTAACATTCTAACCTCTGGTAAGCCTTTGACTTTTCTCTAAGCCATAGAGACTGTTACATTGTTTATTTCTCCTTTCAACTTTATCACATTTTGCTTATGCGTTTTGGGACTTTGTTGTTAGGTCCATATATGTTTATAGTTATTATATCTTCCTAATAGATGGAAACTTTTATCATTATATGGTGCTCTTTGTCTTGAGTAACAATTTTAATCTTAACATTTATTTTATCTGATATTAGTATAGCCAATCCAGCTCGATTTTGGTTGTTGTTTGCGTGGACTGTCTTTCTCCATCCCTCTACTTTCAACCTATTTGTGTCTTTGAATCTAAAGTGAGTTTCTCTTTTTTTTTAAAATTTCTTTTAATGTTTATTTTTGAGAGAAAGAGAGAGCGTGAGCGGAGAAGGGGCAAAGAGAGAGAGAGAGAGAGAGAGAGAGAGAGGGAGAGAGACAGAATTAGAAGCAGGCTCCAGGGCTGACAGCTGTCAGCACAGAGCCCAACACTGGGTTCGAACTCATGAACCGTGAGATCATGACCTGAGCCGATGTCAGAGGCTTAACCGACTGAACCACCCAGGTACCCCTAAAGTGGGTCTCTTGTAGACAGCATATAGTTGGATCATTTTTTTTTAATGTGTTTAATGTTTATTTTTGAGAGGGAGAGAGCGCGTGTGCACAAGCTTGCATGCGCAGTGAAGGATAGAGAGAAATGGAGACAGAGAATCTGAAGCAGGCCCTGTGCCAACAGCAGAGAACCTGATGTGGGGCTCGAACTCACGAACTGCGAGATCATGACCTGAGCCAAAGTCAGATGCTTAACCAATTGAGTCACCTAGGCACCCCTGGATCATTTTTAAAAAATCCATCTGATAATCTCTGCCCTTTTAGCGAAAAGTTTAATCCATTTACATTTAAGTAATTACCGATAAGTACTTATTTCTGCCATGTGGCTATTGGCTCTTTATATGTCTGTGTCTCTCCCTCCACCAATTCCTCCATTACCAACTTCTTTTGTGTTAAATGTTTTAGTGTACCATCCAAATGTCATTTTGCAGATATGACTGTATGTAGAAAATAAGAGGAAATCCTTAGAAGTGGAATTGCTAGGTCAAAGGACGAGGGGGAGGGGATGTGTTTAAAACTCTGATGGGTGTTACCAGATTGGTCTTAAATGCTTCTACCAATTCAATTGGATATTTTCCAAAGAGGGCTTTATGCTTTATTGAAACCATCCATTGGCTTGTTGGGATTTCCTCTTCAACTGTGTCTTCCTGGAGAGGGGACCTAATTATTCAATTTCTGTATTCCCACATTTTAGTGCATGGTAGGAGGCCAGAAAAGATGTAAAGAAAGAAAAAGGAACCTCTTATCATGTAGTGACAGGAGTATTGGAAAATGAAGAACCATTCAGGATCAGGAACTTTTAGTGTAGCTGTGCAAACCAGGAGCCCTATGAACTGACTTCAAGCATTTAGAGAGCCCCAGAATCTCGGGACAAATAGGGAATTGGAGGTGGGGAGGTTCTCTGAGATACTATATAGAAAAGGAAGCTGAAGCTTGGAGTTAAGTTCATAAACCAGTAGCTGAGCCTGGGACAAACTTTTACTTAGCACCCATGTGTGGGTTATTATTATCCCCTTGGGAAAGACTGTGTGATGTGAACAAAGCCAATCCCTGTCCATGTGGAATTTTCCTTAATGTAGTTTTCATCCCATCTGCTTTATTATATGTTTTAAAGTTTCTATTTTTAAGCAATCTCTACACCCAACGTGGGACTTAAACTTACAACCCAGAGATCAAGATTCGGAGGCTCCACCGACTGAGCCAGCCCGGGGCTCCTCTTCATCCTAGCATAATGGATAGTATTTAACCTTTCCCCAGGGAGGAAACTCTAGGCTCAGAGAGTTGAAGTCACTTGTACAAAGTCACACAGCCAGAAGGTGTCTCGGTCTGGATTTCACCCCAGAGCAAGTGCTCCCGATCAACTTTGCCATATACTACCTCTGAATAACGATTACAATTATGTAATTAAAACTAATGTAATTAATAATTGCAATATAGCATTATAACGTTAGTATAGCTAATATATTAACATTATTGTTATGATGATTACTGTCCTAAAAAGCAGCAGCAACCACCTTTGCCCTGGGCCAGCCTCCATGATAAGGGCTGTCCCTATTCTTTTATTCAACCAATGAATGCTGACCACCTGTTTTGTGCCAGGTACTCCCCTCCCCCCTCCCCCCCCCCATTTCACAGATGGGGAAACTGAGGCCCAGGAAGCTTCTCCCAGAGTTTGAGGTATACCGCAACTGGGTGTTCCGAGACCACCTTTGGAAAGCAACCGGATAGTGCTCAATTAACCCGAGGCAGTCTCGCCGCCCCTACAGACGGAACCACCGCGGTCACACCGCCCACCGCCCAGCGCTACCGAGCAGCGGTTGGGGCGGGACCACGTCCTCGTGAGGCCGCCGCGACGGCGGTTAGAAGCCCTGCCCCCCGCGCGTGCGCCCTGCTTGTTCCGCCGGCCCGCTCAGCTGCGGGTGTCCGGGCGCGGTTGGAGGCGTCCCCGAGGAGCGCGCGCGCTTGCGCCGGCGTCGGGCTCGCGCACGCGCACCTGCGCCGGCGTCGGGCTCGCGCACGCGCACGACGGCGGCGGCGACGGCGGTTCCTGCCGGGGGCTGCGAGTGGCGGGCGGCTCGGAGGGGAGCAGCGTCGCTGAGGGGCTCGGCGGCAGTGGCGGCGGCTCGGCACGCGTGGCTCTTGGCCCGGCTCGCGCAGCGGCGGGCGTTTCAGTCCGGTTCAGGGGCGTGGGCGCGGCGGCGGCGGCGGCCCGAGGCCTGCGGCCTAGGCCTCAGCGCGGCGGCGGGCTCGAGTGCGGCGCGGGGCCGGCCTGAGGGCCCTACTCGGCGGCACCATGAGTGTGGAGGCGTACGGGCCCAGTTCGCAGACGCTCACCTTCCTGGACACTGAGGAAGCCGAGCTGCTTGGCGCCGACACACAGGGCTCGGAGTTCGAGTTCACCGACTTCACCCTCCCCAGCCAGACGCAGACGCCCCCAGGTGGCCCCGGCGGCCCCGGAGGAGGTGGTGCGGGAGGCCCGGTCGGCGCTGGCGCGGGCGCTGCGGCCGGACAGCTGGACGCGCAGGTGAGCGGCACATGGCGGCGCCGGAAGCCCGGGCCGGGCCTCGGCGCCCGGGAACCTGCCCCGAGTCCCGCACTTCGGCGGCGTCCGAAGTAACCTGTTCCAGGTCCCTCACTCAGGCCCGGCCCAGGCTGACCTTCCCCGGGTTCCCCGATCCGGCCGGGTCCGGAGTAACCTGCCTCGGCTCCCAGCCTCTAGCCGGGCCGGGGCAGACCTGTTTCGAGTCCCGCTCTGGTGGGGTCCGGGTGATCTGGTCAGGATCTACTTCAGGCCGCGTCTTAGGTCACCTGCCCGAAGTCGCCTTCTGGGCGTGTCCGAGGTGACCTGCCGTCGGGGGTGACCTGTCCCCAAGTTTTTCTCCAGCTGAGTCCGTGCCCTGTTCAAGCCAGCTCCGTGGTGATCCGCCCGGGTTCCCCTCTGGCCGATCCGTCCTCCCTGCCCCACCCCCCACCTGTGGTCCCAGCCATCTGGGCATTCCCCCTCGCCCGCCCCCGGTCATGCCCACTAAACCGCGGGTTCAAATTTCCCCGGGCCCAGGGACGCTGGAGAGGGCAGGGTCGAAGCTCCCGGAGTAGAAACGGAATTTTAGCCTCCAGTTGAGAACCCCACACTCGCTGGTTATGAAGATTATTCAAGAGACAGGTTGCGTTTTGTTTTTCCTTCTTGCATTGCCTGTTGCTGAAACCGACTTGTTATGTAACTCCACAGCTCTGTCTTGGAAAAGTTAGGTTTGAGTTTGTTCCTCCAATGGGGGCAGTGATAGTGGGTTTTACATAAGTGGTACTGCCACGTTGGAAAATTTTGTTTTTAATGATGTGAATGTTTAGGGAAAGCTACTTAGGTATTTTAAGTTTGGGTTTGGGTTATGAGAAGTATTAGGGACGCACTTCCTGAACCTAGGTCCCAGCTCTGGAGTGGCAGAGGGGACTGGCTGGGGTTTTGGGGTGGGATCCCTTGTCACAGGTGTTCCTTGGCATGAGGATCCACTGTCAGGGCTGGGGGAGCCACCCCATCCTCAGCCAGAGTGAGCTCAGACTCTGTCCTTGGGGGAGGAGGGCTAGCATTCTAGTTGATTGAGTCACTCTCGTGGGTAGACCACCCACTTGGATTTTCTTTTAGCCCCTAATAGAAGCAGAAAACATTTGACTCATTCTAACCCCAGATTTCCTTAAAAATAGATGCCTGATGGGTGGAGCATCAGGGAGAACAGGTGTGCAAGTATGTATTTTTTCAGCTTGGTTTACATATGGTGGAGGAAGATAGGAGAGAGTTTGCCTGGAGAAACGAATGAGCCGTTGGACACTCACGATGACACCTGTAGACCTCTCTGTTTTCACAGCTGTGAAATGGGGGTATCGGAGTTTTATTTTTGTTATACTTTTCAACATACCTGAAATCTGCACTTATGTTTGGATGGACCGGAAACATGCATGAAATCTGGACTCAAGTTTGGATGGACCAGATAACGCTGTTTGTAACTTGTGTCCAGTGCATCCGGAGGCTGAGGATAAAGATCACTCAGTTGAGCGATGTGCCATGGTTAGTGGCAGCTCAGGGTTGGTAAAGGTAATCGTTTTACTGCAAATTCTTTTAAAGACTTTTATTGCATATTCTTTTCTTTATATTGGCCAGTGTTTTTCTGGCCAGTATAAAACAGCTCTGAGTTCTAGTTTTGTTCCTTGTATTCTGTTTGTGATCAGTGAGTTACAGGGCATGCCCTTCTCTTTCAGTTGAAATAATCTATTTTTCTGCACCTGAGCACTGAGTTGTATAAAATAAGAGCTTTAAAACTCTCCACCAGAGGTAAATGTTGCAGTTGATCTCACCTGAGTTCTGATGACATCGAAAGGGTTTATCCTTCTTTACTTTTAATTAACTCAGATGACCCACTCACGTGTAGCCTAAGTTTGTGTTTGGGGAATGGGAGTTACATCCTTTGTGTCGTAAGAGAAGGCTCTGAATTTGGGGGCAGGAAAAGTCTGAATAGAATTGAAAAGTGGAAAAAAAGTTGATTCTTTCCTATGCCAGTTGGTGGCATTGGCTGCCTACAACATTTGAGATTTTCCTTATTTGTCCTCAAGAGTTGGCTGGGTAACTAACTGTACAGTGGGGCTTCCAGAAAGACTCAAACCCATTCTGAATGCCTTTTGATTTTATCTTATTGAATGAGTAGCTGTAACTTATCAAGTGCTGTGCAGCTACTTCTGTTTCACAGCTTTCTTGAGATAGAATCCATGTAGCATACAGTTTGCCCATTTAAAGTGTACAGTTCGGTAGCTTTTAGTACATTCAGAGTTGTGCAGCCCTCACCGTCATCAGTTTTGGCATATTTTCATCACCCTAGAAAGAAACCCCATACCTCTTAGCTTGTCAGTCCTCCTTTCTCCAACCCCAGGCAGCCACTGATCTTTGTCTCAGGTTTACCTACTGTGGACATTTGATATAAATGACAATATGTGGTCTTTTGTGTCTCGTTTCTTTCACCAAGTATGTTTTCAAGGTTCATCCATGCTGTAACATGTATCTACTACCATTTCTTTTTTGACTGAACAGTTTTCCACAGTACAGACAGACCACATTTTGTTTATCCACTCATCTGTTGGTGGACATTTGGGTTGTTTATCCTTGTAGCTATTATAAATAATGCTGCTGTGAACATTCATGTGCAGGTTTCTGTGTGGCTGTAGGTGAAATTGCTGGGTTGTGTGGTAACTCTGTGCATAACCTTTGCAGGAGCTGCCAGACTCCTTCCCAGCGTGCAGCCACTTTTGATACCAGTTTTGCTTAGTTGGTTTTACCTGAAAGTTTGTTTAAATTTTTTAACGTTTATTTATTATTGAGAGACAGACACAGAGCATGAGCAGGGGAGGGACCGAGAGATGGAGAGACACAGAATCCAAAGCAGGCTCCAGGCTCTGAGCTGTCAGCACAGAGCCCGACGCGGGGCTCGAACCCACGAGCTGTGAGATCATGACCTGAGCTGAAGTTGGACGCTTAACCGACTGAGCCACCCAGGCGCCCCTACCTGAAAGTTTGTTTAAAGGCAGAATGTGTGTCCCTGCCAGGGTAGGAGAATGGCACAGGGGTGACTCCTGCTGAGCTACAAGTTGGTTCAAATAACATTTGTTTTGTTTATGAAATAAAACTGATATTTATCAAAGCCTTCCAGACCATGGAATGAAAAGTGCTGACATAATCCTGCCAAGTGTCCTTAAGATACAAGGGACCATTTTCTTTTGCCTATCTGACTCTTCGTGGGCCCTTCCCCTGCCCATCAAAGGGCAGGGAAAGGTAATTTCAGAAGTGCTTTGCATAATAGTTGGTGTTATAAACCTTCTGCCCTGTCTAGTTGGAATATTTCCTTTTGATGGTTGCTACTGTCATGTTTTCTCCAGATATGGGAATTATGGTAAAGATGTAAGAGTTGGGAACACTACCCAGGCAGAAAAAGGAATTGATACACACAATGATATGGATGCATCTCAGAATAATTCTGGGTAAAAGAAGCACTCTGACCAAAAAAAAAAAAAAAAAAGAATATATACCCTGTGATTCTGTTTGTATGAAGCCCTAGAAAGTGCTAATAGTAATAGAAAACAGATTAGTGGTTGGGAGAAGGAGGAAGGAAAAGAGAGGGTGACAAAGGGCATAAGGAGACTTGGTGATAGATGTATTGGTTATCTCGATTGGGTGTTTACATACACTGATGTATAACAACTTATAAAACTATACACTTTAAGCATGCACTGTTGATTGTATGTCAGTTACACCTCAGTGAAACTGAAAAGAAAGGCCACAGGGAGATACCACTACCTGCTCATAAGATTGGCTCAAATTTTTTAAAAGGCTGGAAAGCCACTTATAACTTTCATACCTTGCTGATGGGATGGTTCACCCATTTCTCTGTGGTCCAGCAGAGAAGCAAAGGTGGTTGTCCACACATGGGGCTGCTCTGAGCATTTATAGCTGATTCGTTCTTGAGAGCCCCAGACTGGAAACAACTCCAGTGACCATCAACAGGTAAATGGATAAACAAAGGCTCTTCATCAGTTGTAGTCTTGAGTACATACACTTGAGCTTCTTTTCCTCTTCAAGTGGTAGACACTTGAGTAAAGAGTTGCTACCTAGTCTTCAGAATTGATCATGGAAAGCTGTCCTAACATATTCTTGACCATCCAGGTAAACAGATCATCTTCTGCTTATTGGCCTGTAGTTTATGAAGAGGAGGAATGAGTTCAGTACAGTCTAGGGGTTCCCAAAAGTGGTGAGTTTAAAATTTGAGTGGGACTTTTTCCATCTGGTTTTGTGAACACTCAGTTCAGCGGTGATATAAGCACACCTTGAGAAAATTGGAGATAAGACACTGGTAACCTTGCAGGAGCTCTGGCAAGTGTTCGTTCAGCACTTTCCCCTTATTGGATTTCCCAAGTTTGTTTCTAGATGGTTAGGACTCCATGGGCGATTAGGGGAGAGGAAGGGCTTACGTGTCATTGGTGAATAAGCAAAATGACTTCTTACTCTGTTCACCCTAATTTCTTAACCCAGATTGAATACGATTGGGGGTAAAGTTAACACTTGAACAATACCAGTGTTAACTGAAAAACAAAGTTCTTTCTCAATCCTGCTCCCACAACCAAAAAAAGGAGACGTTTTTCTAATAGCTTTATTAAGGTATGATCACATACCATAGAGTCTTATATGTAAGTGTGCAATTCAGTGTTTTTCTAGTAAATTTGCAGAGTTGTTCGACCATCACACAATTCATGGTCTTTGATTCTTCTTCATGCCTCTTTTTCTTCCCCTTCCTGCTCCTTCCCCTTCCTGCCCCTCCCCTTTTTGCTCCTGTTAATCTTTGTAGTTTCTCATCAGCATCTCTAATGTAGGGAAATGGAGTGACCCTGTGCTCAGCCACTCCCAGTCACATTTTGGGGGAGATTCACCACCCTGTATGCTGGGCCCTCCACGTGGGTGCAGAGTCAGGAACGGAGGCCTGGCCACGCTGCTTTCAGGGTGAGCCTGGGAGCCCTCATATATCTGTTCATGTTTACTTTTGTCCCCACTGTACATGCTGTCAGGCCAGTCTCTTCAGCCTGGTCCTTGTCTCCTGCCCCTCTCTGTAGTCCTGCTTCCTTGCCTTGCTGTGCTCTCTGAGGACTGGGGGTCAAAGTGAATCCTTTGCCATCTGTAGCTGTTGTGTTAGAAATGACAGGTGCTGCTCAGACTGCGGTTGACCTTTGGGATCATGAGGGCCCAGAAGAGGGAGTGGTCTGCCCTGCAGAGGGAAAGCTTTTGTGAGCAGTGTTCCTTGAGTTCAGGAAGGCATGCTGCTGGGCAGAGAGGTGGGCATGGAGCGCTACACTTGGCTTGGTGTGGAGGAGAGTGGGTGCGGGCAAGGGTTGATATGCCATGCCAGGGGCTCGGGCTGGATCCTAGAGCCTCATGGAGCTGCTGAGGGGATACTGTGACCTCGCTTGAGAGGAAGGGCCCTTAGATGGCAGGTAGACCTGGCAGAGTGTGGACAAAGCCAGAAGGGGAGCTCCGGCAGAGTGCCTTGTGGTCAGATATGTGCCTGTGCACGCTGGCGCATGTGTATAAATGTGAGTGTGTGAACTACGGTACCAGGCAGCCAGAGTGGCCACTCCTGCTGGGACATGTTAACTGCACTGGATACCCTGTTGCCCCTGAGTCCTCATAAGGAATTATGGCTAGAGCAGACACAAGTTCTGCCTGTGGTTTTTGTCAGGGCCCGTGGTCCCCCAAGGCTGAGGCAGGGCTCCTCTCTGATGGGAGGTATGGGTGGAGTTGGTGCTGGTCAGCAGACCCTTTGGAGACACTGCCCTGAGAGGGAGGGTAAGAGGCTCTGCAGAAAGGGAGAGGCCCCACCAGAGCAGCATGCACGGAGGCTGGAGGGAACAGATTCTGGGCAGCGGCTCTCAACTGAGGGGCATTTGTGGCTGTTGCCCTGGCAGGGTGGTCTTGCAGTGTTGCCGGGATAGTCCTGCCCGCAGAGAAGGGTCATGACTCCCAGTTCTGCTTGGTGGGACCCGGAACAGAGTGTGGCCTGGAAGGTGTTGGAAGGGCAGCGAGTCTGGCTGAGTCTTCAGGGCTTCATTTTCCGGGTCTCGGGGCCCTGCTTTCAGGGGGTCTTTGAACTCATCTTGGCAGAGGAGCTTTCCTTGAGAGCAGCATCCTGCTTCCTCTAGTAAACGTGGGGATGCTGGGTCCTGGGATCCCATGGCTGGGAAAGGATCGTTGTGCCTGTTTGTATGTGTTAGTCTGGTAGCAGCTTGTGAGCTGGATTACTGAGCCAAGCCGGGCTTCTTTGGATCCCTGCAGACTGTTGCCTGGATGGCTTCTAGACCTAGGCTGCTTGCTGAGCTCTGCGGGTAGCCCTTTGTCACAACTGAGGATGGCACTTTCGTGTCTGCTTTGCTCCTTGCAGAGCTCAGCTGCCAGGGATGCCAGTGACTTTGGGGAGGTGGCTCTCCTCATCTTGGAGTAGAAGGCATTTGGTCAGAACTCTGCTTGCCTTCCGTCACTCTTTTTGAGTGCATGGCTCCTCGGACTCCATGGAGGCCACCTTGTCCATCTATATTGTGTAAAAACATTGGTTATGGATTCTCTGCAAGTAAAGAAAACAAACCCGGCATATCCATCTCCTCAGTTCAGCAGTTTTGTCCTCTGGCCCTTTATTCTCATCGCAGAAGAGCTTTAAAACAAATCCAACATGTTATTTCATCCTTCCTTCTGAGGTTGAGCCATATGGGTTAGCAATACACAATCATTTTGACCTATATTTACTATGCGTTTCTGGAAACAAAAAAGCATCTTTCCATCATAGGCAATACTGCTGTTGTCAGATGAACAGCACTGACAGTCGTTTTTTGGGATCATCTAATCCACAGGGCTTCCCTTTCTCCACAGATTCTTCACTCATGAGAAAATGTCTTGACTTGGTCTGGCCCCCAGTGAGGTCCACCATTTATGTGATGGTTATGAATCTTGGCTTGCTCTCCAGGGCAGCCTCTCCCTCTTCTTTTCATGCCACTGAGCTGGGGTCCAGTCTATGTCATTGTCCTGTGAGGTGTCCTGGCTTCTGGACTGAACCCATCATCACACCCTGGCTTCTCCCTGCAGGCGTGGAGTGGGCTCCTTTGAGAGTAATGATCCCAGGGCTGGACATGCAGAGGCAGCCCAGGTTGAGGTGGGGATGCCTCGGACACATCAAGGACACTCTGAGCATTGAAATGAACCATAGGCCTGGACTCAGCATGCTGACCAGAACAAGGGTTCACTGTAAAGAGGGAGGCCGGTGAGGATCCTTTTTATCCAGAATCTGGGGACCACTCTCTTGAGTGGGACCGTGTGAAGGCATTTTCGTAGGTCAGAAATGGTTGAATGTCAGCAGTTACATGTGGTTAAAACTAATGGATTAAAGAAGGCTAAAGAGACAGCATAAGTAACGAGTGTTAACTAGGTCTTGAATGTAGAAAACTAGAAAGGACGTTAGGGTGTTGGGGAATTGTGCTTGTGCTTATAAGATAGCAGTATTATATCAGTTTTATCAGCATAATTCCCGAGCGTGAGGCTTGTATAGTGATTACATGGAGAAGATGCTTGTCCTGGGGTTTGCGACTCTGAAATGGGTCAGGAAAGTAAAAGTGTGTGTGTGCAGAGGGAGAGAGCAAGCATGGTAAAAAGTGTGAGTGGCTGGTGGATCCAGGTGATGGTTATGTGAGTTGTTTATTCCCTGTAGTTTTGAAACTTTCTCAAGAGCTGGGGGGAGGCCAGAACTTCTGTTAGCTTTTTCCAGAGGTGAGGCTCAGCCTCTCCTTACCCTGAGGGAAAGGTGATTGCCCACTCTCTTTTTATTTAAACCTCAGGATAAAAAAATACTTTTATTGATGAGATGAATTATTTTACGTTTCAGTGTTTATGCTTTTCAGTGTGAAGATGTATTCATTTAGCCTACACTATGAGGGCTTCCTGGGGTGTGGCTCATTTCTAGGTCCTGGGGTCATAGTAGGGACCCCTGCTTTGGGGCTCCACAGATGGAATGGGGGAGGCCTCCCTGGGAGGCGCCCTGTGGACTGAGACCCAAAGGACCAAGAGCCAGCTGTGCAGAAACCAAGGGACAGTGAGTGCAAAGGCCCCGGAGCACTGGCAGACTCAGAGACTGAGGGACTGAAAGGTCCATTTCATGCTGCGTGGTACAATGCTTATGAGGTTTGGAGTAAAAATCTGTGGTCTAAAAGTTCTTACCAGCACATTTGGGAGTGATTTTTGAATTTACATGCTTTTTCTCTGTGGGACTGAAGCAACGTTTCTTCCTGCTACTCTGATGTACACAGTGAATTCTGTAGTTGCTTGTATGAAACTGTCCCTGGGCAGAAAACATCTGCAGACCTTTACCCAGAGCAGAGGCGAAGAGGGAACTGTTTCCCCAGTGATGTGATGCCTGGGAGTGGGCTCAGGGTTCCTGTGGGTGCAGGGGGGTGCTGCCTCTCTGAGCCTTGCAGGCTGCAGGGGTCCTGACTGGAAGTGAGGGGTTGATAATCTCAGAGGACCTCAGTCCTGTTCTGGCCAAGGACCCTTCACTCCTCCCGTCTTGTCACCTGGCATGGATTGTGGACCTTCTCTGTGCTGGGCACTCTCTAGTTAGAGCTTTGTTTTAACTAATTTAATTATAGTTTCTAAGGTCAGATGTATTTTTGAACTTAATGTTTATCTTAAAACTTTCCAGAGAGTAGAGGGAGAAACTAACAACCCCACTATAGAAGTCAGTTTGTGTTGTGGCCAGATCGTAGCTGGGCAGGAGTGGGGCTGAGTGGGAGCTGGGAGTGTGTGTGTGTGTGTGTGTGTGTGTGTGTGTGTGTGTGAGACACGTATACATTATACGTTCCTTAACCAGGAGGCTAGAGGGCTACTGGGCCTTGGAGAATCTGGACTGTCTTCTCTGGCCCCCCAGCTCTAGTGGAGGGTGGAGAGTCTACCTGACCTTGTATCTGTATCATATTGTCTCCCAAGAGTTCTGAGAGTAGATCTACATTTCTTTCCCCATTATTAACCTGAAGGGGTAAGTGTGCAGGGTAGGTCCCCATGTGGCTGGTCAGGAGGTGTCCTCTGCTGGTTCAGGCCTTCCCCTGGTGAGGGGAGGTGAACTGTGGGATCTGAGGCCCAGATGAGGCAGGAGTGGGTAGGAAGATGGCACCCAGGTGGTATGCACTTTTCTGTATTACTCTGTGGACCAATTTTGATGTTTCAGGACAGTAAAGCTTCAGATATCACCAAGGGCATTTCTTTATACGTAAAAGCTTATGCAATCTAATAAGATATTTTAGGAGTTCTTCTAGGTAAGGAATCTGTAAACATTTTCTTAAAAGGCTAGATAGTAAATGTCCTAAACATTGTCGGATAAGAAGTAAAATTGAGGATATTATTAGGTATTTAACCCAGCTGTTTATAAATACGGGGGAGCGCCTGGATGGCTCAGTTGGTTAAGCATCTGACTTCAACTCGGGTCATGATCTCATGGTTCGTGAGTTCAAGCCCCGCTTCGGCCTCTGTGCTGACAGCTAAGAGCCTGGAGCCTACTTCAGATTCTGTGTCTCCCTGTCTCTCTCTGCCCCACTCACACTTGGTCTCTGTCTCTCTTTTTCAAAAAATAAACATTAATTTTTTTTTTTTTTTTTTTTTTTTTTAAATACGAGTACCAGGGTGCCTGGGTGGCTCAGTCAGTTGAGTATCCAACTCTTGATTTCGACTCAGGTCATTGTCCCAGGGTCATGGGATCAGTCTCCAAACCTACTTAAGATTCTCTTCCCCACCCCCTGCTCATGCTTTCTCTTAAAAAAAAAAAAAAAATGTAAATGCTATTCTGAGCTTGAGAGGGGGAGCTGCATGCTGATTCCTTCCTGGACCACCTTCTTAGCCTTCTGATGATCCTGGGTGGTGGTGTTTTGTTTGTTTGTTTGTTTTTAAGTTTATTTTGAGAGAGGCAGAGCATGAGCAGGGGAGGGGCAAAGAAAGAGAGGGAGAATCCCAAGCAGGCTCCATGTGGTCAGTGTGCAGAACCCGACCGGGGGCTCAAACCCATAAAACCATGAGATCATGACCTGAGCTGAAATCAAGAGTCAGATGCTTAACCAACTGAGCCACCTAAGCTCCCTAATTCTGGGTTTTAAGGTGTTTTTCTGCTGAGATTGGATTGGAAAGATAGCACATTTCTCTTTGGAAAGATGAAAGCTGATCAGAGTGAAGTCATAAAAGGTGTCAATACGCATTTAAGCTCAGGATACCAGATCTATGGAAAGAATTGTTTGTTTTTTAAAGCTCATTTATTTTGAGAGGGAGAGCATGAGCAGGGGAGGGGCAGAGAGAGAGGGAGAGAGAATTCCAAGCAGGCCCAGCATTGTCAGCACAGAGCCTGATACAGGGCTTGAACCCATGAACTGTGGGATCATGACCTGAGCCGAAATCAAGAGTTGGACGCCTTACTGACTAAGCCACCCAGGCATCCCTGGAAAGAATAGTTTTAGATCAAGTAAAAAGTTTGCCTTCCATAATATTCTCAGAAACCTTGTTACCTTAAATACTTGAGGAACCTGTTTACTGACTTTAAGAGTTTAAATGGAATCATAGATGTCAATTTCTCTTTCTTTCCTTCCTTCCTTCCTTCCTTCCTTCCTTCCTTCCTTCCTTCCTTCCTTCCTTCTTTTTTAATTTTTGAGAGAACATGAGCAGGGGAGGTGCACAGAGAGGGGGACAGAAGATCTGAAGAGGGCTCCATGCTTACAACAGAGAGTCCGATGCGGGGGCTCAAACTCAGGAACCTTGGGATCATAACCTGAACTGCTTTATCAGTCGAACCACCCAGACACCCCTGCAGATGTCAATTTCTAATTGCTGCCTTCTGAAGCATGAGATGCATACCTCCTTCTCTGCCATAAGATGAAATCCTGGTGCCGTAACCTGGCCACACACTTTCAGAAAACCAACACGTGTTGGGGCGCCTGGGTGGCTCAGTCGGTTAAGCGTCCCGACTTCGGCTCAGGTCATGATCTCGCGGTCCGTGAGTTCGAGCCCCGCGTCAGGCTCTGTGCTAACGCTCAGAGCCTGGAGCCTGTTTCAGATTCTGTGTCTCCTTCTCTCTGACCCTCCCCCGTTCATGCTCTGTCTCTCTCTGTCTCAAAAATAAATGTTAAAAAAAAAAAAATCTCTTAAAACCAACACGTGTGTGCCTAACACAGTCATACTAGGAGACATTGCGAGCCAGCAGTGCTGGCCCTGGGTGGCAGCCTCACAGTAGCATTGCCACAGCATGTGTCAAGAGAAACATTGCCAAACAGGTGACTTTTTGAAGCGATAGCCAACGATCAGAATTTCAAAGCACCTCAACAAAGAATGTAACAATCTAATTAAAAATGGGCAAAGGACTTCAATAGACATTTCTCCAAAGAAGATATATAAATGACCAGCAAGCACAAGAAGAGATCCTCAGTTTCATTAGCTAGCATAGAAATGCAAATCAAAGCCACAATGAGATAACCACCTCATATTCATTAAGTTGGTTGTTTAAAAAAACCCAGAAGAATGATAATGAGTATCATCGAGGCTGTGGAGAAATTGGAACCCTTGTGCACTGTTGGTGGGAATGTAAAATGGCATAGTCTCTGTGGAAAATACTATGCAGTTCCTCAGAAAAGTTAGATATAGAATTACCATAAGATCCAGCAAGTCTACTTCTTTTGGGGTATATCCCCAAAAGAATTGAAAGCCGGAACTTGATGAGATCGTTGTATACCATGTTCATGGCAGCCAGAAGGTGGAAAAAACCCAAGTGCCCACTGAAGAGTAAATGGGTAAACAAAACGTCTGTCCATACAGTGGAATGTTATTCAGCCTTAAGGGAAATTCTGACACATGCTACAACATGGATACATCTTGAGGACAGTATGCTATGTGAAATAAGCCAGTCACAAAAAGACAAACACTATGAGCCCATTTATATGAGATCTCTAGGGTAGTCAAGTTTTCAGAGAAAGTAGAAACGTGGGTGCCAGGGGCTCGGGGGAATGGAGGGTTGGTAATGGATACAGAGTTTCAGTTTCAGATGAAAAAGTTGTAGAGATGGGTGTTGGTGATGATTGTAGAATAATAGGAATGTATTTAATGCCACTGAGCTGTACACTTAAAAATGGTTACAAGGGGGAGGTGGGGTGTCTGGGTGGCTCAGTTGGTTAAGCAATCCAGTTCTTGATTTCGGCTCAGGTCATGATCTCACGGTTCATGAGTTCAAGCCCCGCGGCGGGCTCTTCGCTGACAGTATGGAGCCCTGGGCAGTGTGGAGTCTCTCTGCCCCTTGCTTGCTCGTGCTTGCTCTCTTTCCCTCCTCCTCCCCTCCCCCTCCTTCTCCTTCTCTTCTCTTGCTCAAAAATAAATATTTTTAAAATGGCTACAGTAGTACATTTTATATTACGTGTATTTTACTACAATAAAAAAAAAGAGATCAGGGGTTCACAAAGAAGTGCTTGTGATTGTTACAGTACTGTCTTTGCATTAAAATCCAAATGTTGATTTTGATTTTTCCTTTGAAAAAAAAAAATTTTTTTTTCAAACAAAGCATAGTTTTCTTTCATTTAACTTGGTTGTTCCCTGCCTGGAAAAAGTGCATTAAAGTAGTGGCAGAAGCTGTGAAATGGGGTTCTAATGTGGGCTGAGACCATTACAGACACAGCTGTAGATACCCCCCTACTCACAACCCAAATGCGCCACTGCAGTTTCCAGAATGCCCCCTAGGGGGCAATGCACTTCCTGATTCCCCCGTGTAACCGGGTGTGTGCTGCCCTTCCCACCCCCACCCCCCACCCCCCAGCTCCACATCCCCAAGAGATCTGCTGTCTTTAGAATCTTACAGGTAACTTGGCTGGAGCAGTGGACACGACGAAAAGGCCCCGGGGGCACTCCTGACTTGAGCTGCACTGGCCTGAGCTGGCCCCACATGGTGTGGCTCTAAGTGGCAAGGGCCCTTTGAGGGAGGGGGGACCAGTGTCTGATCCTGTCTCACTGCTCAGAGAAATCTGGTGCCTGCCCTGGGGCTTCTGTCATTCATTCCTCCCTGTCCTCATCACTGTTCCGACACTCCTGCTGCCTGACCCAACCTCATGTGGGAGATGTGTCATCTCCTCCTGTTGGGAGCATGGGGAGATGACAAGGACTGTTGACTGCTGTCTGAGGTTCCTGGCGGTGGCTTTAGGAATGCCCGTTAATCTCTGGCGAGTTGAATCCATGTGCCTCTGAATGGAAATGTGAGCTCAGTAGAAGTGCCTGTGAAATTCATGGGTTATTGTTAAAGTTGCCTTTTGGTATGTTTTTGCAGTTGTGACTTATAAAAGGTAATATAAGTAGTAAGATTATAGCCTGAGTTTGGAAGGTCATCCTAACATTGAACTACTAATTCATAAGGAAGAAGGGCTGCCCTCTGGAGAGGGAAACTGGCAGTGGAGGAAGTATGTTGACTAGTGAGAAAACTGCTCTCCCTCATCTCCAGTGGACACAGCCTTTATGTCTGGTGCTTAGGCTTTGGTGGGACCCATCACTCTGCTGGCATTCCAGGCCCTCTGTCCTGACACTGTGCAACTGTCCCCAGAGGGGATTGCAACAACTTTGTAAAAAGTCATCCTGCTCCTTGTGACCCTCAGTCATGGGAACGAAGCGTTTTCCTCAGCATCCAGTTTGCTCATGGCTCCGTGACCAGATGGGATTGGACCTGGATATGCAGGAGGCAGGGTGGATGACCTAGGTCACCAACACCCTGTTTTTGTCCAGGTGGGTTTAATAGGGAGAGTGTAAAAAGTCCAGTCAGAAGAAGCTGAACTGTCTTAGGTGGAGAGCAGGCTGACACTTGTGGGAAGGTCACCATGGCTGCTCATTTGAGGAGAGGTCACGTGCCTGGGCTAAGGCCTGAAAGCTGCAGCCTTGCGTGGTGATGGCACTATTCTGCTGTAGGTCGGTGGACCAGAGGGCATTCTGCAGAATGGGGCTGTGGATGACAATGTGGCCAAGACCAGCCAGCTGTTGGCCGAGTTGAACTTTGAAGAAGATGAAGAAGATACCTATTACACGAAGGATCTCCCTGTACATGCCTGCAGGTGAGTGCCGACGGCAGAGTCTCAGACTCATCCCGCAGAGCTTTTTCATTCTGAGTGGGTTTGCTGGCTTTAGAAGCCCATCTAAGCCAATGGACTGTGACATTTGGTATTACGAAATAAGGAGACTCTTCAGATTTGTCTGTACATAGTCAGGAGCAGGAGGGTGGGGTCAGCACACTCTGACACCCCTAATTCACCTAGAGGGTAGGGGAATGACTCCTTCTCAGGCCTTGAGGTGGTTTCTGGTACCTGTTCGCTCACTCATTCAAAAGAATTCCTCACATTTGGTGAGCATTTAGGTTTAGAGGGTAAACAAACAGCAGCTAAAATTTCTCTTACAAAGAGATGATTGCTTGTAGGATACTTTAAAATATCTGCATCTCTGATGTGTTCAAAATTCCCCCAAAATTGGAGTTGAATAATCAGTGGGTAGACCTGTTTGTTGACCAAATTTGGAATTCTCTCATCTAGAGCAGGATCCATCTGTTACATTTTGACCCTTAAGCTTGGACTTACTCTTGCTTTGTTACACATACGCAAGAAAATTGAGACCAAAAGAGGTGAAATGATCTTGCTCAGGGCACCCGGCCAGTCAGGGCCACTTTAGACCTGGGCCACGGCTCAGTCTTGCCCACCTCTCGGGCACGTTGCCCCCCTCCCAGAGTCTGTGCCCACCACAGGATAGTGCTGTTCTTTTCCCTGCTCTGTGGACAGACTTTTTTTTTTTTTTATATAAGTATTTTGGCTTTTTGTTTTTAACTTTATTTTGGCTCTTGTTTCCACTCTTGTTTACAAATGTTTTTATGTACGTGTTAGTGATGTGTCAGTGTTCCTGTTACCTACACATTTGACAGTGAAGTGGTTCCGGTAAAGCTGCAGGTGGTTAAAGTTTGCACACCCCCTCACCTTCCCAGCTGTCCCCAAGGTGTGGGGTGTTGCAGGGAAGGTTCTTGGCTGACCCACATTCAGTTTGAGACTGAGTCTTGGCTTCATACACACAGAGGACTCTGTGGTGAGCCAGTTTTTGTTTTTGATGTGTTGATTTTCAGAAGAATGAGGCTGGGGGCTCTCCTGAGGTGCTCCTTGCAAGCTTGAGCTCAGTCTGCCCCCTGAGACTCTCTGCTGCTGGGGCTGAGCTGAGCGTTCCCAGGAGCCTGGCGCCCTCTGCTGGGATGTGGAGTGCCTTGTGAACGTGGTGTGGTTACAGCTTACTCTTCTGTGTGCCCAGAGCCAGGGATGCTGACTTCCGTTCTTTTAAGTCACAGTTCTGGAAACTTCAGGCCAAAGGGAGTGACAGGGGGTTGCCTTGGGATGTCAGACCTCCATTGTTGGGCTCACCTGGCACTTTCCACAGTTCTCACCCCTCACCTGGAAGGGGCTTTGCTGTTGTCTAGGGCCTCTCTGAGGAAGCTCCCCAGCACCCTGAACCCTTTCCCTGCATTTGCAGGGTCAAGAAGCCTCTGCAGTTAACTGATTGGATTTTGCTAGTGGGATCGTTGGGTTTGATTATGTGTTTAATGAAAAATTTAAAAATGTTGTAAGAGGAAAGAATTTTACATCCTGCCAAATTAAAACCAGAGAAAGACCTTCCAGCTTTAACTGTTGATGTTTTGACTTTTTTAGTTACTGCGGAATACACGATCCTGCTTGCGTGGTTTACTGTAATACCAGCAAGAAGTGGTTCTGTAATGGACGTGGAAATACTTCTGGCAGGTAGATAATCAGACCGCGCATGTGTCTTTAATCAGTGCTGTGCTCAGATTTGTGTGTAAATTATGGAAATGTTGAAGCAAAAGCACAATATAAAATCACGCTAACAAACCTGGTTTTTTCCCTCCTCTGTGACTGGTTTAACTTGAAACAGATGGTGGTGTGTGAATGCCTTAATGTATTTACCCTTGATTTATTCTCTGTGGTTCTTTTTATTATGCAAGTAGGGTTGGCTTAATTCTCGTTCCCAGTTTTTATTTATATTTTTCTGCAAGATGAGCTCCTGGCACGCCCGTTTGTCTTCATTACTGGGTGCCTGGGGAGGATGTTCCCAAGACAGTAATGGGCATCCATGGGAGCCGCTTCCTGAGAAGGCTCCCTCTGGCCTTAGCTCATCGGAGCAGTCCTGAGGCTAATACGGGCCAGATCCTGAATCATCGGATTAAATTAAGTTCACTTGACCGTCGTCTCTGGGCTCCCCTTCCTGCTGTTGATCAGCAGCAGCTGTGACTGGGTCTCTTGTTTTGTATTTGGGGTGAGACCAGTTTTGTGCTGGTGCTTGGATTCCAGGGAGAGTCCAGTCTGTTTGTCTAGTTCTAGTGATGGGACTCCTTGGTCCCTACCACCAGTGAGGGTCCAGTCCTAGTGGCTTCTCCAGAGGATGCCATCATGTGTGATAGCTCACTCCTCTGTCATAGAGAAGCAGAGCAGAGTCTTGTGGGAAATGGCGCCTGGTCTTCGGCAAGAAAGCAGCATTTTCTGGGATCCGTGTTTTAGAGACATAAAGTGGCGAAACCCCATAGGAAAGTTTATTTGCGCAGAGCCCCCACTCTTCCTGTGTCTTCAACAGCTGTAGGCCAGGCCTCACCATCTCGTACTGCCTGAGGACAGTGGACAGATCTCGTGTCATCTTAGAGTGAGCAGTGCGAACTGTGAGGTTCTGAGTGAGGCAAGAAAGGGGACTGATGCTTAATTTTTAAAAAAATATTCCATTTATTTTGAGAGAGAGAGCGCAAGAGGAGGGGAGGGAGGGAGGGAGGGAGGGAGGGAGAGAGAGAGAGAGAGAGAGAGAGAGAGAGAGAGAGAAAGAATATCAAGCAGGCTCCATGCTGTCAACACAGAGCCCTTACTCTGGGCTCGATATCACAAACCGTGAGATCATAACCTGAGCTGAATCAAGAATCAGATGCTTAAGCACCTGAGCCCCCCAAGCGCCCCATGGTATTTAATTTTAAAGATTTGAAAGGAAAAGCATCTTCAGGGTAACCAGTATCGTGTCCCATTTTCAGAATGTTCTGGGTAATTTCAGCATTACTGTGATTGCATTAGTTCCTCTCCTGCAGGAAAAGCAATTAAATAAAACTTAGCTGGCAACCCCAGCTTCCGGTCAGCAGAGCCAAGATCAGGGAAGTGAGTGAAAGGCCTCTAAGAGAAAACAGACTCTGTCAGCCAGCACTGCATGTTTGCATGAGGCCAGATTATAAAGATAATGGGGCAGCCACTGCCTTCAGGGAGCTTCCAGTGTAGGTGGGATGAGGTGGGTGCAGAAAAGACAGAGGAAATCAGAGTCTGGTAAAATGCCCAGTTGTGTGTGACAGCTTCAGAAAAGTGGATGCTGAGAGCGGTGACGGTTGGTGGGATAGATAATCTGACTAGCTTCATGGGTCCAGAGAGGGTTAGGATGTCAGCTGAAGCTTGCAACAGAAGGGGTTTCCCCGGAGGTGAAGGGAGGGCGGCAGCAGCAAGGCAGGCTGGAAGCCCAGCAGGCGTGCTCAGTGCTCAGTGTCTGACAGGCGTTCAGGTAGCTGGGAGAGCCCAAGGCAGAGCCAAGCACCACTTGTTGGACCCCAAGCAAGGCTGACTTGTCTTAGGGTGGAGTTTGCAAGCCCCGGGTGTAAGCGAGCTCTGTCCCGGAAATGGGAAGGCCACGCGGCAGTAAGGAAAGAGCGAGACAAGCCGCTTTCAGATAGTTCAGAGCCGGCCCTGTGCTTCCTGAGAGTAGCCCTGGGCCCTGCTGCTCCATGTTTTTTACTGTCCTCAGGTTTCTAATATGTTTGGTTATCGAGTTTCCTGGCCTGCAGCGAATTAGGAGGGGCTGTTGCTCCTGGAAGCAGGCACAGCGGCGCGGCCAGAAGAGGCTACACCGAGAAGCCTCTACAGACAGAGAGGAGTGGTGGAAGGGGCAAAACCTCCTGCTTCTCCGGGACAGCAGTCTTGGCCTCAGTGATAACGTTCAGTCAGGCCCCATACGTAGGATTTCAGAAAGCAGGAACTAAAAAAAAGAAGCAGGAACTATGTGAAACGTGTTAGGAAAGTTTTCCTTAAAGGCTGTTCAAGTCGGATTGATTTTTACGCTCAGTGGGGAGCCAGTTCAGGGGCGGGCTGGTCCCCTGGGATGCCAGATGGATGAGGTGTGACCGCCCCTGCTAATGGACTGTGAACGGTACCGGAACTTTTAACGGGGGGCTTGAAAATTGGAAGTGGTGAAAAGCCAAACTTTGGGTGTTAACTATTTATCATTTCCTGGTTTCAGCCACATTGTAAATCACCTCGTGAGGGCAAAATGCAAAGAGGTGACTCTGCACAAGGATGGGCCCCTGGGGGAGACAGTTCTGGAGTGTTACAACTGTGGCTGCCGCAATGTCTTCCTCCTCGGCTTCATCCCTGCCAAAGCGGACTCGGTAGTGGTGCTCCTGTGCAGGTGAGGGCGGGGCCCTGATTTGGAGGGGGCGGGGCATTCGGCGCCAGCCGGCCCTATTCTGCCCAAGGGAGAGGTGTGAGCACATTTGGGGGGGAGGGGCTAGTCAGAACTGAGTACGTTGAGGAACTCTTCTGGGGCGGGTTCTGGTTAAGTCATGAAAACACTTGTGTAAAAGAGGTGTTCTAAGTTCAGAGCTCAAGTGCATGGGGAGAGGCAGTGTATTACTAACAATTTAAAGGTAATGTGATCACATAATAAAACGTAGGGAACATCATTTTGGGGTGAAAAATAAGCCTTGGGGGCAGAGGTCATCCTCACCTGGGCTCTCCCTGCCCACGGTGTTTCTGTAGGCAGCCCTGTGCCAGTCAGAGCAGCCTCAAGGACATCAACTGGGACAGCTCCCAGTGGCAGCCCCTGATCCAGGACCGCTGCTTCCTCTCTTGGCTGGTCAAGATCCCTTCTGAGCAGGAGCAGCTGCGGGCCCGGCAGATCACTGCTCAGCAGATCAACAAGCTGGAGGAGCTCTGGAAGGTAAGGGCCTGCTGAGAATGCAAATCTGCCTCAGCACATTTGTGGTCCAGGGGGAGCTGCTGGGAGTGTGTTCAAAACAGGAGATTCTGGAAGGAGCTCAGGAGAGACTGCCCTGTGTACTTGAGTGGCCCCTTGGTAGAAGCCCGTGGCCACCTCCTGCCAAGCCTGTGGGGAAGGACAGCTCCGGTTGTTGGAATTTCTCTCTTGTTGCAGAGGGAAAGAGGGTGGGAGAGGGTGAGGGTGGGTAGTGGGAGGGAGGAGGACCGGAACTGTCTGTGGACGGACCTGCTGGGAGGACCCTGGGCCTGGGGAAACAGGACTGTGAGGATGCTGTACAACCTCGTGGGGCTGTGATGTGTCAGCCAGGGTGACACCAGGCCAGGGGTGAATGTTCAGGGGGAAAGGGTCCAGGTCACAAAGGTCAGAGAGGCAGGGCCTATGGCAGCTGGTGGAGTGAAGGGGAGGGGCTTCCATATTGCGCGGTGGGGTGCCTGCCCCGCCCAACAGATCTCCTTCCCAAGGGAAGCCCTTCTCTGCTTCTGGCAGCTTTTATGATAGAATTTCAGTAACTGGGCTAGAAATTTTAATTAGGTACCTGTATAATCTGAAAATTTTTTTAATGTTTACTTAGTTTTGAGAGAGAAAGAGAGAGCGTGAGTGGCAGAGGGGCAGAGAGAAAGGGAGACACAGAATCCGAAGCAGGCTCCAGGCTCTGAGCTGCCAGCACGGAGCCCGATGTGGGGCTCGAACTCACGAACTGGAAGATCATGACCTGAGGCGAAGTCGGACACGCCACTGACTGAGCCACCCAGGAGCCCATATAGAATCCAAAATCTTTTTCTTTTTTTAATGTTTTTTTATTTATTTTTATGAGGGGAGGGAGGGGCAGAGAGAGAGGGAGACAGATGGTCCGAAGCAGGCTCTGCACTGACAGCACAGAGCCCGATGCGGGGCTCAAACTCATGAACCATGAGATCATGACGTGAGCTGAAGTCGAACACTTAACTGACTGAGCCGCCCAGGTGCCCCTAATCCGAAATCTTAAATGTGAATTTATTTTTGAGTGCAAGTCAGAATATTTCTGCAGTGTCATCTAGCAGGGTACCTTTCTGCTTCGATTTTCAGATTGCCAGATTTATAAACGTTTCCTGTTTATATCCCCACAGCCCAGATACTGTCCTGTCCCGGCCAGGGAAGAGTGTGTCACCCCTGTCGGTGCAGCACAGGGTCAGAAAGAATGGGGGGGTGCTCCCCTTTTGTTTACACACCCAGGGAACTAGTGGTCTTTCTTGTACCCCAAAAGAAGTATTCTCTCTCCTAGTTCAGGGGCTAGGCATTGGTTGGAGGATGCGGCCATTTGATGGTATAGGTGCGTCAGGCTGTGTACTTGGGGTGTCATTGCCAGTATTCGCCCTGCTGGTGTAGCCCTGGGCAGAGGAGGGTTAGGAGCGATGGCTGAAGTTTGAGCAAAGACCCGGGCCAGCGTCTGCCTCCCTGTGCCACATACACTTCCTCACACGAGGGCTCTCCTTGTGGGGTGGACACCACTGGCTGCCGGTGCCCTTCTCTGCGTCAGGCCAACGTCGACTCATTCTGAGAGGTGATGGATATGCTCTGTTCTTCCGGTGACTAGTGAGCTCGTGTGTAGTTCCTGTCGTATGTCGGTGAAAATGGGCAAGAACATGGTGTGGCGCTTGTGTTGTAGGAGAATCCTTCTGCCACCTTGGAGGATCTGGAGAAGCCCGGTGTGGATGAGGAGCCGCAGCACGTCCTCTTGCGGTATGAGGACGCCTACCAGTACCAGAACATATTTGGCCCTCTGGTCAAGCTGGAGGCCGACTACGATAAGAAACTGAAAGAGTCCCAGGTGATGTGTGTGCAGGAGGGTTTCGGTCGTTTTAACACAGCGTCTCTCCTAAGGTCTGGGGAGGGCAGTTTCCTCTGCAAACTGCGGACGCTGATGGGGCTGAGGCACAGTGCCCTGAGAGACAGAACGGTGGATTGAAGGCAGGCGAGGGCGTGACCCTCGGGCAGACGCCCGGTCACTCTGAGCTAAACACCGGCCTGAGTGTTTTGTGATTTAAAATCCAACAAAAATCCCTCACAGTTGGGTTCGCAGCCTTTGCCCACAGCTACAAGAGTCGGACCCGAGGAGCCATGGCACGCTGAGGGCGCTCCTTGTACCAGTTCCACGAAGAACACATAGGAAGTGGGAGCTTCGAGGATCAGCTGTCAGCCTCCTTCTCCCTCTGCAGTTCACAGAGAAGCCGCCTCCAAGAGCAGACATCGTGTGGGGGTCTCCTGGTCAACTTGAGTGGGTTCTGGGGGTCCTAATGGCTTCTCTTCTGGATATGCCCTTGTCGGTGTTTCAGGCTGTTGGGTGCTGCTCACTGTACCCCGACGTCATGGCTCGTAAGGTTGCCATAGGGCACACACCTGTGGAAACCCAGACACGAGGAGTCCAGGCCTGTGTCTGTGTCTCAGGCTAACAGGGGTCTTATCTTTCATGTGCTCAGACTCAAGATAACATCACGGTCAGGTGGGACCTGGGCCTTAACAAGAAGAGAATCGCCTACTTCACTTTGCCCAAGACTGACTCTGGTAATGAGGATTTAGTCATAATTTGGTTAAGAGGTGATTTTAAGTTTTAAAATATTTGTGACCATAAGTAGCATAAAATTCCTAGTTTCTCCCTTGTAAAGTGTCCCTTAATTTGTTTAAACTCTTCATGGTGGCAGCCTCGGCACATGTTGAAAACGCTAACTTTCTTGTCTTTTTTCTGGAAGACATGCGGCTCATGCAGGGAGATGAGATATGCCTGAGATACAAAGGGGATCTGGCACCCCTGTGGAAAGGGATCGGCCACGTCATCAAGGTCCCTGATAGTATCCTTTGAGTAAAGAAAGGCGAGCTTGTCCTGAGCGCCGCAGATGGAAGAAAGGGCGTCTTGGGCGGCCATGGCTGGAGGTGCCCCTTTGAGGGGAGTTTGCCGCTGAGCCCTTTCTTCAGTTGTACTGAGGGCGTGCGGTCTGTTTCACACCGGTCAAAGAGCGGCTTTGCCTGAGGCCAGGGTGCTCCCAGCTCTGCGCCCCGGGGCTCTGTGGAAGTTCCTTCAGAAGCCCAGCCGGGGTGGGGCCACTCCGTGCCTGCACTGCCCCAGTGCGCCCAGGGAGGGTGCGGGAGCTGGCTGTAGTGAGCCCAGACACGGCCACGGCGGCATCTGTCCGTGAGCGCCTGGGGCAGGCTGGCCTTCGCTGTTTGGCGCACAGGAGGGGGCTCTCTCCTCAGTAGCCTAATGAAAAGTCTCCTCGGAAAGGTAAACCCGGCTTTTGACAAAGGTGAAACTTAACTCAGTGGCACAGATTATGGCGATGAGATCGCCATTGAGCTTCGGAGCAGTGTGGGCGCCCCTGTGGAGGTGACTCACAACTTCCAGGTGGATTTCGTGTGGAAGTCAACCTCATTTGATAGGTATGTCCACCTTGCCCCCTGCGGGCGCACTTGCCACCTGCTGTGTAGTCAGTCACTTGCTGTTGGCGCAAGCACTGCCCTCAGCACCTGGATGATTCTCTGCATCCCAGAGGGCAAGACTTCACCCGTCTGGGTCGTGCGTGTTGCTGACCCTGAGCTTTCCTTCCAGGATGCAGAGCGCTTTGAAAACGTTTGCTGTGGATGAGACCTCCGTGTCAGGCTACATCTACCACAAACTGCTCGGCCACGAGGTGGAGGATGTGATCATCAAGTGCCAGCTGCCGAAACGCTTCACGGCACAGGGGCTCCCAGACCTCAACCACTCTCAGGTTCTCACTTTTTCAGGGGGGTGGAAGGGGCCTGGCCTGGCCGGCAGAGCCTGCTGGGTGGGTGGCCCTCCACTCGGCGGGGGCGGCTGCAGCCTAAAAACTGCTTGTATCTGAAGGTTTACGCTGTGAAGACTGTGCTGCAGAGACCACTGAGCCTGATTCAGGGGCCACCGGGCACGGGGAAGACCGTGACCTCTGCCACCATCGTCTACCACCTGGCTCGGCAGGGCAACGGGTAGGGCTCAGCACGGCCCGAGGTGGAAAGAGGGAGGCCTGTCTGCTAGGCTGCCTGGGGGCTATTTTTTATATTATTTGTACGAGGTCTGGCCTTTATGGTTGCTTTTAATAAGAAAGCCTGCTGCTCTGGTAAAGGCGGTGGATGGGTTGACGTATCCTGAGTTTTGTGCCTGTGTGCTTCGAGGGGCTTTGAAAGTCTTTACGGTGCAGACGGGAGGGTGAGGATGCGGGACCCAGCAGCATTGCTGCGCGAGAGAAGTGTAGAAACCAGGTGGATACGGGAAGCTCCACAGACTAGTTGGGTTTTATAGCTCCTTTAGCTTTGTTCACTCCTGGCGTTAGTCTTAGACTGCGAGCGGGTTCCACTACCTGTGATTCAGAACACCAGTGCTGGCAGTTAGCGTTTCCTGAATTTCCTCTGGGCGAGTCCTGAGACGTCTGTTCACGTTGTGTTGAAGGCCTGTGCTCGTCTGTGCTCCGAGTAACATAGCTGTGGATCAGCTGACTGAGAAGATCCACCAGACTGGGCTGAAAGTCGTGCGGCTCTGCGCGAAGAGCCGTGAGGCCATTGATTCCCCGGTGTCATTCCTGGCCTTGCACAACCAGATCAGGAACATGGATAGGTGGGTGTTGAGCCGCCTGCCTCGAGCGTGGTGCTTCTCCCGCGTGCGGGCCCTGGCAGCGCCTGCCTCCTGTGCCCGCTCACGTGTTGCTGTGCCTCCAGCATGCCGGAGCTACAGAAGCTGCAGCAGCTGAAGGACGAGACTGGGGAGCTGTCCTCTGCTGATGAGAAGCGGTACCGGGCCCTGAAGCGCACCGCCGAGCGGGAGCTGCTCATGGTGAGCTCTTACCTGTGGGGTGGTGTCATGTTCAGTTTGGCTGTGGGAACTGTTTGAGTTTGCCAAGCATAGGATGGCATCTCTAGGTCAGGTTTTTTGTTTTTGTTTTTTTTTTTTTTTGCTTTTGAGAAAGAACTTCCGTACCTCCCGTATTTACCTTCACTGTGGTGGTGCACCTTGGCCGGGAGGTGGGTCTGCAACACTCTCCTGCTCTTTTTTAACAAACTAAGGTTTCTCTGGCTCTGCATTGCCTCTCAGAGGCTGTCTTGAGGCACAGAACCATTTCTGTGCTGAGGGGTTATTCTGATGAAGTTCACCAACTTAGGATCTCAAAAGTTAGTGTCCCTGCAGCCTAGACCTAGAGATTGTTTGGGTGGGACAGCCTGTTGCCATAGGTGTCAGGGTTGGGGGTGGTCTGTGTCCTGTCCCTTCTGCCCTTTGGGGCCTGGCAACATTTACCATGCCCTGAGGCCTCGCCTGCTCTCATTTCCAGAATGCAGATGTCATCTGCTGCACGTGTGTGGGTGCAGGCGA